>NC_080758.1:32301555-32608248 GCF_020826845.1 Diceros bicornis minor | reverse complement strand
TCCTGCTGACCCTGAGTGTGGCCTAGGGGTAAGGGAGGTGACGGGGTGTGAATTCCTGGTGGACAGGTCTCCTTGGCATGGTGCCGAGGAGGGAGGGAAGGTCATCTAAAGCAGGACTGCTCAAGATGGGGTCCACAGACAGTGCCAGCCCAAGACCTGGGCCCATGACAAGGTTAGCGCAGAAACTGAATAAGCATTTAGGAACTTTATAGCAATTCGACTGCATAATTTTATGTCTTTTGAATCTAATAAAAAAAACATTTGGGCTTTATTTTGTGCTTTTTTTTAACATTTCATTTCATTTTTCCAATAACTCATTTTTATTGTATTTTACAAAAGCCTCAGTCCACAACAGATTGGAAAATTTTAAATCCAGTCCTTCAGCACAGATAGTTTGAGAAGCTTTGCTCTAAAGCATGGGACAGGTCCGAGGCCCCACCTGCCCAGGTCTAAGGGTAGCAGGTGTGTTGGGAACATGCAGCCCAATCCCCCCTCTGGATGGTCACAGACTTGCCCTGATCAGCCAGTCCTTCAGAGCGAGGGAAGCAGGGTACAGTGTCCTAGGTCCTCCAGAAAGGACCGCTTGGGACCAAGGGCTCTCACAGAGGGGATAGGAAGAACTTGTGAAGATGGCATTTATATTTTACACAGAGGTCCCCAAACTTGAGTCTCTGCTGAGCCACTTGCCAGCTGGGCAACCTTGACCAATGCACCTTCCCTCTCTGATCCCGTTTCCTCATCTGTGAAGTGGTATGAGGATTAAACAGGATAAAGCATGCGAAGTATTCAGCCCCACATTATGAGGCCTTACGAGGCTGTGAACTCAGAACCAAGCTTCCCCCCACCCCCCGTGCTCACACCCAGCATGGCAGGATAGACACCAGATGGCGGAGCAGGCATCTACAGGCCAGACCCAACCCACATGCCCTCTGCCTCTAAACCTGATCTCTAGTGGCCCTCAGCCCCCCAGCTTCCCGGATCCCAACAGCCACAGGGCCTGCTCAGCAACTCTGCAGGGAGCTCTCCCACCCAGTGGGGCCTGAGTTACTGCCCGGGATCCTATGAGTCACCAGAGAGGCAGGGAGGGTTAGCAGGAATCTAGGATCCTGCTAGGAACATGGGCATTTAACGTTTCCCATATGGCGAGCTTAGGAGCAACAAATACTAGAAACATTACTCAGCCCCCACAAGGCCCCAAACCCAGAAGTGGACAGAGGAGTGGGCTTTAACTGCCAAGAGCAGTAACCTCGCAGATCAGAAGATCTGGGGTCCAGGACTGCCTCTCATTCACGAGCTGCGTGACTTTAGGCTAATACTAGGTAGGATGTGTCTCAGGTCAGGTTTCCCAGAAGCAAAGCCTGAGACAGGGATTCAGATGTACATGGGTTATCAGGTGGGGGGGGGAGGGGCAGTTCTCAGGTGAAGGGGAATGAGGGATGCAGGGCAGGGCAGGGGAAGGAGCTGAGTCAGGACACGCTATTAGCTGGAATCTAGCCTCAGCCTGATCCCACATGGAGCTTGGGAGAATGAAGGTCACCTCAAATTTGTACCTCCCAGAGGCAAGGAGGCTAAGCTGTTATACCCCCAAATCAGTAAGTCATTAACTAAATAATGACTCCCCAGGCATGGTCATACTCTCCCAGGCTTCTTCCACAAGGCAGCTCCCATCGGCCAAGGGCAGTATTCCAGAGAAGCTCCCAGGGGTGAACTGTTGGGAGCCAATGTCTGCAGCAGCCAGGGATGGGTCCCGTGGGCTGGGCACCAATAGCATCCACTACGGGGTTGTTGTAGGAATTAGTGAGATGATACACATGAGCACAGCAGTACATACACACACTAGGTGCTCAATAAACGCTGGTTGCACTGTGTCACAAGATCATGATGCTAATGTTGGCTGTGTTGTGTACTCTTCTGGTACCTTTGCTTTTAAATCCCCATCCCCTTGGTCTAAAGCTCCCTGTAAAAGTGGAGGAGTCTCACTGTTGTTCTCCAAGTTTCCTTCCAACTCTCAAGTTCAGAATTCAAGGTTGTACATGCTTCTGGATTAAAGACCCTGTTTTAGGACCTTCTAATCTCCCAGATTTAGTATATCAAGAGATGCAGTGAAAACTTTGAGATATATGGGATGCCTCATGGAATGTCTCCCACCCCAACCGACTTGCCCCAAGGTTGTAGTGTTGACAATGGGGTCCAGGATGGGAGCCTGTGGCAGAATATGAATCTTGGAACATTCTCAGCGCTCTACCACCACTTACCCAGACCCCAACAGTGCCGCTCTGCTGCGCCCCAGGCATTACTCTGGCCTCTGCTTTTCTCCTTCCCATCCTTTCCCACACAAACCAAAACTCACCTCTCCAAGGTCCCAGCTCCCAACAACTCAAGGTTCTTTCCTCTCTGCCAGGGACCAAAGGTGAATGAAGCAGATGTGTAACCCAAGATATTGCATGCTCAGCAGTGTAGGGAGGTAACCAGACGCTGGGCAGAGAAATGGGGATCACACTAGGGCTCTATTCCACCTCCCTCAAGTGGCCTGGTGGGCCACTGCACCACTTGTAACTATAGTAGTTTGCAAAAATGAAAAGGACTTTTTCCCCTCCCTGTCCCTACATCCTTACAAAGTGACTTTGCTGCTCCTTCCATCAAGAGGCGAAGTCTTTCTCCACCCCTCGGATCTGAGCTTGGCTACTTGATTTGCTTTGACTAATGGGACAAGGATGATGCAAGCAGCGACTTGAAAAGGGCTTGTGCAGTGGGATTTTCTCTCTTGCTGCTCTCGGGAAACCTACACTACCACCCTGTGAACAAGCCGCATGTGAGTGAGGCCATCAAACCTCAGCTGACTGCAGACTCACAAGTGAGTCCAGGTGAGATCAGCAGAAGACATTCCAGCTGAGCCCAGCCAAAATTATCAACTCATAGAAATCATGAACCAAGTAAATGGTGTTGTTGTGATCCACCAAGTTTTAGGGTGGTTTATTATGTAGCAATAGCTAACTGATACAATAACAAACTTGCAGGGTCCATTGGAGAGGCAGAGAGGCCTGGAAGCTGAGACCTTGGACTGGACTTTCCATTCCTCTCACAGTCGCAGACCAATCTTGGATGAGCCACTCCCCCCAACACACACTGAGCCTCAGTTTCCTCTTCTTTAAAATGGAGGTAGAGTGACTGACCCTCTTAGAGTTGTGCTGCCTGTTCTTATGCGACCACAGAGCATCGTCTGTCCTCAATCTCCCAGGTCTCCCATATTTGTAGCAGAAACCTCCTCCCCTCCCTCACTCCCACTGAGCCCCATGGGACTCCAAGAGAATGTGTCACTTCCCTCACAGCCCAAGCACCCACCCTCCATTGCCAATCTAGGGAGGGTCAGAAAAGCTTGGTATCTGGTGGGTGTGAGTGTGGGAACAGTTTATAGAAATTTATGAAAAGCAAAACACAAGCTTCTCCCCTGGGAAAGTAACAGGGAAGCACTCAGCTCCAGTTGAAAGAGAAGTTGTTGAAGCAGGAAAGTTTATTTAGAGAATAACCAAGCCCCTGAATCAACAAACCACAGCCTTATCTCTGAGTATGCGGGTCATTCTGACTCTCTCTGCTCTGCTGACCAGTCTTGGCCAGGCTGGACCTTGGGGCAGAGCCCTTGGGCCTAAGGTGGCTGAGGAGGCCAGAGAACAGGGCCCCTGGGACTGGGCCTTGGGTCCTGCCATGCGCTGAGAGCCAGAGGTGGGGAGGATGAGGTGCCAGCAAGTGGGATGCTGCAGGCTGCCCCACTGGCTTTTATTTTTAAAACTCCTTATCATTTCTCTGGAGATTATTATTTTTTAAAAACTGCCTGGGGCTGAGTGCTGAAGGAGGCCCAGGCTGTGGGCCATTATCTTCTTTCTGTGTCGCCCGGGACCCCCACGCCACACGTCATTGCTCTGTGAGGACAGAAGAGATCACATGCTCTGTGCTAGCTTTCAATCCTGGCCAAATGCAGGCGGGACTCCTTGAAGCAAACCTTATATTTGGCAAATTAGATGGACTCAAACAGTAAATTCAAGGCAGTTATTCCATTTTCGGAAGGATTTGTTGTTTGACAAAGGAACCAGATATTCATCCTCTTTCGTAAGATGAAAAGAAGAGCATCATATTTGACATCGGACACTTTACCAAAACTAATCTACTTTTTGGAGCCTTCTTTGGGGTCCAAAGCAAGAGTGTCAGCTGGCGGCAGCACGGAAGGACAGCAAAGCATCTGGGGTCCACATGCAGCCCATCTCCAGGCACAGTTCAGTGGGCTCTGGCAAGGACCCTCTGTCTATAAAACCCTCACCAATCTGCTCCCTAAACTACCCTCTCCAGGGCCTGTAGCCTTTCCTGGGACTTGCCATCCTACTGACAGGGAAGAATCCCTCTGTCTTATCTAGATTCTCCCAGAAACAAACCCTAAGACAAGGATTCTAGAGCAAGCAGTTTAGAGGAAAGTGCTTCTGGTAAATACTGGTAGGAGAGGGAGGAAGTGAGATGAAGGGAAGAGAAAGCAGTCAATACTGCCTGTTACTATTTATAGTAAAATATAAATATTATATGTATATAACATATAAATATTAAAAGTAATGGTCCAATACCACTCCATCCCACCTGTTGAAGGGAGAGATTCATTCTATACACTGAGGCAGGGAAGGGTGAGGATAGTGAAGGCAGAAACGTCACTTTGGTGCAGGAGAAAGAGCACTAGACTAAGAGGCAAGAATCCTGGGTTCCAGTCCCAGCTCTACCATTGGTTTGTTTGATTCTTTTTCTGGGTCTCAGTGTTCTCACCTGTGAAATGAACCCATTGGATGAGAACCAGTGGTTCTTTCAACATTCTGCAAACAGGGGGCCGGCCTGTTGGCACAGCAGATAAGTTCGCACGTTCTGCTTCAGCGTTCCGGGCTTCGCTCGTTCGGATCCCAGGCGCAGACCTACCGACCGCACATCAAGCCATGCTGAGGTGGCGTCCCACATAGAAGAGCTACAACTCTACAACTGTGATACACAATCACATACTGGGGCTTTGGGGAGAAAAAGAAAAAAGGAAGATTGGCAACAGATGTTAGCTCAGAGCCAATCTTCCTCAAAAAAAAAATTAATAAATAAGAGGCTTAAGGGACCCATTAATCAATTCTAACTTAAAAAAAAAATTCTGCAAACATACTGTATCAGCCAGGGATCAGTTGCAGAAAATGGAAACTACTTGAACTATATTAAGCAAAAATGTATTTAATGCAAGAAACTAGGCACTCAGAAATCTTTGGAAGGGTCGAAAGAGCCATGACCCCCAAAACAGCATAGCAGAACTAGCTCAGCAGGGGAGCTGCTGCCTACGCCACAGGCATAGGAACACATCACCTCGCTGATGCCAGGGGTCACAAGTCCCTGTGCAACCACTTGTTCTGGAGTAAAGCCACACTCTCTAGACCTCCACCAACAAAACAAGGATGCCCCGAGCCCCGCCTCTCAACACCCATGACATTAGTGCCCAGCCACTGGAACGCACTCCAGGGAAACCTAGCATCTCAATAGCCAAAGCCTGCTCAGCAGCAGAACCAGCGGAAGCAGCAGCAAGTGGGAATCCTGTTCAGAACCCTAGCTTCAGGGGAGCCTGGCAAATGTGGATGTTGCTTTTCAGCCCCCTCCATATGAAAAGGGCACTAGAACGAAGTTGGCATGGATGGTGAATCCAGTGCACTGTGTCCCACCCAGGTTCTTTGTGCCAGGCACTGTGCAGGACACCAGAGATTCAAAGAGGTCCTGGATACAGCCCTGCCCCAAGGAGCTTATAGTCTAACTGTGTAGCCTAGACATGCAATACATTGATGCTGTTACCAATTAAAAGTCCATACTGAATGATGGACGGGAAGAGAGGCAGGAAAGAGCCCAAAGCAGGAGGGTAGGCACTTGCCTCAAGGATGACAAGAAGTTCAGAGAGAAAAAGTAGCTTGGATCACTCTTGAAAGGTCACTTAGGGAGAGAAGCAATCTTAGGGGAAGTAACAGCAGGAACAAGGGCACAGATGGATGAGGAACAATTTGAGAAACAGAGCTGTGTGATATGCAGGCCTAAGGCAGGGGGTGGCAGGGTGGGGGGACTGGCTGCAGAGATGGGAAGAGGTAGCTCAAGCACGGCCTCGCAAGCCATGCAGAAGACCTTAGAAGGGCTGCGGGACACCAGTGAAGGATTTTAAGCAGGGAAGAAATATAGACACTGTGAGATGGCTGTCAGGAGCCCTGTAAAGAGAAATCAGAATTCCAGAAATCCAAAAGGCAGGACCAGGGGATTCCAGAGAGAGAGAGACTAAGAGAAGAGGGACAAGTATGAGTGGACAGAACCGTAAGGAACTGGGGCCGCGCAGGACACCTCCGGTGAAAGGGTGAGGTTCTCCAAGCACAGCTGCTCTTAGTGGCTCATGTAGCTGGGTCAGGGTGAGAGGCCACAGGTCAAAAGTCAGTGCCCAGTGCAGTTTCACTGAGCAGGAATACCCATAGTGACTTCTCCCTTCATGGAACCCCTGCCTCACGCAAAATGGATGGAAAGTTCTAGAGATGATGAACGAATAGGGGAAGAGAGAGAAGAGAAGGAGGACAAGGAGAAGGGAAGAAGAGGCAAAAATTTGTGACTGGGCGTGCTCCCAAACTTCACCGACTTGCGCCAGGACACCGTCTCAGCTCAGAGCCCAGCCCACTCGCCTTCTTTGAGAGCTGACGTTGACCACTCCAATCCTGAGTGGTTTTCTGCCATCCTCTTGGATCTGCACAGAGACCCTGGTCAGTGACTTTCATCTCCAATCTTTGGGAAACTTGTTTCCACCCACGAAGAAAGAGAACTGTGGCTCCCTCCTCCACCTCCTCCCTCCCACTGCCCAGGAGCGTCTGTCCTTCCTTAACCACATTTGGCCCACAGGAGAAAGGGTGGGGTCCCTGGAAGCAGCATCTGAGATGGAGGTTTCTGTGCACATAATCTATTGGAGGAGGGATCCCAGGGGAATCAGAGTGAGAGAAACAAACAGAGGTGAGGACAGAGCTGAGCAAGGATGTGGCCTCAGTGGAGTCTGGGGGAGCTCTGGGCATGAATGGCACCACAGAGTGGACCCACCTGGAGATAAGAGGACCTGTCTTTGGTACCCCCGTGTCAGTCATTGGCTGAAAGCTGCGCTTCCCCAGCAGGGGACATATAACCTCCCAGAGGAGGTGGCTCCCACTCAGCTGAGGGCAATTCTTGGGAGAAGAAGCCCCCTGTGACCTTTTAGCTACCAATACAATAGCTCCACAGCAGCTGGAAAAGGGTGCTCTTTCCTGGTAAAGGGGATCTAGGCAGGCCATCAACAGCATCCCAGTGCAGGGGAAATGCTCATTTTATCAAGCTCATTGCACTAGATCCTTTTCTCCGCACCATGCCTCTGCCTTCCAGGAGACTCCCTGCAAAAACCAAAGGAGCCCTGACCTTAAGGTGAACAAGTGAAGAGCAGAACTGGTCCCACTGGCCTCTTTCACGTGGCCATCAGTATGCCATGAATCCAAGCAGGTCTTCTGGGACAGCTTCTCCAAGCCTCCACTCTCTGGTTGAGCCCAGGCCCCAGGAACCTGCACCCATTCCCCACAGTAGCTGCTCCACAGCAGAGTTCCGTGAACTTGCTCTATGGCCCCACTAGCACTGGGCTTGGCTGCCCCAAGGATCAAGAGAGATGTTCCTCCCAAGTTCAGAGGGCTCTCCAGATAGCTTTACATGAGCATGGTTCTTCCGGCTAAGCCGCAAAGTAACCATGTGAGCTGCTTCTCCAACTAAGGATATAATACAAACCACCTCCTTTCACTTTGTCTTAATTAATTATTCGAGTCCTATTAGTAGAAGTCCAACATCTCTCTCTCAAGCAGTCTCCTCCTCGCAAATTTTCTAAGAAGCTTGGAGCCAGAATCAGTTTGAAGAGGGATCATTCTTGCTTCCAAATGCCAACAGGAGAGAGAATGGGAGTACACCAATTGGGCTGGAGCTATAATTTTTCATTTTTTGTTAGTGTCCAAGACTGGGCCTATGTGTCTTTGTCCACTGCTGATGGACTTCCCTGGCCCAGATGCAGTGATGGCCCCATGTTGGGATCCCAGGCTACAGCTCTCTTGCTTCACAGCCCTTGCTCACTCATCCTATCCCAGAGCTGACACAGTGATAGGAGGTTCCCAGGCCTGCACACATTGGGCCAGAGCCAGTTCTCCCTCACAAACCCCTTGGTCTTTATGCTGAGCCCCATCCTCAGCCTAGTTAATTCTAATTCTGGAACCTCATTGTTCTTCCCATCCTAAGAGCTTGGTCCACGCCAACAGATTTCCCTAACTTTGAATCTCCAGGAACAGAGGTTGAAATCTTTGCCCTTTTTCTCACAAAAGATCCTGAGATCCTTTTGCAAATAAGTTCTTCCACACACCCAGAGCTCTGCATGCCATGAAGAAGCTTTCCTTCAGCTTCACAAAACAAAACACTTGTGTCAGACACTCTGTTTTCATCTTCTGTGCTGTTCAATAAATGTTCTGGTTCTTCTCTCTTTCTGGCATAAAATAGAATTGCACTTCTCTGCTCCCTTTTGGTTGGGGTGGGGCCATGTGATCAGCTCTGGTCAATGAGGTGTAAGTGTAAGTGATACATATCACCAGGGCTGGCTACATAATTTACAGGCCCAGTCTAAAATGAAAATGTGGAGTCCCTGGTTTAAAAATTATTAATAATTTCAAGATGGCAACAGCAGAGCATTAAACCAAGCATGGAGCCCTTCTGAGCCTTGTGTGACTGCACAGGTTGCATGTCTACAAAACTGGCTCTGCATATCACTTCCGGGTGGGAGCATTTAATTACCTATGTGACACAAAGATGTTTTTTTCCTTCCAACAAAAAGATTAGCAATATTTGAGATTGTGGCTGCTCCATCAACCTAGGTTCCTGAGAGCTACAACGAGCAGAACACCTCCCCAACCCCTACCCATGATGGACATGTAGCACAGCAATAAATAAGCCTTTGTTGTTGGGTTTGTTTATTATTGCAACATAAAGTACCTCATCCTGATTGAGGCACATCCTAACACAGGGTGTGCCTAAGACAATAGCTTCCTACTTGCCATGTATTTACCCCGATAACACAGCCACTCATTTATCCTTTCTAGGACCAAAAAGATAACTGTCTGTCCCATCCTGTCAATCTAATAAACAGCTAGCTCCTTCTCTGGATAAAAATCTGTACTCGGTATTGAACCACTTGCATAACTTTAGTGCTCAGCAGTGTCTGACCCAGGGTAAGCCCTCAATAATTAATTCTAGACATTCTAAATATTTTTCAGTTTTCCGTTAAAAATTCTTGAACTCTTGCTACACCCTACATTAGCAATTCCAACACAAAGGGTTCTAAACAAAAAGGAAATGTATTAACTCACATAACTGGAAGCACAGAGGTAGGGTAAGCTCCGGCTCCATCTCTTGGAGATTTCCTTGGCTCTGCCCTCCTCTGTGAGGGCTTTGTTCTCAGGCTGGCTTCTCAAGGCAGCAAAATGGCACCCAGCAGCAACAGGGGCAGTGCACTTCTTTGTTCAAAGTCTGGAGAAGACAAAGAACCTCTCCATAACCCTGACCATAAAAGTCCTTCTCTTCAGCCCATTGTACGGAGCTAGGGCATGTCTCCCCTCCTGGACCAACAACTGCTAGGAGAGTGCTAAGTGCTGAATGCTTCATTCACCAACATTTATTGAGTGTGAGGCATTATCCTAAGCTCTGTGATTGTGGGAGCTTAAATCTGGTTTCTGGAAGCATATATTGAGAGAGGTAGAATGGGCTTTCTCTAAGTGGCTTAGACTAGCCAGAACTTCTCCACCCCCTTCTCAGCCTCAGCTGGGGCTGGGATGTGCTTTCTTTACTTGTATGGATTGAGTAGAGAGGGGGATACCAGCACAATGTTGGGGTTCCGCCAGGAAATGGAAGGGGGAGTGGATGTTAGGTAGACAACCAACAGTGCCTGCTCTATTCCTTTTTCTAAACGGATTTATTTTGTGAAGCAAGTGACGATCTAAACTGATTTTTTTCCAAAATTTCCTAACCACCTCTCTCTTAGATGAAAGCCAAACACCCACCCCTAACAGGTGGTCACCCTTCAGCGTTCTGCCACCCAAGCCCTTGGGACCCCTGCACCCCTCCTCCCTTCCTCTCTGCCTTGTCCCTAAACAACCTCCGCAGATCTCCTACTTCCTTCAGGGTTTGGCCATGATGCCAGCCTCAAGATCCAGAGCCCTTGCCCTCCATTTCCAAAGGGGCCACTTACTGATGTCCATAATTATTTCATTGCTTATACTCATATTCATTACTAATACCCACTCATTATGGAAAATCTGAAAAGACAAACAGTCAAATGAATAAAAATAATCATCCACACGCAATAAATATTTTGGCCTATATCCTTTCAGTCTTATCTGTATGTACTTTTACACAGTTGAGATCACAGTGCAATATAATTTTATGTCTTGACTTTTACTCTTAATGTAATATTTACACACTATAGCATTTCCCATATTTTCACAAAATCTTTATAAATATTATATAGCTTAATGACAATCTGTTCTCAGATAGTCTGTAGTTTATTCAATCTTTCCCTTTCCATTGAACATTTAATTTGTTTCGAGTGTGTCGCCATTACGATGATGATAAAAATTTTTATGCAAGAGCCTTTTTCGTTACCAAATTGTCTCCTTGCAATAGATTCCCAGATATGGAATCACTAAATCATTAGATATAAAAATTTTTATAGCTTTTCCTACATATTTTGAAAATGTTGCAAAAGAGGTTGCACTATTGACATTTCCATTTGCAATTTATGAGAAAGTCTGTTTTGCTGCATGTATTTGTTTCCTATTGCTGCTGTAACAAGTTGCCACAAACTTGGGGACTTTAAGTAACACAAATTTATTCTCTTATGGTTCTGGAGGTCAGACATCCAAAATCAGTTTCTATGGGATAAAGTCAAGGTGTCAGCAGGGCTGCTTCCTTCTGGAAGCTCTAGGGGAAAACTGGTTTCTTTGCCTTTTCTAGCTTTTGAAGGCCACTTACATTCCTTGGCTTGTGATTCCCCAAAGCCCTCCAATCTCTTGCTTCCATCATCACATCTCCTACTACTCTTCTGCAGACAAATCTCTCTCTGCCTCCCTCTTACAAGGACACTTGTAGTTACATTTAGGGCCCACCTGGATAATCCAGAATAATCTCACACTTCTTAATCACATCTGCACAATCCCTTTCACCCTATAAGGTAACATTCCAAGTTTCCAGGGATTAGGACATACATATCTTTGGAAGCCATTCTGCAGCCTACCACACTTGCCAACATCAGATATTCCCATTTTTCCTTTATTTTGGACTAAATTGATAGGTGGGACCGTAAAATAACCAATGACAAGTGAATTTGCATTTTATTATTTTAGCCATTTAAATTTCCTCTTTTATGACTTGTCTGCTCACCCATGTGTCTATTGAGATATTAATATTATGCTTACCAAATTTAAAGTGCTTTTTATATATTAAGAACATCAACCTAGGGGCCTGCCTGGTGGCACAAGCGGTTAAGTGCACGCGCTCCACCGTGGCGGCCCAGAGTCCACGGGTTCGGATCCCAGGTGCGCACCAACGCATTGCTTGTCAAGCCATGTTGTAGCAGCGTCCCATATAAAGTAGAGGAAGATAGGCACGGATGTTAGCTAAGGGCCAATCTTCCTCACCAAAAAAAAAAAAAAGAGGAGGATTGGCATGGATGTTAGCTCAGGGCTGATCTTCCTCACAAAAAAAAAAAGAACATCAATCTTTAGTTTGTGGTATGTATCATAGATATTTTTCTCCCTGTTGATTGTTTGGTATTTTAATGTTTGTCTGCTTTTAGCAGCTATTTTTTTTATATATCTCTTTTGCAATTTAGCTTTTAATTTACATAGAGTAAGATTTGCTCTGTTGGGGGTACAACTCTATGAGTTTCAACAAATACATAGAGTTGATAGAATTGTCCTGTCTCTTGATTGTGGTGATGTTTACACTCTTCTGTAACTATTTTGATTTTTGTTTAATTATGGTGGGGTGGGAGCAGGATGGACTACAGACAGAAATTTTAAATGTTATCCAACAAAATCTGTAACTTTTATGATTTCTTCCAACTCTTTTAACCTTATTAAGTATTCCCCATCTAGAGATTATTGCATGCTTTTATAGTTTCTTTTAATATTATATTTGGTTCTTTAATCCATTGAAATTTATTTTGGTGCACAGTGAGATGAGATTTTAAATTGATTTTTTTTCCAAGTGGCTAAACAATTGTCCCAGCACCATTTATTGAATAATCCATTTCTTCCCTACTGTTCTGTGAATCCTCCCCAGGGAGACATTTAAAAGTACAATTTCAAGAGGCTAAATAAACTCTTGTACTTTTTTTAAAAAAGTGAATTTTCTTGTTCTAAAATACAAAAGAAATTTTTGCTAAGTTAAAGAATCTTTATTATTAATTTTTAACATATCCTGGATTTCCATGCCGAAAATAAATTAGAAGTGTTTGGTTTTTTGAAGTCATTACTTTTTTTTCAGTTCTATCGTGGAGCTAAGTGAAAAGTAACAAGTATAGCCAACCAACTAGTGGTTATCCATGGGATCTCAAATAACTTTTGCGTGAAATTTTTTAATTGGTGATGGATGGTATGTGTGTACGCATGTGTGTGCATGCCTGCGTGCATGTGTGTGTGTGTGTTGCTTGCTTAAGCCCTTGTTCCTCAAAGTGTGGTCCCCCCACTAGCAGCGTCAGCCTCCACTGGGAGCTTTTAGTAAGTCAGGATCTTGGGTCCCACCCCAATTTACTGAATGGGAATGTGCATTTTAACAGGATCCCCACATGATTTGTGTGCACATTGAAGTCTGAGAAGCACTGGCTTCAGCCTGGCCTTACTGCTTGACTTGGCCAGAGCTACCATTTCGATAAATTCTTTCTGCAATGCAAGGTCTTTTAATAAGAGCAAAGGAACAAAGACCCATCCATTCAAGGAGAGAGAGAGGCATCGAGGCAGCTTCGGGGACTGAGTTGTTTGGTGATCCCCTTAACACAAAGAGTTCCCTGGTCATAGTTCTGGTTCTCCGTCATTAATGCAGCTCGGCCACTGGCCTGATCTCTGCTTTTTTTTTACCTCTTATCTTTTCCCCTAATATGTATTGACTCGTTCTTTCCAAAACTTCCCGGTTATTGTCTGATTGCCCAAATTATTCACCTCACTCTATTAAGCAGAACTTCATGCACAGGCTTCCTCATGGCCAGCCTGTGTACTGTCCACCCTTGGGTCTATCTGGGCCCACACTGGTGGTCACCTCTCTTATCACCAAGGGTGATATAATCTCCCTTAGAAGGGCCCATGGGTGTGGAAAGCCTTATTGTTGTCACACACGCTCTTCTCACACTTAAAGAAGACAGCACTGTGGTCCATCACAGAATGAGATCTGAGCTCCATCTCCAGGGATGAACTAAATTTGTTGAAACACTCACAACCCCTCCCAAAAGCACTTGTGTGTGTGATCAGTAGAGACTTAAGTGTTCCTACGAGTAAGGGGTCTGTGAGGACTCAGGAAACACAGTGAATGTGCTAGTCCATCCGTAAATCAAAATCACAGTCTTGTCCACGACTGTCCATCATTTGCACACTAAAACCAACCAGATATAAGCTTTTCACCTACATCCTCTGCCGTGGTATTTCCCTCCTGGCCCTGTGTGTTTGGTTCTTAAGCTCGGCCCCTGTGCTCTCCCGTCTTCACCCCATGTGTAGGTTAATGTCTCAGCCACTCCGAGCTGCTTCCATATCAAGGACACAACAGCAAGCTTTCCAGGTGGCTGGAGAGGACAGAAGCTGCTCCCACAGTCCAGCTCCCAAGGGTTCATCTCAGGCCTGGCCTCTGCTCCCTCCATGCCAGCATTCAGGGGTCATTTTAGCCAAATAGGACACAATGGCTAGTGACAATTTACTGAGCATCTGCCAAGCTGAGGGAGAGACAGAAGGAGATCTAGTCTCCACCCTTGGAGAGCTCACTATCTGCTAAGAAGATGAAACCCCACAGGAAAGAGAAAAGCAGTCATAGATAAACAGGGGCTCTAACTTAAGGGTAGAAAGAGAAGAGAGACCAGGTAGTCTGGCCAGAATGTTTACCTTAACGTTACAATGCTCACAAGTAAACTGGCCAAGTCCAATCCATGAGCTGGCTCATTCACTTTGTTAATTCATTCATTCATTCAGCAAACAGAGGTTGAGCACTCAGTGTCATTTAATCCTCATGATACTGAGAGGCAGATACTATTATTCCCATTTTACAGATGAGGAAACTGAAGCCTAGAGAGGCAAATGACTTGCCCAAGGCTACATGGCTCACAAATGATAGGGCTGAGATTCAGATTCCCAAGTTCCCATTCTCAGCCATGTGCCATTGGCTCCTTCTCCAGGGCTGGGATTCAAAATAGCAGGAAAGGAGGGCAGTCCTGGAAGGGGGTGGAGAGAACTCATTGCCTCCTGGACAAGAATCTAGGAGGTGAAGGCCACTGAGGCTACCAGTGGCGGTCTTGAAGGCCAAGGAAAAATGGTGAGAACTTGCTTCTGAGCTCACCAGCTTGGGGAGGGGGCTCACAAGCTCCTTCAGGCCTCCTTGTGGGGCGGGAGGTGAGCGGAGGGGCCAAAGAGGCCCAGCCTGCACAGGTGAGCATTGTTGGGGTGAGGGTGGGGGTGTGCCCCATATCATATTGAGTCCAGCCCCTGAGCTCTCCCGTTAACAGACCTCAGCCCAAGTGCCAGCAGGTAAGTGACAACCAGAACAAGGACAGAGGAGCCAGAGGGCCATGGACAGACCTCGCATGGACCCAGAATCCTCGCCTTCCCCAGTATTACAAAGGCACAACAGCCCGTTACCCAGACACCCCATCCATCTCAGGAAAAGCAGAAGGGTCGCCGAGAGCAGAAGCGATTTTATCCCGAAAAATCCCAGGCATTCCTTAAAGGGGACTGGTTAAAATATTGCATTATGGAAGTTCCAAAATGGGGGGAAAAATTAGATCCCTTCAACTATTACTGAGCGGATGGGGGTTCATTTAAGTAAACAGCAGAGCGATCACAAACAAACCACATTTTCCCCGATAAACGAGTTGCCGTGGGAGTAGTTTGTAAATCTGCCGCATGCGCAGGAGCGCGCGCATAGTGGCGATCCATCTAATGCAGAGGTCAGACTCTAAAGTAAGGTGAGGTCATATCCAATGTTTTTAAATACTCTTAAAAATCCCTTCAAAACCACCACCCTGGAAACCAGCCTAGTCAAATTCTGGAAGAGAAAGCAGATTCTACAATTGAGCACCAGATTGAAAAATGCACATCCTTAAACCCTGCACTCACCATGGAGCGGCTGGACCCCAGGGGAGGCAGGAGGACCTGAAAGTCACTGAGGACCAGCAGAGCCACTGCTTCCATTGCGACAATGAACACTGTCGTGGGAGAAGAAGAAATTGACATCTCAGTCGTGGATCTGGTGTCCTTGTAGAAGATGAGCCCAGAGGTCCTGGAACTTACACAGCAGACCACAGGCCGAGAAGAAAGAGTCCGTTAAGGGAAGTTTTGGAGTTTCTGCTCCTACAGACGTTTATAAGTAAGTTCACCAGCCATCTGCCTTGGCTGTGTTGACCAGCCTGCTGCCTGATCCAGAAGGCGTGAAACAAGAGGTCCAGCCTACGTTTCTCCCCCACCACACATCACAGCTCGCTTCCACCTCCCCTCTGCGGCGACGCCACTGCGCCCGCAGCCCCGCAGTACCGTGCAAGCTGTGGCCGTCGCCTGCTCTTCCTCCCCTGGAACTAAGGTGCTGGAGCCCCATATCTGACGCTTGAAAAGAAAGGAAAGCCAAAACGTGACTACCGTCTTCCACTGGCTTAAGAGGCCTTCTCGCTTCATCCATGTTTCTCTCTCACAAACACTGCAAGTCTTGCTGCAGGAAGAGCCAGTTGTTGAGGGCATCAGGAAACAGGAATCTGCTAGTGACTAATCAGATTCCGCAATTCTCTCTGTAGGGATTCTGGAAGCAGGGCAGGCTCCATTGGATTGAGTAAATCCTTGTGGCTCGGGCATAATTCAACCCAAAGAGAGATAGTGGATTACCATTAGTCTGGGTGGGTGAGGGCTAAGGATTAATTTAAATACTAAAGAGACATGGCCCCACTTGTGCCCCCAGGTCAAGCAATGGGTCTTACCATCATCATCACCATTAAATATTGTTCTGTTATCTCTGCCATTCAAGACTCAGGAATAGCCCTGGGAGCCCCACACTTCCTCAAGATTGAAATTCATTCAACAAATATTCTATATGTTTGGCACCAGCATAACAGTATTAAACAACAACAAAAAAGTCCTTGATCTCAAGAAATTTATATGCTGATATGGAGAGACAAATAATAAGCCAATTTTTAAGTGTATATATATTTAATATATCAAGTGGATGAATAAAGCAGAGTAAGGCACTATAGAATGCCAGTGCAGGGGGTGCTATTTTACAAAAATGGTCCAAAAAAAAGCCTCTCTGAGTATGGATCCCAAGTGAGGGATGAGTTATGCTGATATCTGGGGTAAAACATTCCAGGCAGAAGGAAAAAGAAGCAAGTGCAAAGGCCCTGAGGTGTGAGCTTTCTTGGCAGGTTCAAAAGATAACAAGAGGGGAGTGTAGCTGAGTCAGAGTGAGCAAGGGAAAGAACAGAAGAAGCCGAGATCAAAGTGGTGATGGAGGCTAACCATGGTCTTGCAAGTCATGGGAAGCTCTAGATTTTACTCTGAATGAGATGAGATGCCTCTGGAGGGTTTTGAGCAAAGAGGAGTTTGTACACTGATATGACCAACAATTTTAGAAAGATAAACCCACCTCCTGTGTGGAAAACAAGGTTGCAATAGTGAGACCTGCCAGGGGGCTGTTGCACTAATCAAGACATGAGACGACAGCAGATTGAGCCAGTGGCAGTGGAGATGGTGAGAGGTGCTCAGATCTTGGACATATTATGAAAGTCAAGCCAATAAGTTTTGCCACCATATTGGATTTGAAGGATAAGAAAAAGGGAAGTGAAAGAATACTTCAATGTCAAGCTAGACTTCGGTTTTTAAGAAGGGGAAATTTTTATTTACTCTAATTTCCAAAGAGCCCTGGAGAAGGTTGGCCAGCCTGGCAGCCTTCCCACCAGGAAGGACACAATCAGGACCAAGCTTGAGCCAAGGGCAGCACACAAAGAGAAGGGCCTCTGGAAGGAGGTGGAGCTGGAGGAGGTGTGGCCTCAGCAATATGGGAGAGGCTGTGAGGCAAATGATGTGATTACTGCCATAATTTTCCAAAGCTTCCCTAAAATTGCCACACTTTCAAAATGCCATGTGTAACCAAATTTCTGTGGATATGGGCTTTGTGCCCAGTCTGTTGTTGGGAATTTGAAAAGATTGGTATGAAGTCTCTGGACTCTCAGAAGCCATAAAATCAGGGATTCCAGCACATTCAGCCAGATATCCCCATAGCAGGGCCCCTGCCTACCAACATCAGAGTTCTACAATATATTTACTCAAAAGTTTTATCTGAAAGTCTTCTCTCCTCACCAAACTGGCAGGTCTCTTGAAGACAGAGATGGCTTTACACTTTTTTAGACACTCAGAGACTTACACATGTTCCATACAGAGTCCTCAGAGTGAACCTGATTGGATTAGATTAACTTGGATTCCATATGTTCATGGAAATTTTAGCTCATACTCCAGTTCCTTCATTATCTTAGTTTGGAGTCTCCCAAAAGCAGACCCTGAGACAAGAATTGACATACAGGTGGTTTATTTGGGGTGTGATCTCAGGAAGCTCCAGGAGGGGAGTGGGAAAGTGAGACACGGCAGGGAAGGTAGCCAATACAGGAGGCATTCGTGCACAGTGAACATCTGCGAGCTCAGTTCTGCTGGAGAACTCTGAGGGGCTGTGTAGAACACACCTCAGGGCTGTCCAATATGAGGGAGAGGAAGCTAGAGGATTTATCCCCCAACTCCCATCTGTCATTAGTTCAGGGCTACTCCTGGGACTCCAATACATGGCCACGCAGATTCCAAAGACCAGAGAACGCCCTCAAACAGAGACTATCAAGTGCTTGCAGCAGAAAGCCTTTGGTCGGGAAGGGAACAGCGAGTGCCAAGGGGATAAGAAGGGCAGGGCATCAAAACTAATTTTCTTCCTTTTGTTTTAAGTAATAAAGAAAATGCTGGCTCACAGAATAACTGAAAGGAATGGCTGCATCAATTCCCTCTCTCTCTCGCTCTCTCTTTTTCTCTGTCTCTCTTCCCCCGTCCTCTGCTTTCCTTGGTGTTGGCTTCACTCTGAGCAGCTCTTCACATTTTCGTGGGTCAATGGCAACAAGGCCACTAGTACATCTTCAACCTTACATCATCTTACATCATCCTCACACCAAGAAATCCCAGAAGAAAGAGCTTCGCCTTCCCAAAAGCTTGGACAAATGTCCCATTAGACCCGCCTGAGTTATTTGCCCATGCCTGATTGGGGCCATGGAGATAAAATAAGCTGATTTGAAAGCCCAGGATTGTGTACCCACCCAGAGCCTTGAAAGTTGGAGTTAACTCCAGAATAACAACATAGACAAGGTGACAAATCAAAGGTCTATAAAGGGGTAGAGATTTGCTTGAAATCACACAGCCCTTGTGTGCAATGAATAAGAGAACAACAGACAACCCAACACAAAAATGGGCAAAAGTTTTGAACAAGCACTCCCCTAAAGAGGATATCTGAATTGTCAATAAACATATGAAAAGGTGCCCAACCTCATTAGTCAGAAAGGAAATGCAAATTAATACCACAATGTGGTATCACTACACAACCACAAAGATGGCTAAGATGAAAAAGACAAAAAGTACCAAGTGTTGGCAAGAACGCAGAACAATTGGAAATCTCATACGTTACTGGTAAGAGTGAAGTTGATGAAAACATTTTGGAAAATTACTTTGTAGTATCTACAAATACTAAAAAGATGCCTACCCTGTGGCCCAGCAAGCCCACTGCTTGATATATGAGCAATAGAAATGCAAACATGTAGCCATCAAGACATGCACAAGAATGTCATAGCAGTTTTATGGAAACAATTCTCATGTCCATCAAAAGGAGAATGAATAAATAAACCACGATATGGTCATAAAATGGAATACTATACAGCAGTGAAAAAGAATGACCTAGTGCTATACACATCATGGACAGATCTCACACATAATGTTGAGGAAAAGATGCCAGACATGAAAGAATATGCACTGAATGATTCCACTTATATGAATTTCAAGAACAGACAAAATTAATCTATGCTATTAGAAGTCAGGATAGTGGTTACCCTTGAGAAGGTAGTGGCTGGGAAGAGAGGGCAGGGTAGGGGGCTTTTGAAGTGCTAATCATATTCTGTTTCTCTAACTGGGTGCTGGTTACATGGGTGAGTTCAATTGGTGAAAATTCATCAAGGAGTACACTTTTGTCCATTTCTTGGAATGTCTGATATAGTTCAACTTTTAAAAAGTTTTACTGAAAGACAAAAAAATTATCCATCCCATTAATGGAATAACTGGAGTTAATAAAACTAAGACCCTCATCTCATAATCAGAAGGTTTTCTACCCAATAAATTCCTCAGCATAACTTCAAGTTCCCCTTTAACCAGCCCAACCAAAGCTAATTGCTCCTGTGTTGTAGTCTACTGGAGAATGGAGTCCCATCATCTCTCATCCTCACCACTGTGTGAAAGCAGCTTCCCAGCCTGGCCTGGATCATTTCTGTAGCAGCCCATTCTACCCTCCCTGCTCTGAGTGAGAGGTGGCTGCCAGGATTCCAGCTTCCTTTTCACCAGCTCTTTCTCTTCTGGAATTTCCTTGAGCCAAATGTTCTTTGAACCTTTGGCTGGTCTTGCTGAGCTCTTTCCAACTCCTGTTTAATTCCTTCAGTGGGTAAAAGTGTTCCAGATTTGGGATGAACAGATGGATGCATGAGAAATGAAATTCACATAGTCATAAGGCCCTTGGTCCTCATTGCCAAGGTCAGATTATAGAATCCCCTAGAATTCAGGCTATAGGAGACCCCCTACCCCATGGGAGATTTGGGGATTAAGTGCCCTTAGGGCTCCAGCTATGGGTTAGCTGCACTCGGGGACCCACTTTCTCTTTGCTGGTCTCCTTGAGGTGATAGCACCTTTTTCTGGAACAATATTTGAAATTAGACTTACAGGTTAGTCTAATGGAGTGGGAAAATCGAGTCTATGGTCAGAGTGGTTCAGAGGTGAACTCTGAAGCGAGGACTGGGAGTCAGTCTGAGATGGGGTCAGAGGTCCAATCGTGGCCCCAAGGAGTAGGTCATAATCACCAACTCGGGTTTCCCTCGGGGGAAGCAGATCAAGTGCTGTGTCAGGACCAAGGTATGCAGATGCCCTGGCAAAATATACCCGGGCAGCCACTCTGACTCAGAATGAAGAAAGAAGATGTGGGTTTTGGCCGGTGGAAGTGGCACTTTCTCTCAATACCCAAACCACTTGGTAGTAAACTTTCAAATCAAGGCATATTCTTCGGCAATACTCAGTGTCTAACAAGCTTCAGGGTCACTCCAAGTTCATTTCAGTCTCTCTCCTCTTTAGCTGAAGAGCTCACGCTGGGAATTCTGGCTCCCCAGGTGCACCTGACCTTTCCCTTGGCCTCAGACCTACCTCCAAGTCCAGCCCCTCAGGTCCACCTGGCCCTCAACACTCACTGTCTCCTAGCCCTCATCACAGGCACAGTGAGCCCCAACAATCTCGGGATGCTCTAACCCTTGGGGGCTCTAAACCCACTGATTCTCATGTCAAGGTCACCCTCTCGGTTTGGGTTACAGCAGATGCACACCCTAAGATAAGGACTCAAGTACAAGTTTAATTTGGGGGGAAATGATAACAGGAAACACTTGTGGGAGAGTTGGGACCTGAAAAAGGAAGAAAAGGCAGCTAAAAGAGGGGTGTATTATGAAGCAAGTTAACCGTGGTGCTACTGGAGCTTAACCGTGGTGAGGAACCCTGGGAGAGCAGGTGGAACACCCTTCAGAGTTGTCTCAACCGAGGACGAGGAAGCTGTGAAGTGCCGAGAGCTCTGTCCTTCTCGGTAGCTCTCAGCCGCTTCTTGATTCCTCTGCACACAGGCCGTACGCACTCCCCAGCCAGAAAAGGAAGCCCTCAGGCAGAGAGTCACGACTGTTCATTGGAAGCAGCTTTTGGGGTGCAGAGGTGAATGCTGCAGGGATGGGGCAGGGCACCAGCAGCACCAGTCCTCATACTCACATCGCCAGCACCCGTCACCCCAGTGCTCACTGAGGACTGACCAAGGACTTGGCCCTACGCAGGGCTGTGCCATGGGGCCAGAGAGGAGACTCAGGCCCCAGCCTTGAGCAGACAAAGCTCACACGTGCGGCAAGAGCCAAGACTCCATCAGATGGCCAATGGCCCCAGGCCTGACAAGTGACCCTTACAAACATGCACTAAAGGGGACCACGGATGGGAAGAAAACCCAATGGAAATGCAACCTCAACTGGGCCTGGAATGATGCCCAGGATCTGGACAGGCAGCAGGAGAAGCATGGGATGCAGACACAGAAGGGGTGAGGGGGTGAGAAAGGCCAGGGAGGCGGTCAAGCAGGCTGGGAGCAAGGGTACAGCTAACTGTGTGTGGGGTTGGCAAGGAAGGTCCAAAACAATTTAATCCATCAGCCAAATGTGAATTAGCTGCCACTGCACACATGGTGCGGAAAGCAGGGATGTTGGTTTGAGTCATTACGCATTCTGTTATGGTTATAATTACTTATGGATTAGACGGTAAAGAATTATCAGGCAGTGCTGGAATGGCAGGGATTCGGGCAGTTCGATTGGATGAAATAAGTGAAAGCGATCCATGGGAGTTTGATGAACAGGAGAGGGGCACGATAAAAGAGTTGTTTAAATTTGTGATTGTGCCCCTACTAGGAGGAAATAAGGTGTCCTCCAGTGCCTTTTTATTCATGGAGGAGTGTCTCCGTCCTGCCTCCAGCAGAACCACAGCTGGTTCGCCCCAGTCCACCCCTATGTCTCTACCTGAGGGTGGTATCTGACCAGGGGAGGGGCTCCCTGAGCACAGGCAGGCCAGAAGAGCCTGGGAATTAAGTCCTCGGCAGCAGCCCTCACCCAACAAGGGCAGAAGCTGGTAGCAATGCCCCAACTTCCTCAGCACTCAGGGGGACAGTCCTGAGGCCTGATCCCCACATCTGCTCAGAGGCCCCCAGCAGGACGGAGCCCACTCTTCATTGGTGTTTCCTCCCCTCCCTGTCTCACCTCCCCCTCCTCATAGTGACTCCTGAGATTGCCTCCCAGATAGACCCCTAGGGTCCAAATTGTTGTCCAGGGTCAGGTTACTACATGTGATGCTGGACAAAGGTGACAGGTGCATGAGGCTCAACTAGAGAATTGCCTGGAAGGAGAAATATTTAATAACCTCTTTTCTGGATCTGAGGAGACTGACAAGGGGAATTTAAGAGCAGGTGAATGGGGCTGAAGGCAGAGAACACTAAGAGAGGTAGTCAGATATTATCTTTGTTCTTTTTGATGCAGCAACAGTGGTAAAAACAACCCAAACCCACACATAACTCATCATGTTGAGGGACGAGCGTCTTAAATAGAACTTGTCCTGGGTGCCAAACCAGAGTGTTCATCGAGGCAGAGCACAAATTGCCAGAGATGGAGCTCCTGCCCCTTGCTATCTGTCCTCAGCCTCCATTCCTGCTTCTCTGGCACCCACCCCCATTTCTGCAATCCGCTCATTCCCACACACTCTGTCTGCAGCCATGCTTCTCTGTGTGCCACAGTCAGCCAACATCCTCCACTCCCTCCTGGGAATCCACACTCGACGGTCTTGTGAGAGAAGGTCTTGGAGCCAGGACATCCAAGTCTGACCTGCCGCTGCAAGACCACGGAAGGAGACGTGAACAGTGTCCCATTCACAGCTGTGTCCTTATCACTGCAACACCCCACACCCAGCTGCCAGCACCCACTCTCTGGCCACCAGAGTCTGCTTTGCTGCCTGCAACACAAGCTGGGAATGCCAAATGCCCCTGGGGTCAGCTCTCACCCATGACTGTCGAGTTGATGACTGAATATGCCTCTCTCTCCCCGCTTGGATGGGGACAACCCTGAGGCATGTGCTCTACACTGCCTCCCAGGGTCCTCTCCACAGTGGTAGTTGGATTGAAAATGCATCCTGTATGGGCTGACTTCCCTTCCCTGTCTCACTTCTCGCTCTCCAGCCAGAGTTTCTTGGGATCAACTCCCAAGTAAATTTCTTGCCCTCACATCCTCACCTGAGTGCCTGCTTCCTGGGGGACCCAACCTAAGATGAGTGGTCAGGACCCCTCTCCTCTCAGAGTCTCTGGTCCAGGGTATAGTATCTCCTGTCCTCTCAAGTGAGGGTGCACAAGGCAATCTGAGGTTCAGATTCCTTCACCTGGCACTCAGCACCTGAACACAGTAGGAGAACAATCAATATTCTTTTGTTGATGCAAGTTAAAAGCTCAATATGGGAACATTATAGCCATTGTTTCTCAAGTGCTTTGTGCAAGTCAGGAATTTGTTCATCTCATTTGAGCTGGGTGACCATCCAACAAGGTGGTATTTCTTATCCACTTCACAGATGAAGATATTGAGGTTCAGAGAGTTTAAGGAACTTGCTCAAAGTCACAAAGATAGAGATGGAGCTGGGATTTAAATCCCATTTGACTCAAAACTCTTTTCTCATGCCCCTATGCAAAACTGTCTTTCTAAATAAAAAAAGCATCATCTTTATATTGGATGTTGGTTGTATACTAAATTGGGGGGGAATTACCTTTTCGTACCTTCCTACCTTGGAAACTCCTATTCGTCTTCAACATTCAGCTCAGCCTTCAATTCATCATGGGAGCATCCTCTGCCCCCCTCCTCAATCCAAGGCTGGGCTAAAATGCTCAGGCCCCCACTGGACCCCACATATGCCCCAAACCCTGCTGTGATGCCCCTTTTACTTAGCCACCTCCCCTCACCTCCCTGCCCTACCCTATATCCATAAGCTGAGAGCAGAGGTTGCCTGACATGTAGGTCATAGGGTTTCTCCCTCAGAAAGGCTTCAGGAGGGTTCCCAACCTCATGTGCCAAAGGCCTGGGACCCCTCAGGACACCACCTAGCAAGAGTAATCATAATAATGTCTTAATAAACCAAGAACTGACTATCATGAGGATACAATGTCTCCCCGCACAACTCAGTCAGGAGAAAAAGAGAAAGTGTCGTTTAGCCAGCAAGCTCCTTATCTTTTCTGGGGCTCCGTTTCCTCATCTGGTCCCAGTGACCTCTGCAGCCTGCCACCTCTGACAAGGGGTGGTTCAAGGGATGTCTAGTGCCTGCCAGACATCTCAGGGGAGACAGGGTAATGTAAGGTCCCCTCTCGGGACTTACACTGAAATTGGGAAGGCTAGGCTCACAGACATGGCCCAACAATATGGGCCAGATGCCCGATTGCTTCAGACTGGAGGAAGCCAGAAAAAGGAGAATGAGCGGGAGCCATTGCCTTATCTTTCCCCTGAGGGGATTCCTGTGAATGTGGTTTATTAGCAATGTTCCCAGGAGGAACTGGTAGGAGATGAGGAAGCGGGAGAAGGAAGAGAGCCAGGCAAGGGTGTGAGATCAACCAAAGGGTCAGGAGGGTGACTTTGGATCAGCACTTCAGGAGGTCACATCCTAGAGTCATCCTGATCGGGGACAGGGGAGATGGGGTATTGATGCTCTCACACCTGTCAGTCATTAGTTAAGAGCTGCTCCCAAGTTACTCTCTGCACACAAAGTGAGCTCCAGTGCAAGGGAGCCTGGGAAACGTAGTTCTCTATGATCCAGAGCAGAGTAGGAAGAAGGGCATGAAATGGGTCTGTGAGCAAATCAATGACAGCCATGCCTGGTGACTTAGGAGACTAAGTATTAGAGTCATGATCCTTAAGATCTGGTTCCCAATTTCTATTTCATGTTTTTAAAAGATAATTCAAGGTTACCCAACGAGTTCCCAGAATTTCCTGAATTTAGAACCTGATTGCACGTGGTTATGAGTTTCTGACGTAGATGCCACCCGCTGCAACAGGGCAGCAGGCTCAGCCAGGTGGTGTGCGTCCGGGAACTTCTAGCCCTGGAATTTTCAGTTCTCTGAGGTTCCCAAGGTCTGGCTTCTTGCCACTGCAAAGGGGACCAGGATGAGGTGTTTCAGGTAGAGACAGAGCTGGGGAACAGAGCTGGTTATGAAGAAAAAATCAAGTTAACTGCCTTTTTGGTGGCAGAAAAGTGGGCCTTGAAAAAGCTTTTCTAAAAATTATTAAAACCAAAGAAACATCTGGGTTTCCTGCGAGTTTTTTGGAACATCAATCTCCTGGGATGCAGAGCATCCTGGTGTCTCCACACCGTCAGCGTTCTGGCGGAAGGAGAGCTGGGGCGGGACGTGGGAAGCCGAAGAAGCCTGGGCAAACCCAGGACAGGGTGGTGTCCCTACAGCAATCAGGGATGAGAGGCCCTGCTCACCTGCCATGCCAGCTGCCCCTGGGAGGCCATGTCTGCCGTGAATCATGTCATAGATTTGGGTTCCACCTAAAAAAGACTGAGCTGTGAAGAGTAGCAGCAGGGCACAGGTAAAGGGTCGGGACTCTAAGCACGTCCACAGGGTCTCTGACCTTGCCCCCTGCAGAGTCCCCCAACTGGTGCCTTCAAGCAAACTGGGACCTCTTTTGTTCATTTCCAAACTTTGCTCAACCCAAGGTTCTGGGCCACCTTTAGGGCTTCTCCTCACCTCCTATCACTTCCAGACCCCATCCTTAGGCCTCAGAAGTCCCAAAGCTACCAACCCTTCTGCTACACACCCTCACCCAATGCTGTTCATTGAGAATTGACCCAGACTCTAAGCAGGTCTTTCTTCCTCCCCACCATTAAAATACAGTGGCCCAAGAGACCATAAGCTGGAAACTCTGTTACACTGGGATGTCTGAGAGTGATAATGTCTTGATATGTTTTCTCTTCCATCCCTGCCTGGAGATGCAAGACCTAAACCAAGGAAATGACGTGTTAATGGCAAGACTATGAGCATGTGACAGGCCAATGAGAGAGAGATTTTGAGGTGAGGAAGCCCCTCTGGAGTTATCAGTCACCAGGGCCAGTGGTTCCAGAGCTGGAAGAGTGTAGAGAGTATAGCTCCCTTTTTAATCTTCCGTGGGCTCTCCAGGCACAGCACAGATGCTCCTCTGAGACTCAGGCCCATTAGGCTGTGGATGCTGAATCAGAGGACTCTGAAATAGGGAAAGGCAGGATGGGGACCAGATGTCCAACATCTGTGCCAGCTGATTAACTAGTAATTAGTGTGAAAATTCCCTTTCCTCAGTTCTTAGTGACTTTTTATTCAGATTAAAATCAAATCAAGGCCAGTTGCAAGCATATCTCTTTATGATCCCAGAGCAGGCAAGTCCCTCTAAGTGAATAACCAGAAAAAATTATTACCTTCAGGTTCTGCTAGCAAACCAAATGAATGTCTGGGTTCTGAATGCTTTTTCATTCTAGAAGAAAAAGGCACAGATAAGCTATACTTCGAATCATAAGCCATGACTGTGAGAAGACACCTAAAATCAGGCAATGAGGCTCCATGCACGGGTTTAGGCTGGCCGATATCACTGGCCAATCTGTTACCATCAGAGGTACCAATGTAGGTTGCCTTCCTCAGCCCCATCACTTCTATCCATTTTGATTGAGTCTCCCTGTGCATCATTATCCCCTCAGTGAGTTTAACCATCTTCTTCCCCTTCATAAAGATCAACATCATCACCAATGACATCAGTCATCTCCCTCAGTTCACTCTACTTTGAAGTTCAGCTCAATGTTCCCTCCTCTGGGCAACTTTCCCAGTCCATCTCTTCAGGCACAGTTGGTTGCTCCTTTCTCAGCATCCCCACATGGCATGCTCCTGTAGGGTTTACTGGTGGTTCTTTCTCTCCCACCAGGCTGTGAGCTTCTCAAGCTCCAAAGTGATTTTCAATCTTTGTCTCTCTAGTGTCCAGCAAGTGCCTAGAATATAGTAGGCTTTCAATATTCACTTACAGAATAAAAGATTGAGAAGACATTTCAACAACATGAAGCTTAGTTCTGCCTCCAACTTCCACTTGCCCTGTCTACATCACTCTAAGTGAACCCATCCCTTCCTCCCTATACCCCCCACTACAGCTGCAGTCCTCAGACAAACCATTGTGCTTATGTTCTCTCTTCTGTATCTTCCCACCTCCAACAAGTGGTCAGTTCAAGGTATAATCTGCCTGAGTTATTGGAGGAGAAAGGGTGGCTGTAGGAGGTATTTGAGGATAAACACCAACAAGGCTTGACAGCAGACTGGATATAGAAAATGGAGATGGAGGAGAAGCCAGGTGACCAGAAGGCTGCTCCTGACACTGACAGACAGGACAGCCACAAGGAGACCTGAGGACAGGATGGGGGAAAGGCTGAGCTCAGTTGAGGAGTTGACTTTAGGAGGTCAGCAGTGTTCGGGGGGAGATTTCCAACAGGAAGTAGAAACACAAGACATGAACCCAAGAGATGTGGTTTGCCCAGAGCTGGGCGTGTAAAATTTGGAGTCATCCACATTGACATGAAGATTGAGGTCATATAATATTATTCATTTGAGAGTTCCAAGGACAACAGTGTGGGCAAAGGAGAGCAACAGGCCCAAGACTGGGCTTTGGAGGCACCATCGTTTATTGGGGGCAGGGCGTGGGAGTGAGGATCCCAAGAATAAGTAGACATAAGAGGGCCATATTAGAGCCTGAAGCAAAAGGAAAAATCAGTAATACTGGGCCTGTTTTTATTTAAAAATTTTACATTTTATCCATTATGGATTTTTATATTAATTCATTTTTTAAAATATTTCATTAAAATGTTATTCATCTTGAGAGACAGGATAGAATATAACAGTCCAGCAATGTCCTTCTCAAGAAAAGAAAACCTAAGGCATCTGAGGCCCGTGGACAGAGCCCAAGAGCTGGGCCCACCGGCCTGGATTCAAACTCTGGCTCTGTCGTCTCTTAAGTGCTCAGTCTCAGGCAAGTCACTTCACTCCCCTAAACTTGGTGTCCTCATCTGAAAAATAACACCTTCCTGGCAAAGTTGTCGCAGTGCCTGCACTACATAGGTGATTCCTAAAGATTTGTCCCCACCCCCGAGCACTTTAGGCAGTGAGGGGAAAATGATTGGCTGGATAAGGAGGAGATGTCGGTAGGGCGTGGGGAGCCCGGAGCAGGGAGAGAGGCGGTGCAGCCAGGAAACCAGGCTCCTTCCTGTCCACATCTGACAGACGGGCAGAGCCAGGCAGAACTGCGATGCTCAATCCACTGTCCACACTTTACTAACTGCATTACACTCTATTTTTTAATATCTGTGACTTCCTTCCATTTGTGTGGGGGATGGAGAAACAAAACCTTCACTCCCACCAGCCTGGAAAGGCCAGGTGCTCAGAGCAGGCTGGAGCCTGGCCACTATCAAATGCAGTCCACTCTCCCACCCCTGTCCTCCGCAAGCAGGAAGCATCATCGCAGTGCCTTTGATCAGCACATTTGAGGTGACAACACACAGCCGCTCCAGCCTGGCTCCTGACTGGGGAGAGGCCCGGTGGGGGAAGAGGGGACCCTGCCATCCTTTCCTTCTCAACCTTCTACTTTCAGAAGGCTGTAGCTCCCCAGCATGTTTTTCCCTGGTAGAAAATGTCCATGTTTGGTGTCTGCCCAAAGGAGAATCTCTGTGGAAAGTTTGAGAAAGATTCCCTCTGGCTGGGAATGTGAAAAAAGCCTGTGCCTTTCCCATTTGGAAAAAAAGGAAAGAACATACTTGAGACGCAGTTATTTTTGTCTCAGAATCAGAAGGAGCTGACTTGGACAGTGCTAACTTGGCCTGCATTCCCATCGCTTTGTTGGTAAAGGCGACACAGAGGTGATGTCAACCCCAAAATGCTCATGTCTCTTCTCAAGAATCTTTTTTATTATTCTTTTGTTAGATATAGCCTATAAATAATAAAGTGCACAAATCTTAAGAATCCTATGCATACAGCTTGATAAATTTTTACATAGGTATATAACCATGTAACTACCACCCAGATCAAGATATAAAACATTTCCAGTACTCCAGGAGTCTCCCCTCCTGCCCTTTCCCAGTCAATACTCACCCTCCAAAGCCAATCAATTAATTTTGCCTGTTCTTAAATTCCATACAAGTGGAATCATACAGCATGTACACTTCACATCTCACTTCACTCACTCAACATAATATCTATGAGACTCATTCATGTGGTCAAATATTTTATTAGTTTGCTTGGGCTACCATAACAAAGTACCACAGACTGGGTGGCTTAAATGACAGAAATTTATTTTCTCACACTTCTGGAGGCTGGAAGTCTGAGATCAGGTGTCTGCAGGGTTGGTTTCTTCTGAGGCCTTTCTCCTTGGCTTGTAGATGGCTGTCTTCACCCTGTGTCTTCACATGGTCTTCCCTCTGTGTATGTCTTTGTATTTCCTCTTTTTATAAGAATACCAGCTATATTGGATTAGGGCCTGCCCTAAAGACCTCATTTTAACTCAAATGTCTTTTTAAAGACCCTATCTCCAAATACAGCCCCATGAAGTACTGAGGGTTAGGACTTCAACACATGAATTTGGGGAGGGGGACACAACTCAGCCCATAACACCTATAATACTGGTTTGTTGTATTTTTTTTAATTGCTGAATTGTATTCCACTGTATGACTCTACTACAATTTACTTATTCATTCTCTTGTTGATAGACATTTGAGTTATTTCCAGTTTGAGACTATTACAACCATTGCTGCTATCAACAACTCTAGTGCATGTCTTTTAGTGAACATATGTACGCATTTCCGCTGCGTACCTACCTCGGAGTGGAATTGCTGCGTCATCAGGTATGGGAAGGCATAGCTTTAGTAGACACTGCCAGACAGTTTCCCAATGCAGTTGTACACTCCCACGAGCAACGTATGGGAAGTCCAATTGCTCCATACCCTTGCCAACTCTAATATTATCACTCTCTTTTATTTTAGCTTCTCAAAGAATCTTAAAGATGGCTCCAAAGCAAGTTCGTATGCAAAATCTATGCTCCTGGGAACTGTCTCAAGCATTTGCCATATAAATCCATGGATAACTCTAATTTCCTTTGTGCCAAGCGCTCTGTCTTGGGATTTTTAGCAGGAAGGCTCCCCAGAGTGGAATTGGCACGGCATAAGGAACTGGGCGAGGCCTAAAGCCAATAAATAACTGACTGAGGGAGAAGGAGGAGAGAAAGCCAAGACCAAGATGCAGTTAATAGAGTTGTTTCTGGCCACCTGGGGAATGAAGGCTACATTTGTACCCATCAGAGAGAGCTTAGAAGAGCCCCTGCAAGATGGTCTGTTTCCTCACTGGACCGTTCTGGCCAGCCTTTTATGAGAAGGAAATCCTCCGAGTCCTTCACATCCAGGCCCCACTAGGAGGCTTCTGAGAGCAGACCCTTCAAAATAGAGTCACCACCCTGAAGGTCATGGATTCAGGATAGACCCTCCTCCATTCCCCAATGTCCTCCCCTGCCACACCTGCCCTAGTGCTGGAAATTCCCACAGGGCGTCATTCTTCTGGGTTACAACATTCTCTTTCCTGGTGTCTTCAACCCTCCGAAGACTGTCTAGATATGAAGGGAACAGGAAGTTAACCACAACTATCCAGGGCCCCAAATGCAAGTCTGGTCCCTCAGAACCTGCAGCATAGGGGCCTGTTTGGAAAAGCAAATCTTTATCTTACTCTTTCAACCAAAATAAAATCCAGTTGGAACAAATATTTAAGTGTAAAAAAGAAATCATAAAAGTACGAGGATGGAAAAAATTGGTAAATGTATTTATAATCCTGGAGTGCAAAGTGCTTTCTAAATAAGATAAAAACCCAGAAGCCATAAAGGAAATGATCGATACATACAACTACACAAAACTAAAATCGTTTGAGGGATGAAAAATACCGTTAAGAAAGCCAAAAGAGAGGCCAGCCTGCTGGCATAGTGGTTAAGTTCATGTGTTCTGCTTCAGTGGCCCGGGGTTTGCAGGTTCAGATCCCAGGCACGGACCTAGGCACTGCTTATCAAGCCATGCTGTGGCAGGCGTCTCACATATGAAGTAGAGGAAGATGGGCATGGTTGTTAGCCCAGGGCCAATCTTCCTCAGCAAAAAGAGGAGGATTGATAACAGATGTTAGCTCAGGGCTAATATTCCTCACCAAAAAAAAAGAAGAAAGCCAAAAGATAACAGCAAACTGGGGATAAAACATGTAACACATTGGTCAAAGGGCTAATTTTCCAAATTCACACACATTAAAAAAAATTGTACAAATCAGAAAGTAAATGTATTTATAATCCTGGAGTGCAAAGTCCTTTCTAAATAAGATAAAAACCCAGAAGCCATAAAGGAAATGATGAACCCCATAGAAAAAATAGAGGAAAGAGTGAAAACAGGAGGTTACAAAAGAAGAAATGTAGATGTCCAATATACATAAGAAAAAATGCTCTGCCTTGATCATAAATAAGTAAATGCAAATTAAAACAGGAAGATACCTTTTTAAAACTCTACCGCCAAGAATACAAACCTTTACAGGAGCCATTTGATGAGAGCTTGGGGAAACAAGCATGCATGTGCACTATTAGTGTGTGTGTGCATTGATGGAGCCCTTCTGGAGGACAATTTGGCAACACTACCAAATTTTTCAATTCATATAGCATTTGATCCAGCAATTCCCCTGTTACAAAATTTACCTCCAGATATACTGACCAATATAGTGGCCAGTATAGTGGCCAATAAAGTGGCCAATATATATGTTCACGATGTTCATTACAGCTCTGCTTTCCAGAAGCAAAAAACTGGAAGCAATCTAAATTTCAACCAATAGGGAAACGGGCAATAAATTGTAGTATATCTATTGTAATGGAACACTCTATGCCTGTGTAAAACAAAAAACACAGGCAGACCTGTGTGTAATGATATAAATAAATCTCCAAGATATCCTAAGTGAAGAATGCAATTCACTGAATAATGAGTGAGCCTTTAAATAAATAACCTAAGAGTCTAACAGGAATGTTTTTAGCTACGAATACTCAGAAACCTGAGTAACAGTGGCTTAAACAATAAAGACATTTAATTATCTCATGTAACAAGAAACCTGAAGGTTGGGAGTCCAGGGTTGGTAGAAAAAAGTCATCAAGTACTTAGCTTTCTGGTCCTCCATCCCCAGGCTGTTTGATCTCTTATTGTCACCTCTTTTACAAGATGGCTGCTTTTGCTCTAGGCACCATATCCACATTAAAGGCAAGAAGAGGTAGAAGATTTAATGCCAGTGTATGCTCTTCTCATGCCTGTCTCTTACACTCATTCACCAGAACTGTGTCACATGACCCTCCTCCACCATCCGGTTGCAAAGGTTTCTGGGAAAGTGAGTATCTAGTAAGAAAGGAACATATTACAATGACTGGCTTAGGCAACCATGATTTGTCTTCAGAGGCTGGGCACATTGCCACCCTAAACAAACTCTTCAAACAAGGATTATCTGAGTGATAATCCATATTTTATTCGAATAACAATCAGTTATTTTAAGCCTAATTGTAAAAATGTTCAAAATGAATGGGTGAATAAACCATCAAACAGGCTAGAGGTATGGCCATCTGGTTGGCTTTATTGAGAGCCAAGGGTAGATGATAACTCAAATGTTACTGACCCCAGCTGGGGGCAATTTAGAGCATCTGTCATGAGAGAAGATGGAACAGCAATTCTCAGAAGGGCACAGAGTCTGCTTTAAGCTCCCAGACCACTCCCAAAGAGCTACCGATGGGACCCAGAGTTTACCAATAATCAGAATTTACCTGATCTTTTTTGAGGACATAAGTTGGACTTATGTCTTCCTTCAGAGGGCTGGGGACTCCCCCCAGGACCCAAGTAAGTTGCTTTGTCCAGGGTGCTGACTGACTCAGGTCGTTCTACTTAGCCCAAGCTACTGACTAGCGGCTCCTGCTGGATAAAGAAGTGATTCCCACAGAATGCCAAATCCCGAGTCAGAGCAGGATCTGAGTTCTTGCAAGGCTCACACTTCCTAGCAATTTTCTTCAGCTTAGTGATACTCAGTTCCCTCGTTGTTAAATGGGCAAGTGGATCCACAATCTCAAAGGCCCCTTCCAGGTCTGTGAGGCAATTCTACAGAAATGTTCTCGCTCTACCACAGCCTCCATGGAATTCACTCCCAGAGATTCTGGGCATTCAACATAACTGGATTCAAATCTCAGCTCCCCCCTTACCAGCTCTGTGAACTTGAGCAAGTTATTTAACCCCTCTGAATTCATTTACTCATCTAAATAACAGAAAAAGTAATACTTCACACGAGAGGAGGCTCACCTGGTTTCTACTCCGGCTAGACCTACTCTTTCTGTGGCCTCTATGTTGCCAAACGTAATGGGCACTCCTTTCTCCTTATCTTGCCTCTTTGCAACATCTGACAGTGTCCCCGACATCTGACAGTGTCCCTTGCCTCACCCTTGAAAATTCTTCCCTCCCCTTCTTTGACTCCAACGTCTCCTGGTTTTCTCCTCCTTTCCCAGTCACTGCTTCTCATTCTCCCTTATGAGATTTTATTTTATCACCCTTTAAATGCCAATGTTTTTAAGTATACAAAAATATGCTCAACCTCACTCACAATAAAAGGAATGCAAACTAAGACAATGAGAGATCATTTTTCACCCATCAGATTAGCAAAACATGAAGAGTTTGGCAACAGTCTATGGGCAATTTTGTAGAAAAACAGAAACTCTTGTGCACTGTAGAAGTGTAATTGGTAAAAACCCCTTTGGAGAGTAACTTAGCAGAACCAAAATTTTAATGTATGAGAGGATTTAATTCAGCAATTTCATTTATAAGAAGTTGTACTAGAAATAAAATCTACTAGACATATACCCAATGCCCATTCTCTGCTTTTTTACCACAGAACCTGACTTTGTTGGCAGAGCGATGAGCCAAACCAAAAGACATTTCCCAGCCTCCCTTGAGACAGGGATGGTTGCTTGACACAGGTCTGGCCAATTAGACGTAAGCAAAAATTTTTTGGAAGGCTTCCAGAAAATCCCCTTAAAAGAATAACAGACAGCTGATGATGTACCCTTTCTCCCCATTGTTGTCTTCCCTCCCACCTCCTGCCTGGAATGTGGATATAGTGGCTGGATCTGGAGCAGCCATCTTGTAACCATAAAGAAAAGAACATAGAGACCTTGCCGTGATATCACTGAGCCACTAAACCAATGCCAGCACTTGCCTCCCCTAGATTTCTCATGACATGAGAAAAAGTAAATTTCTATATTGTTTAAATCTCTGTTGTTTGAGTTTTCTGTTACATGCAGTCAAAATTAATCCCTAAATGATGTTGTATCTACAGGATATTTTTGCAGTATTGTTTATGTATCAAAAGCCTGGAAACATACTGCATTCCCACTTGGAAGGAATTGATTAATTAAATTATGGGATATGCATATGATGGAATATTATGCAGCTGTATAAAAGAATTAGGTAGATTTTTAGTACTAATATGGAATGATCTCCAAGATATTTAGTTAAGTTTTAAAAGAAAGATATAGAAAGGCAAACATAGTGTGCTAATATTTGCATAAAATTGCTTTATAGGCTTAGAACCTCTCCTGAATACATAAGAAACTGGTCTGCCTCTGGGGATGGGGCCTGGGTTGCTAGGGATCAAGAAAGGAGGATTCACCATTCATCAAACACACTCTTGTACTGCTTGAACGCTCACCATGTGCTATTTTATCTTCCCCAAAAGTTCATTAATTAGAATTGTACTGCTTTATCGAAGAGAGAGAGAGAAGGAGAGAGAGGTAAGAGGGAAAGCCAATGATTTCCATGAATCATTCTTTTCCCTTTGTTCTTTTCATTGGATGACCCCATCCCATGGCCTCAACTGTCACATGTATGTCAACAGACTCAAACTAGAATATTCCATCATGAGCCCTCTGACGAATGCTACCCTTGTCTATCTGTCACCCTCTGGACATCACCACGTGGAGACCCCACAGGCACCCAAATTCAGCATGTCCAAACCTGTAATCCTGCTCCTCCACCTGTGTTCTTGGTGAAGTGTGCCCGCCTTCAGCCAGCAATGCACTCGGTGGCCCTGCCATCTGTGAAAGGAGAATCACTCCAAGTCCTGCTTTCCACCTTCTGTCTCAAACCTCCCCCTCTTCCATCTGGGTTCCTTGGTCTCCCTAGAGACCCTGCACTAGTGGATACACCACATTCGTCACTTCTTATTCACTGCCTTCCCTCCCAGGCTGGCATTCCCATGGGAAGAGGGAACACGTCTGTGTCTTTCTCTGCTAAATTCCTCGTATTGATAGCAGGGTCTGATAGGAGGGGTCACACACCACTTGCACAAGCTAAAAGACATGGTCGCCATCTCATCCTCCACATCCAATCATGTCCCACCCTTTCCACTTTCCCACTAGCCCCCAAACCATTCCCTTCTCTCCATCTCCGAAGCCACTGTCCTAATCTAGGCCTTGTCACTTCTCCTCCAAATCATAGCCACAGTCCTCAACAGGACTCCCTAAGTCCAACTTGGCCCCTCCGACACCGGTGTCAGAATGGAATATTTCAACTGGTAATCTTGTCATGTCACTCACCAAATAAATAACAATAATAAATAAATAATAAACAATAATAAATAAGTATTATAAAGGCACACTGTTGTGTTCAGACTCTTTTACAGCCCGTGGACCTCCAAAAGGGCCCCCCACCTCATACCTCTGAGCCCATCTGAGAGCCTTGGCCTTGTCACATGGAACCATTTGTACTTCCTCAGAAACGTGGAAAATCTCTGTGCCTGCACACACATTCCTTCCTCTACATGGAACACTGCCACCATTTCCCACCACCACCCTTTTGTTGTCCTTTTAGTTAGATCCTTCAAACTTAGCTCAAAGGTTACCTCCTCCAAGAAGCCACCACCATTACTACCCAGCCTGACAGAGGGGGCCCTGCCATCAGTGTCTCTCCCTCTGGACTGTGAGCTGTTGGAGGGAGGGGCCAGGTCTCGTTTGACTCATATCCCTGATGCCTAGAAAAGTGCCTGACACACAGAAGGCTCTCAGTAAATGTCTGTTGAATGATGGCACAAATAAATGGGAGAATGAATGAATGAATGGGTTCTTGCCGGAATAAAACGAGGCATGTGTGAATTAGCTGACACATGCCAGGTACATGGGTGCCCAAAAAGTTTACTTTCATTGCTTCCACTCTCCTGTGACTGGATTTCCCCCCATCTTTCCAGCCCCTGGGTACAAGCGGGGTCCCCTTGACAGGAAATATGCATATGCTGCTGGAGCTTGACCCCACCTGCCCAGAAAGGCACCCCCCCACCTTCTTGCTCAGTGATTCTGAGAGTCCCCAGAGGGTCTTACAAACTGACCCGTTGGCTACCTTTACCATATCACATGTGCCACGTTTCCTCTTCTGCCCCAACCCCACCTCCAGGACTTGCAGAGCCACTGTCTCCAGGGCTCATAGGACAGCACAGCGGCCCTGCCCAGGGTGCTGTCTCAGTGCTCCTTAGCTTATGCTCACAGCCCCTCACGCCACCAGGCTCATCGGTGAGGGGTACCCCAGACCACCCTGCCCTCTCCATCCTGCATTCCCTGCTCCCTTCCCCTCACACCCACTGTGTGGCTTCCTTCCAGTCCCTGGCCTTCCCCAGCAGGGGCGGCCCAGGGGCTCCAGGCAGCCTCTCCCTCCTTCCTCTCCTAGACTCCAGGGGCTCGCCCAGACCTCTCCAGGGACATTTCTGCCTCTCAGGCCTGGCCTGGGCTCCTGGGGCGCTGACTGCACAGCTGGGAGCTGGAACCCTACAGCCGCCAAGAGGCCAGAATGGACACAGTTTATTCCCATCGCTGCTTCCCTCTAAATCTGAACCGTGACCAAGAAAAAAAGAAAAACAGGAGAGAGAGAGAGATGAAAAACCATAGGAACAGGGCGTCCTTTTCCGTTGCCTCTCCAATTCTGTCAGGGGCTTAGTCCAAAAGAGGCTTTAATTGGTCAAACTATGTGTTTTTCACTGAAAAAAAATGCCATAAATGAAATATGATTCACGTTTGGCATAGTAGGGCCAGGAGAGGGGGACTTCGCCTCTGTCAGGCCCTTCAAAAGGAAATTGGGGTGGGGTGGGGAGGGCCCAGAACCCCCATGATCACCAGGGGGGCAAAGACACATCCCCAGGGGCACCCTGGAGTCTGTGGCCTGCCTCACACCACAGTGGCCAGTAGTGTCTGCCCTCACTTCCCAGCTGGGTGCCCAGGGCTGACCTCACACGGGCCGTCTGCACCCTGAGCTTGTGGGAAGTGGGAGGGGGCCTGCAGCCTGGGAGTATGGGGTCCATGAGCAGAGGAGGCCGGGAGAGGACTTCCATCCCCCAAGCAGAGGAGGCACCCAGAGGCCTGGGCCGATTGCACTGACCCGAGCAGCAACGTCCCTTCTGCCCACAGCAATGTTCTTCTCCCATCTCACTCTGCACTCGACAGCATCCCGTTTAATAGTCGGGTGAAATCCCTCCAAGGGGGGATGAGGCTGCCTGTCTACCAGGAGACGAGAGTTAGAGAGAAGATTTGTCAAAATAATAAGTCAATTGATAATAAGTCAATTCAGTGCATGTCACAATCTCTGGGCCCACTCCCCTGTGGTAAATTTCAGGAGCTTCCAGATAAACTCACCACCTCACCCAAACCTACCCCAAGCGAGGCCTGGAGTTCCACCATGAGAGCTCCACCCCACTGCCTGGAGATCTGAAAAACCTGGGGGAAGGGGCATCTCAGTCCCCTAAAACGTTTTGGTAAGAAGAGCAGAGAGTGATCACCAGGACCCTGGAAATCCATTGTGTGTATATGATAACAGGGAGAGGAGGAGGGGGAGAAGGAGGAGGGAAAGTGGGTGGAGAAGAGGTGGAGGAAGGAAGGCTCCAAAGAAGTGGAAAGGAGAAGCAGAGGCCACAACCCAATCAACCCAGCTTCCCAGTAGGTACAGAAACCCAGGGTCAGGGTGGACCAGAGCAGTCAAGAAAGCCTTCCTGGAGGAGGCAGGATTTGAGGGGTCTTCCAAGGAAAGGGAGAGCTTGGGCCAAGATGAGAGGGAGCACCGTCCCAAGAAAGCTCCTGTAAAAACCAGTGCATTTCACCTGAGAAGAGAGAGGCCGGGGGAGGTGTTCTCTGGCAAGCAGTTTGTTACATCCATGAGCAAAGAGAGCTGGATCCCAAGAAGGGGGAGGTGGGGCGGTGGGTTCCCCCGGGAACAAGGAGGATGGAAATAGTGGGCCAGGGAAATGGAGAGACCAGCCAAATGAAGCCCGGGCAAGTGAGCCGGAGGCTGAGGAGGAGCAGATGTCCTGGAGGCCAATGGGAGCTGTTGGAAAGGTTGGCATGGCAGAGCAGGGAGCCCAGAGGGAGCTGAAGACCAAGTGTGCCCACCTCACAGCTGTGCCTGGCACGGCCCTAGGAGATGAGCAGGCGAAGTGCCTGCAGGCTTGTTAACGTGCCCGGGGTCATCAGGTCCCCTGCAAGTCCTAGGACTCACTCAGATCTCATCAGGGTCTCAGTCTCACGTTGGCGCCCAATGCACTGATGTTTGCTTTCCTTGTCAGAGCCAGATTCTCTGAATCCTGATGGCCCTACCCAAGCTAATGTTCTGAAGAATCTCTGCCCCAGCCTCTTGCCATGTAGGCCCCACCAGGAAGCTCCTCTCTCTCTCTGTCTCTCACCCAAGGTGGAAAGGGCCTCAGACAAGAAGTCCAGGTCTAGTCAGGGTCAGGGACCAGGAACAAGCCAGCACCCACATCTGGCCCTCTATGTCCTCCATGAGGAAAATGGGAGCCATAGCCCTGCCTATATCACAGGGCGCTTTCAGATGGAACGAGGTACGTGCACGGGAAAGCTCTTTAGAAACTTCCACATGTTGTGAGGGGTTATTATGATTATTATTCATGTCTGATTTTGCCGCCTCTGTGGAGCCCCAGTTCAACTTCGTGCCTACACGATGCCAAAACAACCAGCCAAATCCATCAAAAAGTCACTCAATTGAGTGGGAAAAAATGCAGGCGGCTCTGATGCGTGCTATGGAGAAAATAAAGCCACCAGCAGATCACGGGTGTTTCTGAGAACGTGCAGTGGGTTGTTCTAGGCACTGTTTTTGAGTTTTTCTAGGGCTTTCACCTCCTGTGAACCAAACACTGACAACGGAAAAAATCAAGGCCCTCAATTGTTTCCCAGGAATAAGTACAGCTTCTGGATGCCAGGCTTATGGGGGGCGGGGAGACAGAAATTCTTGCAGGGGAGGGCCTGTGTGACTCTTGACCCCTCACTCAAGGCAGGTCTTAGGCCAGAGGGCTGTCTTCTGTTGGCAAGGTCATCTTCTCCAGCTGAGAAGCAGCTTTGGGGGGTCCCCACGTGGGTCAGGGAGAAAGGAGACACCTGGACAGTTTGCCTAACGAGCAAAGGCTGAAGGAGCCCCAGCCCTGACCACAGGGACTGGCACCCAGGAGAAGGAGACCAGGGGGAGGAGGAGTTGGCATCTGTGGAGAGAGAAGATTCTGAGATAAGAAGATGTTTTTAAAACATAAATGTCCCAAGAGGGTTGCTTCAGAGTGACAAGTGACTCAAGCCAGTTAGTTTTGTTCCATGCAAGCAGCTCCACGAAGCGTTTTGCTGGGGGAAAAGATAGAATCTAATTTTTAAGCAGAGGCTTGGCTATCAGCCAGGAGTTTTATTTATGCAGCCCTTCCCAGCACACCATTCTCATCAGGAGGTATCTGCCTCTAAAATGAAGCTTCTGGATGGGAATGGGAATATATATGAGTGAAAAACCAAGTCACATGCTGAATTTAAGGCTATCGGTTAACAAGTCCTCCCCCACCATCCATGCATCTGTACATTCCCAATCCCTTGCTAGAGGTGGGTGGGAGGTGGGGGAGGGGAGAGAGGAAGGGGAGAGTCAAGGAGGAGCAAGCAAGAGAAGGCTAAATGAGGGCCATGCCATGGGGTTAGGAGTTCAGAGTCCAGTGTAGGCTCCAGGGACAAAGGGGGTCTTGAGATAATATTTGGAAAAAAGATTTTGGGAAACATTAAAGTGTCTCTGTCCAAATATACATTTTGATGATTATTAACATACTGTTTGAAATGGGACCTGAAGAATGATTAATGTAATAGATGCTGTCAGAGCTCCACCTGTATCCCCTTAGACCCACCCATTTCCATAACTTCCACCTGCCAGCACCTGCAACTCTTTTCCTGAGGGCTCCCTTGGGCTGCTGGAGCTCTCTCTGCATGAGTAGGGGATAAGTTACAAGTGACAGGGAAGTAACACCCACCCCCAGCAGCCACACCAATGACTGATGGGAACAGGAGTATAGATACCCCACCTCCCTCACCTCACCCATGGGATAAGTCTGAGATTCCTGTTCTTCACAGTCACCCAGTGCTGCCCAGTGGGATTAAGTGGTAACTGGCTTGATAACTCACCTTTACTGGCTTCCTTCCCTTCTCTGTCTCACTTCCCCACTCCTCAACCAGTGTTTCCTGGGATCACGTCCCAAATAAACTACTTGTACTTGAATCTTTGCTTCAGGGTCTACTCCTTGGGGAACTCAAATTGAAATTCTACATATATTTTCATCATCCTTTCAAGTTTAATTTTATATTTTTTATCCTATTTAATCCTCCAGCAGCTTAAGGAAGTAGAAATTATTCTCATTTTTCAGATGATGGAATTGAGACCCTGAAAGTTAAGATAACCAGCTGAAGATCAGATTACAAGTAACTGATATACCTTGGGTTGTGTTTAGCGTCCTATTTGCTGAGTCTTGTGTTGCTACTCTCTCCACCACATGCCACTGCCTCTGGTCATTCCCATCTCTAAATAAACTCTGCACAATAATGTAGGCCTAGAGTTCATGCCCTAGACTCAGCCCTAGAGTCCTTACAGGAGGGGTGTATGGAATGATACATTTTCTAAGACTTTGCATATTTAGGCTATAAATAATATATTCCTATTACCTTTACACATGAACAACAATTTAATGGAGCCAAGAATTCTTGGGTCGCAATCCTAGAACTCTGCTGCTAAATAATTCCCAAAGTAGTGGTATATGAGACACTTTTCTATGGATATTAATAGAGGCATAACATTTGTTCTTGGGAAATATGGGTAAACGAACATAAACCATATTTTTTTATTAAATTAACAGGCTTTGTAAATTTCAAAAGGAAATATTTAGTCTATAGCACTTCCCAAGCGTGTATCTTTCTTTCAGAGCATACCCATCACACTCTCCCAAGACAACAATGGACATAACATCCACTTAAGTAATGATGCTGTAGCATTTACCCCACTGTCTTTATCAGGGAGAAATCTGAGTCCAGACTGAATTTCTTTTCTCAGTATACCTGAAATATGAAATCTTCACCAAGATGCATTGAAATATCAGAAACTTTATTATTTTTTTATTGAAATACAGTTCAGCTCTTTTGATCTTCATCATTTCTCATCTCAGAAAAGCATTACTTCATGCTTTTGATTACTGCGTCTGTTCCATTTTTGTGATGGGCTCCATGCTTTCTCTTCAGAGCTGTCATCCTCTCTCTCATCAATTTCATCTCTTAGATCTGTTGCAAGGCATTTCAGGAGATTTTCCTAAGTTTTCCCTCTCCATCACTAATTTTATTTTCTGCAATGTCGTTTAGGTTCTTTACTACTTTCAACATGTATTTTATGCTATTGAGTTTTTGTCTTGCTTGAATAGATAATACATGAACAGGATACAAAATTGAAAAGGGAAAACAGTAAACAGTGAAAAGTAGATCTCCCTTCCAACCCTGCCCCTGAGGCATTTCTCTCCACAAAGGTAAACACTGTTACCAGTTTTACAGAATCCTGTCAGAGATAATCTATACACAAGTATATACACACACACATCTATGTACATATCTATCTCTTCATACATTTTTTGTGACAAATCCCTATACTGTTGGGGATAGTAATATGTCTGACAAACAAGTACATTTCCCAACCTCTTCCAGCCTCATGGTGTCAGTTATGACACTTACGTATCTAAAAAAAACAGATAGCCTGATTCAAAGTAGCATATAACAACATTAATTGTTTCTCATGACAAAACGGCAGCTTTGGGGCTGGCTGATTCAGCAGCTTACACAGTCATCGAGAACCCAGATTCCTTCCATCTTTTTGTTCTTCCAGCCCCAGCATATCAACCTGTTAATGAATCTTCATGGTCCCCAAATGGCTGCAGGAATTCCAAGCATTCTACCAGAAATAATAATTTCTAGAAGCAGAAGAGTAGCTGTCCTTTCCTTGTGTCTTTTATGAAGAATGAGAAAATAATTCCCAGAAGACCCCAGAAGATATCCTCTTGCTTCCCATTGGACAGAATTTCATCACATGCCTATGCCTAAACCAAACATTGGATACAAAAAGAGGACTTCCATAATGGCTTTAACCAATTAGGACCCACTCCCTAGGGCTAGGGAAAGGACAAGTACAAGGATTGAAGATAGTTAAACCACCTCAAGGCTCTTTTAGGAAGGAGAAATGGGTGGGGTGGGGTGTACAATGAGGGATGGATGTTTGGATGTTGGGTAAGTAACCAACCATGCCTCTACATCACGCGTTCTTAATCATATCAGTTAGTGCCAGTCCTCCAATAGCTCCCAAATCCTCAACTCAATGCCTCTCTGTGGCTCCCTTTCAGTGAGGCAAACCAGCACCTCTCCCTGCCCTCCCAAACACTTCCAGTTGCCCTCCCACTTCATGAGAAGCACTCCTGCACTCTCCTCTCAGGACACTCACTCACCTCTTGCTTTAACAAAATCTAGCTTCCCCTAGGACGCTCTTCCCCTAAGGCCCTCTCTAGTGGTCACCTGTTTCATCTCTTATATCCCCAGAATCTCATTGCTATGGACTGAATGTTTGTGTTCCCTCCAAAATTCCTATGTTAAAATCCTAATCCCCAATGTGATGGTATTAGGAGGTGGGGCCTCTGGAGGTCAGTAGGTTGTGAGGGTAGAGACCTCATGCATGGGATTAATGCCCTTATAAGAAGAGACATGAGAGAGCTTGTGTCCTCTCTCTCTGCTCTCCACCATGTGATAATACAACGAGAAGATGGCCATCTGCAAACCAGGAAGCAGTCTTTCACCAGACACCAGATCTGCCAGCACCTTGATCTTGGATTTCCCAGCCGCCAGAACTGTGAGAAATAAAAAGTCTGTGGTAACCAGTCTCTGCTAATTTAACAGTAGTCCTCCTTGCTTCCTGACCCTGATCTCTACATTGTTGTGGAAACTCCAGACTCATTGAGACCGATGTCATGTGGCTTTGCCACCCTTCCCCCTTCCTCACTGCTGACATCCATCAATCTCCTAGTCACTCCTCTCATTTGCTAACAATCATAGCACCTAATGACAGTCGTCCTCTCGTTTCCAGTCTTATGATTTCAACATCCATATGTATGGCTCCACTCAAAACTCTCGTCTTAACTGTGGCACTTCCTTCTCCTTTACTCCTCTTCACCCAACTATCCCTAAGGTCACACTCTGGACTCTGGCATCACACAAATGATCTCTGATAACTACCTATTTTTTAAAAGCTCTCTCATTCGACAAGACCCTGGAAAATTCACATATGCATCCCCTTTTTGATGCAGCAATCTTACTTCTAGGAATCCCAGTGCTGCATCAGCAAATATATAAAAAGTTTTATGAATAAAGCTAGTCATGGCAGCAGCATTATTTATAACAGGGAAAGACTGGAAACAATCCAAATACCCAACAATAGGGAAGCGGTTAGATTAGTTACAGTTCATCTGTACAATGGACTACTATGCCACTGTAAGAAGCAATGAGGAAGATCTCCATATACAATTAAAAGTGATCTTCAAAATATTTTAAGTTAAAAAAAGAAGCAAGGTACAATATAATGTGTATAGTTTGCTACCTGTGGATAAGAAAGGAAAGAAAGTGTGTGTGTGCCTGTGTGTGTGTGTGTGTGTGTGTGTGTGTGTATGTGTCTGTCTGTCTGTCTGTCTGTTTGTCTAAAAGGAAGGTATCTTAGTTTGGACTGCTATAACAAAAATACCATCGACTGGGTGGCTTAAGCAATGAACATTTATTTCTCATAGTTCTGGAGGCTGGAAAGTCCAAGATCAAGGCACGGGCCGAGCCAGCGTCTGGTGAGAGCCCACTTCCTGGTTTGTAGACAGCTGCCTTCTTGCTGTATCATTACATGGCTGAGAGAGAGAGACGAAGTAAGCTCTTTCATGTCTCTTCTTATAAGGGCACTGATCCCATCATGAGAGCTCTACTTCATGACCAAATGACCTCCCAAAGGCCCCATCTCCAAATATCATCACATTGGGGATTAGGATTTCAACATATGAATGTGAGGATAACCAAACATTCAGTCCATACAGAAAGTAAGCCAAAAACTAATTTTTAAAATAGTTAACAGTAAGGGGAAAGAAAGAACTTGTGAGATGGAATGGGATTTTGGAATCATGTAAATGTTTCATATAATTTTTTTAAAAAAAATAAGTTAATTCAAAAAGAAAACAAAACCATCTCTAAAAATAAAAAATAAGCTGAAACAAATGAACTGACTGTATATCAAGTTGGTGAATAACCATACAGAGGATAATTATTTCAAATGACTTAGAAACATAGTATTTTGACCATGCAACCCCAGTGAGTTATATTCTAAGGACAAAATGAACCACAAAGAAAACTTAAATTATACATAGTAGTCTTACTGTTGGCAATAAAGTTGGTGTATTTGTTTCCTACTGCTTCTGTAACAAATAACCACAAATTTAGTGGTTTAAAACAACATAAATGTATAATCTTATACTTCGGGAGGTCAGAAGACTGAAATGGGTATCATTGGGTTAAAATCAATGTGTTGGCAGGGTGTGTTCACTTCTGAAGGCTCCAGGAGAGAATCTGTTTTCTTGTCTTTTCCAGCTTCTAGGGGCTGCCCATATTCTCTTGGCTTGTGGGCCCCTTCCATCGTCAAAGACAGTGAAAGCCTTTCTGCCATCTCTCTTGTTCTGACTCTTCTGCCTTCCTCATCCCCATTTAGGGAACCTTGTGATTACACTGGTCCCACTTGGATAATCCAGGATACTATCTTTGTTTTAAGGTCAGCTGATTAGCAAATTTAATTCTCCTCTGTAGACTTAATTTTCTTTTGCTACATAAGTTTACAGGTTCTAGGGATTAGAAGTGGACATTTTTGGAGGGCCATTATCCTGCCTACCACAGTCTTCCCACTGGCCCCCAAATATTCACATCTGTCTCACATGCAAAATGCATTCACTCCATCCCAAGGTCCCCAAAGTCTCAACTCATTACCATCAAGTCCAAAATCTCATCTAAGTCTCATCAGTTCAAAACTCCCAAATCTCATCATCTAAATCAGGTATAGGTAAGTCTCTGGCTATAATCCATCTGAGACACAATTCTTCTCCATCTGTGAACTTATGAAACTTAAGAAACAAGTTATCTGCTCCCAAGGTACAACAGTAGGACAGGCATAGGATACCAATTATAGACATTTGGCTGGAAGAAGAAAATGGAAGAAAAAAAGGAGTCACAGGTCCCAAGCAATTTCAAAATCCAGCCAGGCAAACTCCATTCGGTTCCACGGTCTGGGAATAACCCTCTCTGGCTCGAGTCTCCAGCCTTAGAGTCATTTTCTCTTTCTTTTACGAAAGGTAGCATGTGTTTGCAGCTGCGTGGTTTTATCAGCTTGTTTCTTGCCTGTAGAATTTTGAGGGTCCAGCAGCCTTCTTTCATTTTCTCCTCTCTCTGTACCTTTTGATCCAAGCTGGCAGTGTTTCTGCTAGCAAAAAGTTCTCAAGAGCCCTGTGGATCTCCTGCGTATATCTCAGGGATTCACTCCATTAGACAAGAGGCTCCCCTACAGAAATTTCCTAGATAATCCCATCTCAGCTGACTTCTGCTGAGACATTGAGGGATCCATGAGTCACACACCTTCAAAGAGCCCTCTGTATGACTAAATACGCTGAGCTTTGATCCTTCCAAAGCAAAAGGTTGTCCATCCACACCCTTAGATTTCTCTCTGGAGTATGTTTCCTAATATCGAATCTCCTAATTTTAGCTTCTTTTGCAATGTGGATAAGCTGTGAATTTCCCAAATCATCACATTCTGATTCCTTTTTGCTTAATAATTCTTTCCTCAACCTATTTCTTTCTCTCACATTTTATTACATGAAGCAAAAAGAAAACAGTCGACACATTTAACACCTTGCTTGGAAATCTCAGCTAAATATCTAAATTCATCATTTACAAGTTTTGCATTCCACGTAACTGCGGAACACAATTCAGTAAGCTTTCAGCTAATCCCCTTTCCACCAGTTTCCAATAACCTGTTTCTCATTTCCATGTGAGCCCTCACCAGCAGTGCTTTTAATATCCATATTTCTGTCAATAGTCTGTTCATGATGATTTAGGTTCATGATGAACATAAGGCAACTGAAGTTTCATCTACCATGCTTCTCACATCCTTCTGAGTCATCACAAAGAGAGCCATTAACATCCATATTTCTAACAATCTATTCAGCAATCTAGGTTTTTTCTCTCATGCTCCTAAAAAAAAAAATTCTTCCAGCCTCCAGCCACTGCCCAATTCCAAAGCCACTTCCACATTTTTAGGTATTTGTTTCAGCAGCATCTTGCTTCCAGGCACCAAAATCTGTATTAGCTTCCTATTGCTGCTCTAACAAATTACTGCAAATTTAATGGCTTAAAACAATGCATATTTATTATCTTATAATTCCAGAGGTCAGAAGTCCAAAATGGGCCTTATTGGATTTAAAATCAAGGTGTTGGCAGGGTTGCATTCCCTTCTAGAAATAGAACTTCCAGAACCTAGTTTCTTGCATTTTCCAGCTTCTAGATGCTGCCCATATTCCTTGACTCATAGCCCCCTTTCATCTTCAAAGCTGGCAATGGCCAGGCTAATCTTTCTCATGATGCTGTCTCTCTGGTTGTGACTCTTCTGCCTCTCTCCTCACCATTTAATCACCCTTGTGATTACATTGGGCCCACCTCGATAACCCAGGATGCTCTCCTTGTTAAAACAAGGTCAGTGGATTAGTATACTTAACTCTTTCTAAAACCTTAACTTCCCCTTGCCATAAAACATAAAAAATTCACAGGTTCTAGGGATTAGAATATGGACATCTTTGGAGGGTCATTATTCTGCCAGCATAGCTGGTACAGTTATTTTGAAATATACTCACACATACACGTACACACACATACATATATATAGCAGGATAAAGCAAATAAGTAATTGTAAGGTTATAAGGAATCAAACTGATTTTCAGCATATGATAAAAGAGGTACAAACATAAAATTCTGTGATCTTGTGATCTTTAAATTGAACTAGAAATGCTACATTAAACTTATGATTAATTTTCTCTTTTTAATATACACATATGCATTTTCAAACTCTGTCTACCGAAAAGGCAGTATGGTGGTCTTAAAACGTCCACAAAGTAAATGAACGTCAAATTACTATGTTGTACACCTGAAACTAAAAAAAAAAAAAAAAAAAAAAAAAAAAGTCTGCAAATTCCTTGACACTCCTTTCATCAAGACATGGAGTCTACGTCCTCTCGTCCTCTCCCTTCGAACTTGGGTAGGGGTGTGACTGCCTCCATGAATAGAATACAATGGAAGTAATGCTTCATGACTTTCAAGGCTAAGTTAGAAACTACCATATAGCTTCTGCCCATTTCTCTTGGAACACTTGCTCTGGGATACTTCAGTTACCATATAAGAAGTCCAGGTATGCTGAGGCTGCCAGGTGTAAAAGAGCAAGAGAGGGTGGGAAAAAGAGAGACACCCAAGGAACCTCAGCCCTTCCTACCCCCAGAAGTTTGAGTTATTCTAGTCCAGACGTTGGATATGTAGATGAATAAGTCTTTGACAAGCCCCCAGACACAGGAACTAACCGCAACTACATGAGAGATGCCCCCCCAAGTGGGAACTACCAGTCCAGGTCAACTGCCAGAACCATTATGAAAGATAATAATAATAAATTATTGTTATTATTTTAAGCTTCAGCCTTGGGGTGGTTTGTTACACAGCAACAGGTAAACAGAACAAGCAGTTAGCACCTATACTGTGATCTTTAAAATTAGAGCAAATCAAGACTCCTTGGAGAAACAGCTGAGCCCAGGTCTAAGGCTGGAAATGTACCTGATGGCCCTGGGGTATCTTGTTGTACTTGAAAGCGCCACAGTAATAAGCTGGTATAGGAGCCAACTTAAAGGATCTTCATAGCTGGCCAAAGAGAGAACAATGACTGCAGTGGATTGAAACACACCAAAAACTTAAAACTCCATGGGTACTTAAGGATTTTTTTTAAAGGAATAATGGAATTGGATAGGACATCAACTCATTATTCGGAAAGTTGATAAAGGAAAAGAATCAAGCTTTGCATAAAGACGGACAAATAGACCAATGAAATAGAATAGAGGGACAAGAAACAAGCCCTCATATATTTGACCAAGTGATCTTCAACAAGGGAGCCAAGATCACTCAATGGCGGAAGGACAGTCTCTTGAATAAATGGTGTTGGGAAAACTGGATACCCACATGCAAAAGAATGAAGTCGTACCCTTATCTAACACTATATACAAAAATTAACTCAAAATGGATTAAAGACTTAAACATAAGACCCAAAACTATAAAACTCCTGGAAGAAAACATAGGAGGAAGGTCATGACATTGGACTTGGCAATGATTTCTTGGATATGACACCAAAAGCATAGGCAACAAAAGCAAAAATAGATAAACAGGACTATATCAATCTTAAAAAATTTTGTGCAGCAAAGGACACAAACAACAGAGTGAAAAGGCAACCTACGGAAGGGGAGAAAATATTTGCAAATCATATATCTGATAAAGGGTTAATATCCAGAATATATAAAGAACTCCTACAACTCAACAACAAAAAGGCAAATAACCTGATTAAAATATGGTCAAGGACTTGAATAGACATTCCTCCAAAGAAAATATGCAAATAGCCAACCAGCATATGAAAAGATGATAAACACCACCAATCATCAGAGAAATGCAAATCAAAACCACAATGAGATATGACCTCATACCGATTAGGATGGCTACTATTTTAAAAAGCCAGAAAATAACAAGTGTTTGTGAGGAAGCAGAGAAATTAGAACCCTTGTGCACTGTTGGTGAGATTGTAAAATGGTGCAACTACTATGAAAAACAGTATGGGTGTTTCCCAAAACATTAAAAATAGAACTTCCGTATGATCCAGCAATTCTACTTCTGGGCGTATATCCAAAAGAATTGAAAGCAGGATCTTGAAGTAATATTTGCACACCTGTGTTCACAGCAGCACTATTCACAATAGCTAAGAATGGGAAGCAAACCAAATATCCATCAACAGATGAGTGGATAAACAAAATGTAGTATATACATACAATGGAATATTATTCAGCCTTGAAAAAAAAAAGGAAATTCTGTCACATGCTACAACATGGATGAACCTTGAGGACAATATGTTAAGTGACATAAGACAGTCATAAAAAGACAAATACTGTATAATTCCACTTATATGAGGTATCTAAAGTAGTCAAATTCATAGAAACAGAAAGTAGAATGGTGGTTACCAGGGGCTAGTGTGGGGGGAGAAGTGTGGGTGTTGTTTAATGGGTATAGAATTTCAGATTTGCAAGATAAAAAAGTTCTGGATTTCTGTTTCACAACAATGTGAGTATATTTAATACTACTGAACTATACACTTAAAAATGGTTAAGATGGTGGGCTGGCCTGGTGGCATAATGGTTAAGTGCACGCATTCCACTTCCTTGGCCCAGGGGTCGCGAGTTCAGATCCCAGGCACGCACTGACGCACTGCTTGTCAAGCCATGCTGTGGCAGCGTCGCATATAAAGTAGAGGAAGATGGGCACGGAGGTTAGTCCAGGGCCAATCTTCCTCAGCAAAAAAAGAGGAGGATTGGCATCAGATGTTAGCTCAGGGCTGATCTTCCTCAAAAAAAAAAAAATGGTTAAGACGGTAAATTTTATGTGGTGTGTTTTTTTATGACAACAAAAAAATCTTTTAAAGAACTAAGTTTCTATCCTTCTTTTCTTGTATAATTATATTTCAGAATAACTAAATAATTGATGAGGGAAAGTTCTTCTTCTGGGAGGAATCATAGCTAATAAATGCAGAATTAATGACAGATTTAGAAATTCACAATTTCACAACCCAAAAGAAATGATGAATCTAGGCAATAAATGGCTACACAAACCATTCAGCGGAGTTTATGAGGAAACTTTACAGCAGTGAGACCAGGCTGACAATTCCTGAACCCATAATTTATTCTTAACATTCCAAAAATGCGACGATTAGATATTACAGAATTCCTAACATGATGGGATAGGAAATATACAACACAACCTATGTGGCATGCTTGCTAAAGAAAAAAAGAAAAGCAAAGAAAACAAAAATTCAGAAAAATAAAATAAACAAAACAAAATCTAAAAATACCCAGATGAACATGTTAAACATGTTTAACAACATCATGAGGAGGTGGCATCAGCAAAAACCGCAGAGTAGGGACCTCTGAAAATTCTTTCCTTCATAAAAGCAAAAATCATCAGAATCAGCTTTTTCAGAACTCTGGAAATTAACCAGTTTATTATTAACCGAGCATTTAGTCTAAAAAAAAAAGCGACTGAATCTCATTAAAAACAGTGAGCTTTGTGGCCTTTTAACTTGCTCTCATTCCATCCCCCACTCTCCAGCTGCACAGTAGTCTTAAAGCTAACAGCCCACACTCGCAGTGAAAAGTAGCAGCCTGGCAGCCACCAGAAGAAGCAGGACAGGGTGGAGCTCTTTCAAAGCCACAGTTCTAAAGAATTGTCATTATCTGACCTCTGTGATGACTCCTTGGAAGATCCCACTTGCAAGGCTGTCTGTAGTGGACTTGACTCAGTGCTTTCCCACTGTGAAAAGCCCTGGGCGACATTGAAAACAATTAAAGGCAAATGTTTAACTTCACGCTACCCAAGTTGCTGGACATCAGGGGGAGCAAACACTAGACTAACCAGCAAGCCTAAAAGGAAAAGCTGAGGAATGAGATATCCATAGAGACTTTGAAAGGCTCTGACATGTTCCTGGGAATCTAGAAGGCCACATGCATGCATAGGGCTATGCACATGCTCAGAAAAGGCCTGAGGAGGCCCTAAGCTGACTTTGAGGATCTACACAAGCAAGTGAAGGTGAAGGAAGAGGTGTCAATTGCCTGGCCGAGTATCGATAACATGCCCTAGGATGAACACAGAGCCCTAAGCAAAGACTGGGAGACTTACTGGTTCCAGGCATTTAAGGAAATCTCTGTTCATTCATTAGCTGACCACTAGAGTAACCAAGCAGAGACTTCAGCGGCCACACATGACAAAGAACATAGACTTCACAGAATTAGTTCAGTAAACTCATTAAACAAACAACAACAATATCTACAACAAACAGCAACAACAACAAACCCGGAGGAGGGGGGGTTGCTGGGGAGAATCTGACTTCCAGACTTGCTATATTGTACTATTTTAAAATGTACAGATTTCAACAAAAAATTAAGAGACATGCACAGAAACAAGAAAGTATGACCCGTACACAGGAGAAAAGGCAATGAATAGAAATTGTCCCTGAGAAACCCAGATGATGAACTAATTAGACAAAGACTTTAAATCAGCTACTTTACATGGAATGGAATAACATTCAGCTATAAAAAGGAATGAAGTATTGACATGTATTAAAACATGTCAATGTTTTATGAATTTTAAGATGATGAATCTTAAAAATATTATGTTAAGTGAAAGAAGCCAGTCACAAAAGACCATATATTACATGACTCCATTTATATGGAATGTCCAGCATAGGAAAATCTATAGAGATAAAAAGTAGATTAGTGATTGCCTAGGACTAGGGAGGGTGGGTATGCGAGAATGGGGAGTGACTGCTTATGGGTAGGGTTTTTTTGGGGGAGAGAGGGTAATGAAAATGTTCTAAAAATGATTTTAGTGATGGCTGCACATATCAGTGAATCTACTAAAAACCATTGAATTTTATTCTTTAAATGAGTGAATTGTATGGTATATGAACTATATCAATAAAGCTGTAATTTAAAAAATAATAAACTAGACGTAAGCAAAGAAGAGTAGCCACGGGACGACCATACAAGGGAAAGTCGTTCCTTTGTTGAATGCTGCTCACCCCACTTCTTCACACTCAAAGGGACTCAAGGAAATTGTAATTACAGGCCCCTGTCTACTTTAACTTTGCTTTTCAAGAAATTGATTGCAGATGGCCACAATAAGCCCTTGTTCCCATTCAGTTTTGGCCTCAATGTTTTAGGTACAGGTGCACTGAGGGGGGGGTCACTCACTGGCTTAAGTGCTGCATGGAATTAAAATGAAAACCAGCTAGTATTCATGTATTCATTTCTTCAGTATGTATTTGTTGGACACTTGGAAAACTCTTGCAACCAGGCCACAGGTGGAGCAGCGAGCTCATAGTGAGAAAAGTGGCCTCTACCTTGGACGATCAGTAGGTCACTTATAAGGAATAATCCGAGCCCAGAGTGGGGACCCAAGGGTGAGCAGAACAGACACGTTCCTGCCCTCAGGGAGCCTCAAGTCTAGTGGGAGAGGCAACCATGAACCAAGTCATCAGCCCAGGAAAGGTGACCATCCTGTGGAAGCCCCTGAGCAAGAGGCCACACCAGGACTGGGCAGTTGAGAAGGTCCAAACTCCCACTGGGAGTCTCCACTGGGATGGGGATGGAGTAACATTCTGTTTCTTGGTCCGGGTGATGGTTACACAGATGTGTTTATGAAAATTCAGCAAGCTATTTACCTGTGATTTGTGCATTTTTCTCTGTATATGTTATACTTTAATAAAAACTTTACTTGAAAATATTCCATTGTGTGGAATATTTGGAATAAACACAGACACCTTTCTGCATCTCTGTGTGGCCTCCAGCTTCTTCTAGCTGCAATTCATGCCCTCCATCCTCATTCTCTATGCTCTAAGCTCACCAGCCTTCATTTGGGGCCACGAATGCTGAGATTTTCCTGGCCTGACTTTTCTACATGCTTTTCTTCAGCCTGAGGTGTGTTTGTCTGCTCTTCACAAACCTGGTATTTCTAAAAATCCACCCTCAGTTGAAATGCCACCCTCTCACAGGTCCTGCCCTCACCACTCCACCTGAGTTGCCCAGTACCCTCCATGATCCTGTCACAGTGAGTGTGTGTGTTCACTGCACTAGATTCACTGCACTTCTGTTTTTATTGTCTATCTCCCATGATAGACTCTGAGATCCATGAAAGTCAAGGCTGTGTCTTACTCCACATTTTATCCCCAGTAACCTGCAATGTGCTTGATACATAGTGTACTGTCGGGGAAGTGGGAGAATCCCCCTCTACCCTTTCCCTTAAGGTTCTTATGGCTGGCCAAATAATTAAAAAGACAGGTTAGCAGGAGAAAATAATACCAAGTTTAATAACATGTATACATGGGAGAAACCAGGGAAACTGAGTTTCTCAACACAATGGCAGAGATTCTCGTCTTAAATACCATCTTCAGCTAAAGACAAAGGAGGATGTTGGGGGTGGGGAGGGAGACAGAAGGGAGACAGAAATTACTGTAATCAAGGGTATGCAGATTTAAGGCCTCATCCTCCACACTGGTAAGTTTCCAGAGAGGCCATCCCTCCTTCCCCCCAGCACAGAGAGGGAGATAGCTTTATAAATGAGATTTCCCTTATAAACGTAAATATTTGTCTGGCAATTCTTTGCAGGGCCACCTAGAGAATGTGGCCTGGGAGAGACAGAATTTTTGATAAGATGGGCTTGTTGGTGCCTTTCCTATTGTAAGATCTATTTTACATTATATTACAGCCATCATATGATAGTAACTCCTTCCTGGAACAGATCTTCTATGTTAAATTCTTTAGGCAGTTTGGGGGAGGTCAAATGTCCATCAGAGAAAATAATCAAGGTAAAGAGATATACTTCAGGGTGGCCAATTTTGATCTCCCACAGTACATTTGTAATATATTTCTCTGGAATGAATGAAGAAATGGAAGGCAATGCTCAACCCAAAAGACTGGAGCAATAATGTGGCCTTTCAAGCACTGTGGCAAGACAGTGAGTGAGGTTTTGTCAGCAGAATCTTGTGGCCCCCATTCAATCATCCTAGATAAGCAATAACTGGAGACTATGGATTATAGTTACTCCAGAGCCAATCTTTTAAGGAGAAGGAAATGCACTGAACAGCATGATGAAAGGAACAAAGCCCCTATTATTCCCTCCATCTCCTCACCCCCACCAACCTAGGAGATCTGTGGTGTCACAGCATCTTCATTCTTAACACAATGGCACAGGGGCAGTTCTGGCTCACCAGAGGATGTGACTATCAAAGCATCTTTGTGTGCAGGTGTGATGACACTTTTCTCACACAGCAGGGAGAGACTGCAGGTTATAATTTTGCCCAGGCCCTCCATTATCAAAGCCATGCCACTTCCTCCCCAACCTTAGAATATACCTGAAAGTACTCCCTCAAAGGTACCAGGTGCAGCCAGGGAAGGTCTCTTAGTGCCAAAGGAGATGTGAGGAAAGTAGGAAGAGCTTAAATCAGAGTTGGTCAGAGATGGGGCCAGCATCCCTGAGTCAGCCCTACACTGGTAACCTACCCTCTGAAAGAAGCTTCTGGCCAAACCCCTTGCCTTGCTCTGACCAGTCACCTGCCCACAGCCCAACCCCTCACCTAAGTACAGCCCAACCCTCACTCCATCCATAGCCTGACCCCTCAGCCCGGCCTCAGATGGATCCCGTAATCCCAGGCACAAACACTGTTGTCCTCGAATGTACAACTTATTTCCTTACCCAGACTGAATTTTCTGGAGCAAGACACAAATATCTCCTTAGAGACTGAATATACAAATGGACAATGGCCAGACCATACACGACAATAGAACTCTGACCCACAATCTGTAGCAACCAGCCCAGGAAGCCAACCCCTGCATCAACCAGCCTAGAATGGTCAGGAATTGGTCAATGACTTCCAGCTTCTTTATTTTTTGTACCTGCTTCCAACTCAGGACCAACCAGAGAAAGCCAAATATGCTCCCCAACCAATCACAGAAGATACCCCCCTTCTACTCAGGCCCCCTCCAGCATTCCAGGCAAACCTGGAGCCTCTCTTCCTTTTTTCACCATACAGTTTTCCCACTCCCTGCCTGGTTTGGGTTCCTCCCTGCCAAATGCAAGTGATGGTGGCTGACTCCCTTGCTACAGCAGGCTCTGAATAAATAGCTTCTGTTTGTTCTCATTTAGGTGGTCTCTATTTATTTACACAGTTTTCCTAGAGGTCCCACTGAGATACAGTCAGCACTTCCCATCACTGCAGATCCCAGCCTTTGGCCAGGTGCATGATCTGTAGATACTATATGAGCCCCTGTGCCTTACTGCTCATGGCTTGTTATTCCACACCAACGTGGTAAGTTAGCACTGGGTCAGAACTTCCCTCCCTCTGCATTGAGTTCTCAGCTACTTATTATCAGTTTAGTGCCCAGGTTTTGTTGTTGGTTCCCATTTGTTTGCATCCTTGGCGGAATTAGGCCATTCCTTTTCATGTTTTTGGCTCTCTTTTGTGTTTCCATTTTGTGCTGTGCTGTCAAAGCTGCTGTTTGTCAAAAGAAGGAGAATCACAGAATAGAACACAGGCATAGGCCCTGTAGGCCTGTAGAGGAGGCCAGCCTCGCAGAACGGTGAGTCTCTGGTTCTCAGTGGACCGGGATCCATCCAGACAAGCTTTGCTGTGTGTCATCAGTAAAACTGGGTAATGTTCTTCTTCCATCCCAGTACTTTGTCCAGAGAGAGTCTTCTCCCTGGTCTTCCATAGAGAGTAAATTGTCAGGTCTGCATTTGGAGACAGCCAACAGTCATGCTGGGGGCCCAAGACACAGGTGCCCAAGCATCACATTTCTACCCACCATTGCCAGCTCTCATGGGGTCGTCTAAGAAGTCCTCTCCTCCTCCAGGAAAAACTCCCGTGTCTTACATATATTCATGTTAGAATCCTAATTCTCTCTCTAAATGGCCTAACTTCACCACGGATCGTTTGGACCATCAGCGGCCACTCTGGGGAACACGTGACTTGAACAAAATTGTCCATTTGAGAGGTGCTTTAGAAAACAAAAGGAAGAAGATATTTTGATCTATATGCAGAGGCTTCCAAAGGAAATTCTGATTTAAAAATTGCTTCACTAAAAGATTCTTTGGCCAAAGCTAACAAGCAATTTGAAAAACTTAAGCAACAACAAACTAGACTCATTTTCCTAGTAAATCCTCCCCCTCCTTGTCTTCCAGTGACTTCCTTAGATCCAGCCCTGCCTCTTCTCCCTCCTCCCCTTCCCCCCTTCCTCCTTCCCCCTCCACCTGCTCCCCCTCCACACCTCCGTTGACTCCTCCCTCCTCTTCCCCTGTCCAGCCCCCTACCCTTGCCCAGCAACTCCTAAGATCCTTAAATGCCAGTTGCCTCTAAAGATACAACCCCACCATAAGCCAGATATGCATACAACTGTAGAATTTAAACCTTGGGCCAAAGCTGAATCAAAAACTAAAATTAAGGATTTCCCTAAACCCAGACAAGACCAGCAACTATTCATAGAAGAATTCAGAATTCTTTTGGGTGCATATGACCCAGAGTTACCTGACCTATATCAATTTTACACACGCTGGTCAGAACCTCAGCTGCTTAAACTGGATGACAAAAGCTGATTGGACTGACCTGGATCCCTCTTTCCACAATAGACCTGAAGGTCAAAAAAAGGCCCAGAAAGTAAGGCAAAATCTCATAAAAGTTATATGTGAAATATTTCTAATAAAAATCTATTCGACCATAATTCAATGAGGCAAAAGAACAGCTAGGCTATGGTGCCCCCTTGTTCAGTCAAACACTAACCTAGATGTTGCTGTGAAGGTATTTTATATATGTGGTTAATATCTACAATCAGTCGACCTTAAATAAAGATTGCCCTTGATAATGTGGGTGGGCCTCATCCGAGCAGTTGAAGGCCTCAGGAGCACAACTGAGGTTTCTCAAAGAAGGAATTCTGCCTCAAGACTGTAAGATAGAAATCCTATTTGAGTTTCCAGCCTGCTGGCCTGCCCTACAGATTTCAGGCTCAAGACCGCAACGTCAACTCTACCTGAATTTCCAGCCTGCGCTACAGATTTTGGACTTTCCAACCCCACAACTGAGCGACTGGATTCCTTAAAATAAAATAAAATAAAATAAAATAAATAAATAAAATACACACACACACCTGTTGGTTCTATTTCTCTGGACAACCTGACTGTTACAGCCCTGCAGATCAAACAGCTAGATGGCTCACTTCCCACCTGACCATCTTTATTGACAAGGACACGTGTAGAGACTGTAAACAGAAGGCACACTGGTAAAAGATCTTCCCATTTTACAACAGAAAAACCAAGACAGAGAAAAGTCCCTCAATTTGGGTCAATGACGGTGCTCCGAGGAAGGAAAAAGCACTTGATGTCCTCCCTCACCTGTAAACCTCCAAGGTAAATTAACTATGAATATAGATGGTCACCCTCATCAATGCCTGGTAGATATGGATTCTGCCATTTCTACAATAAACCCTGCTTTGTTCAACTTCTTTCTCAGAGTAAACATACCAAACAGGTGGTAGATATTTCAAATGGCACACAGCTTTCCCTCTCTCCCAGCCCATACCTGTAACCCTGGGGCCCTTGACTGAAAAACTTTCCTTCCTGCTCTGTGATACCACCCCTGCAAATTTAATAGGAAAAGACTTGCTTTGCAAATGGGATTGTAATATTAAATGTACACCAGAGGGGTTATTTCTTGAGGTTCCAGAGGACTTTTCTTCTCATAATCACGTTGTGTCTGCTCTGGATGTCCCTTCACTTTCTCCATTATATTTGAGGCATATACCACAAAAACTTCCTGGCACCATTTTTGACACTCTAAAGGAAATGCTTTGGCAGATATTGTGCCAAGCAATCTCAGCCAAGGTGTGTTAGTTTCCTGTGGGTAACAAGTTAACATTGGTAGCTTAAAACAACAGAAATTTATTCTCTCAAAGTTCTGAAGCAAGAAGTCCAAAATTCAAGGTGTTGGCAGGGCCACACTCCCTCCAAAGAGAATCCACTCTCCCTCCAGGAGAGAACCCACTCCCTGCCTCTTCCAGCTTCTAGTGGCTGCTGGCAATCCTTGGCATTCCTTGACCTGTAGTCTCTGCTTCTATCTTCATATCACTTTCTCCTCTGCATATCTGTGTCTCATCTCCCTCAGGCTCTCACTCTTATAAGGAAACTTGTCATGGATTTAGGGTCCACGTGGATAATCCAGCATAATCTCCTCATCTCAAGATCCTTAATTTAATTACAACTGCAGAGACTCTTTTTCTAAATAATGTAACACTCACAGGTTATAGGAATTAGGATGTGGACCTACTGTTGGGAGCCCACCATTCAACCCACTCCACAAGGTTATGATCCTAACTAAACCACCAAAGAATAGATCTCTGGAGGGATTCAAGGAGGCTATTATAAAATACCAACACTTAGCCTCTGATGTTGAAAAGGAAGAATGGAAAAAAATCTGGTTGTAACCTTTACTCACATAATCTCTGGTACTCTCAAGATGTCCAGTTGGTGGAAACAGATGACTTCAAATGGATATTAGCTGAGTGAGCTGACAGTGTTCCTCTGCTGTATATGTACAGACCCAGAGCAGCCTTCTTCCCAGATCAGAGCACTCACTGGGTCCTGCAGTGTCCAACGACCACCTTCCTTCAAAGGCCTGAGGCCCCAGACAACAGCCCAAGCCAAGAACTAGAGGTAGCTGTTGGGGACATCCTGACCCTGGGCCCTCCTGTTCCCTCACTGGGAACACTCTCATCCGGCTCCTTGGTGGTGCCTCTCAGAAGCACTCCTCCTAGGAGAAAGGTGCTGACTCCTGCCCTGGACAGACCAGGCTCCCTGGAACATGTGAAAGCCCTCCCTAGTCACCTCATGCAAAAGGCTGGCACCCTGCGACAGAGACATACTCTAACCCTCAGTAACACTCAGAGGTGCACAGCCCGTCATGCCTTCATCCATTCGTTCATTTATCCATTTGTTGATTCATACTTTCATCCACTGTCTCACAAACTTCCACCGAGCAACTTCAAGAGGCCAGCACTGTACTAGCCTCTGAGCACAAAGACAAATACCTCACGGTCCCTGAAAAGCCCAAGAGGGTCACTATCTCCAGATACCACACGTAAACAATGAAATTACAAAACTCTACTCTACAGAGGAATAACTCAAAAACAACGGGGACCCCGAGGAGGAGGTAAATGGGACTTTTGCAAACAATCCCCATATGGGACAGGGTTATTAGCACTATTTTACATTCATGGGGAAATGGAAGATCAGAGAAATAAAACCCACAGAGGAGAGAGGAAGGGAGAAGGCATGAGAACACTACAGTAGGGAAGGCCAGCCTTACTTCCTAATTTTTTTCCTGAGATACTTGGGATTTTTTTGTTTCCTCCATCCTTCCATTCCTCCAGGGGTTTAGTATCAAGGGAAATCCTCCTTTCTTCACTGTCTTCTCCAGAGATTGAATCTTGGCCCAGGAGAAAGGAAATGGAAAATGGCTTTGGGCCATCTTATTTGTGAGCTGGAAGGTTGACATCCCAGCAGGAGCTGTCTCTGTCTCCTTAATTGGGATTGGAATCATGCAACCCTGCCTGGCCTCTCAAGTTGATTATAGGCCATTTCCTCTGAGTTGACTGGCCTATTTTAATTCTGGGTTAGGAAATCTCCCTCAATAGCATTTTATTGCCCCATTTAGGAGTCAGAGAATTTGTCAGGTTAGAATTTGTCTGGAACTTTCTCATCTTTCTTTTCATGACCACAGAATATCCCTATGAAACGTCTTCTCCACTCCTCCCATTACCCTCAATGGGTAATCAGATCTCAGCGCTGGAGATAGTAACCTTGTATGTCACTTCTACTAGGAGGTACAAAGAATTTGTGATGTAATGAAAAACACAGGTCCTTAGAGTTGGAATACCCAGAATATGAGTGGAATTCCAGGCACTGATAAAGGAAGGTGAGAGATTCCCATTGGCACAGAGTGGATTCTACTGGTGACAGATTGCTTATTCTCCATGGAGATTAAAGTAATGCTAGCAGAGTCCCCACTGCCCACTTTTATTCTCCTTTTGCATTCCCAGAACTGAATGAGTTGGAATTGTCATTGTTACCAGCTCATTCCCAAATGGCATTCCCAACTCAAACCCTTTTTTAGTAAGCCCTGCTGGAAATGTGCATGTCGGGCCTGGTCTAGAAGGACCAGCCAGAAGAAAAGTCACAAAAGTGTCCATTGGGCCTGGTAGCGTGTTAGCCAGGGTTTCAGAACAGCCAGTGTATCTGCTCTTTTCACAACTCATCCATCAGGCACTGCCTAGCTAATACCCAAACTGAGTCCTTCTGGGGCTCTTACTGTCCTGTATCATAGACAGTCTGGATGCTCATTAAATCCATTTCCTTTTCCTGGGCATTTGGCTGACCTACATTTCTCCCTTGCATCTAAGTGGTGGCATGGGCTTGTACACAAGTCCTAAAACGTCTACATAATCCTCCACACTCCCCCTTTGTTCTTTGGGCAGCTGGATGTAGACAATCTAGAAGAGGTCTCCAGGACCTTGGAGAATTCCGAGGCTCTAGGAAACAGTGAAGCTACACATTGGAAGGAGCCTGGATCCCCGAGTCTCCCCACGGAGATCCGTCCATAACAGCTGTCCATTCACATTGGACACTGAGTAAAAGAGAAATAAAGTTTCACTGTGCTAAGCCGCTAAAATTTGGGGGTTGTTGATTACAGCTTTTAACCTACCATAATTAATCTCTGCCTGGCTGAGAGTTTTCCACCCTCATGAATCTTCCAACTTTGTCCAATATCCTGCTTCCCAGCTTATTTCCTTTCCTGAAGAAAATAAAAAGAAATAAAAGAATATCTCTTAGGAGCAGAAGCAAACACAGCTGCAAAGCAAACAGCCACTCCAAGTGTCCCCAGAGCAGTGGGCTGCTGGCCAGACTCTGAGTAGGAATATCATTCCATTGGCGCCCACCCCCAGCCTCTACTATTTCCACTATGATAGAAGATGTCACTAATTTCCAACGCCATTAATTTTAGGCAAACATTAGCATAAATAATCAAATCATAACTGGCCTCAAGCCCCCTGCAGCCTCTGTTGACATAGGGATGGGTCTGGGAGAATGGGTTACTCAGTATCTCCTTCCTGCAGAAACAATAACCTTTCCCCACATATTCCCTAACCTATCACCACTGAGAGGTGGCTGGTCCTGAGCACCAAACTCTACTGTCCTGAGGATGGGAGAGGGCGGCACTGAGCCCTCAGCCCTTTATCCAGTGCCCCTGCTGACCACAGTATGTATCTGGGGTGAATGACACAATTAGGGGGATCAGGATGGCTTAGGTTGTGGGTCAGTCAGCACTACGAGTCAGGTAGTAGCCAGGAGTAGGGCCAAGCCATGGTAAGGGTAAAGGTCAGGCCAAGACTTGAGATCCACTTGCAGCTGAAGAATAGAATGGATGTCTATGTTCTTCATAGGGACTGATCCCAGGAAGTGGCAGCTTCAGCCACGTCTTCCAATGACAGGCATGAATTTGCACTCTTTCAGCCTTCACTGCTACTCTGAACTGGAAAAGAGCTCCTTTGAATTTGGGTTTTCTTTGAAGGTTTAATTGAAACGAGTCTCCAGGACCCAGATATCAAACCCAGAGAAAATTTTTGTTCATAGCAACGGGAAAGCTCTCCTCCTAACTCTTCTGGGTAGCACTCTCTGCCATTTGAATGTAAACCCCAGGATGGTAGGGATTTTGCTTTATTCAATATTATATCCCCAGTGCCAGGAAGAGTTCCTGGAATATGGCTGGTGCTTAGTTAACTTGTGTTGAATGAATGAATAAAGGTTGCCCAGGCTTGGCGGGCTGGGAGGGAACTGGAGGTTGACCAGCTAGTCCTCACAAACAGGATATCTGTCAGAAATGCCTTCTCCACCAGCATGCTCCCCTATTCAGCATCCTGACTCTGAAAGTGATAACTGCCCTGTACCATCTTCATGAGAGAGAGGTGGTCCAGATCTCCTCAAACCCTTCATGATCCCTTGTAGGGTTCCTTCAAGCCACCTCTATAGGGGCTAGAGTGCAGGTTTATCAGCCTAGGAGTTAACTGCTCAGTTGCAGGATGAACCTTTCCTTTTTCTTTATTCTTTTTCTAACAGGTCTCATAAAGGAGAGGAGATAAACACAGGTGCTTATGTTCTAATCTTAAACAGAAGCCCTCCCACTGGATCACAAAGAACCCAAGGGCAACAGGGTCTCCAGGGCTCACTAGTCCAGCAATTTGACCCCTTCCTGTAATTTGAGCATCTGATGAGGCGGTAGAGGAAACTCACGGACAATCTCACAATTCCTGCCCCTCCATGTTCCTTTCCTTAGAGCTCTAGAACCTCTGAAATTCTCTTGCTGACCTTCTGAGGACTTCCAAGATCCAAAATGGAGTGAGGCTGCTCCTCTGCTTCCAGGCACCCTATCCCACAATGCCTCCTCACTGGTTCTGCTGGCAAGCACACCTCCAGCCAGCCTTCTGTTGGCTCTAGACCAGAATCAGGTACAGAACGTGACACCTGTCAAGTAGCCCCCTACCACCTCAGCCCCAGCTTAGGTTTAACTCTGTCTCCTATGCCCAGTCGTCCTTGAAAACTGAACAAGCCCACAATCAGATGTACTCCAGCAGGATTACCCCGTCCCACACTGAGATGGCAGCCAGTCATGGACACAGAGCCTGCTATCCAACACTCCCATGTTTGGAGCTCCTGGCCTCTCCTTCCAGAGCCCTCTGGCCCTCTCCTTCAAAGAAGCCCAAACCCCAGGTTTTGCTTTCGGTCAGCTGCCAAGTAATCCTCATAAGACCCTTTGCTTTCATTTCACCTCTCCATGGTAAGTTCCCAAAGACCAAGTAAAAGATGGAAGATGTGAGGGGGGAGCTGAGGGCCTTAGAAGACTTGTTTCTAAGCTGTGACTATAACAGCTTTGGCTTCCTGGCCTGGAAAGAGGGGTGTGAGTGGAGGTTGCCGATCTATCAACATTTCTCCCATTTTCTGCTTCTCTCCAAAGCACCTTCCCATCCAGGACTCTCAGACATCCTGCCCCCATGTCATCCACAGCCAGTGGGCACCAAGGCCATGAGTTCTCTGCCCCTCCCAGACACCTCCCCAAACAGGCCCCCATCTCCCTGGCATGGCTCAAGCCTTCCTCATCCTGTGCCTACATGGTGGCATCATCCTCCCTGCAATTCCTCCTTCCTCTGCCACCCAGTGTCCAGCATGGTGTCTGCCACATGACATTAGCCTGGTTAGTATTTTTACATTAGCCAAATGAATGATCTCTTTTTGTCTCTCCCTACCCAGTCCTGCTAGTCAGCAAGAGGTTCCTCAAACCCTCCCGTCCACCTGTGTCCCCAAGCTCCACACTCCTTCTGCCCTATTTCCTCCCTATTCAAATCCTGCCCTGCCAAGCCCCACTCAGCTAACAAAAGCAGGCACTGCTCTGGGGCCCCAACACATATAACTCATTCAGCCTCCACACCGTAGGTAGACACTACTCTTATCCTCACTTTACCAGGAGGAACTGAGGCACAAAGAGGTCACCCAGCTAATACCGGGCAGAGCCTAGATTTGGAGCCAGACTGTCTGCCACCCCCCCTTAACTATCCTGGCCAAGTGGCCTTTCCCACCCTCCAGCACTTAAAAAAAACCTCCCTCCCCAGATCGAGGCCACTTATTTAGCGCAGTAAGGAAGTTGTATTCTGACATCTGATATGGAGTGATATGGAGTAAAGTAACAGTGCAGAAGTTGATATATGCAAACTGATGCGTCGTGAGCATGGTCCGAAGGCTGTAACCACATCATCTCTTGTCCCCTCGCCCATCACAGGCCAGCACAGGCATCTGACCCCCTCCAGTGTTCTCTCCACTCCACCGCACTGGACAGAAGTGTTTGAGACCCTTCTCTGGCCAGTGGCCTGAGAGAAAGAAGTTGCGGCAGATGCGCCCAGGCAGTCCCAGGAGGCGACCTGCCGAGGCATTGCGCGGTCGAGTCCGCAGTCTGCAGATCCCGGGCGCTTGCTGCTCTCTGGCGGCCAGAGCCGGGAGCCCGGGGACCCGGGGATCGCGCCTTCTACGCTCCGCGCGCCCAAGGGCACCAGCAAGTGACTGAGAGGCTGGGGAAAGGGCGGGAGGAAGGGGGACGCAGCTGAAGGAAAAGGGGGAGGGGGCCCGGGAGGGGCGCGGGAGGGAGCGCGGAGCGGACTGCGAGAGGAAAGAGAGGCCGTGGGCACCCACGACGAGGCAGGGGTGCCTGCAGTGGGATCGGAGTGTGCTCCAGCGCCGCGGCCCCTCCGGACCCCGGAACGCCCGCTTGCCCAGCGCGCAGAGCCCCTTCTCTTGGCCAGGGGGGCGCCCCCTCCCTCGGTGCCGGCCGCCCCTTCCTCCTTCCCGGCGCTGCCCCTCCTCCGTCCCGCCCCCCGCGCCCAGTTGAGAGCGCCGCAGTGGCCGCCGCCTGCACCGCCCGGCCCCGGAGCCGCCGCTTTGCCCGCTCGCCTGGGCACGCTCAGAGAGCGGCGCGCGTCGCCGGCCCCAGCTCTTCGGTCCGGCTCCGCAGCCGGCCTCCGGGAGCCCCTGCAGCCGCCCCGGCTAGCCCCGCTCCGTGCGCGGGCAACCGCGCTCCGCGTCACAGGAATTTGGGCAGGACCCCGACGGGACCGGCGCGCAGGGCTGCACCTGGAGCCCCGCGGCTATGCCCGGAGCCCCTCTCCCTGCCAGTCGCTCGTCCTGCGCCCGGGCCCGGCCCCCGACGGCCGCGCGTTGAGATGACTTTCCGAGACCTCCTAAGCGTCAGTTTCGAGGGACCGCGGCCGGACAGCAGCGCCGGCGGCTCCAGCGCAGGCGGCAGCGGGGGCGGCACGGGCGGCCCGGCCGCCTCGGAGGGCCCGGCAGTGGGCGGCGTGCCGGGGGCCGCGGGCGGCGGCGGCGGCGGCGGCGTGGTGGGCGCGGGTAGCGGCGAGGACAACCGGAGCTCCGCCGGGGAGCCGGGGGGCGCGGGCGCTGGCGGCGAAGTGAATGGCACGGCGGCCGTCGAGGGGCTGGTGGTGAGCGCGCAGGGCGTGGGCGTGGGCGTCTTCTTGGCCGCCTTCATCCTAACGGCCGTGGCGGGCAACTTGCTTGTCATCCTCTCGGTGGCCTGCAACCGCCACCTGCAGACGGTCACCAACTATTTCATTGTGAACCTGGCCGTGGCCGACCTGCTGCTGAGCACCACGGTGCTGCCCTTCTCGGCCACCATGGAGGTTCTGGGCTTCTGGGCCTTCGGCCGGGCCTTCTGCGACGTGTGGGCCGCCGTAGACGTGCTGTGCTGCACGGCCTCCATCCTCAGCCTCTGCACCATCTCGGTGGACCGGTACGTGGGCGTGCGCCACTCGCTCAAGTACCCCGCCATCATGACGGAGCGCAAGGCGGCCGCCATCCTAGCGCTGCTCTGGGCCGTAGCCCTCGTGGTGTCCGTGGGGCCGCTGCTGGGCTGGAAGGAGCCGGTGCCCCCTGACGAGCGCTTCTGCGGCATCACCGAGGAGGCAGGTTACGCCGTCTTCTCTTCCCTGTGCTCCTTCTACCTGCCCATGGCCATCATCGTGGTCATGTACTGCCGCGTGTACGTGGTAGCGCGAAGCACTACGCGCAGCCTGGAGGCAGGCGTCAAGCGCGAGCGGGGCAAGGCCTCCGATGTGGTGCTGCGCATCCACTGTCGCGGCGCCAGCATGGGCGCAGACGGGGCGCACGGGATGCGCAGCGCCAAGGGCCACACCTTCCGCAGCTCACTTTCGGTGCGCCTACTCAAGTTCTCGCGCGAGAAAAAGGCGGCCAAGACGCTGGCCATCGTCGTGGGTGTCTTCGTGCTCTGCTGGTTCCCCTTCTTCTTCGTCCTGCCCCTCGGTGAGTGACCGCTCTCCTATCAGCCCCTTCCCTTCCTCCTTGAGCCTGTGGCTGTGCCTTCCTGGCACGCGGACTTGATGGCCCTCCCAGGTGGGGGTGACTCTCTACCTGAACATAGAAGGTTGACTTAGTGACCTCCCTGGTCTCTCAGGCAGGAGTGCGTGCGCCACTTTGTGCGAGACAGACGAGAGTGTCTTCATGCTTGCGAGATTTATTTTACAAGCTTCTTACTTTTCTGTTCTTTCCCCTCTTCGTTGCCATTACAAGCCCCAGGCATATTTTTCGCTCCTGACCCTTCTAAATATAAAATGTCCTTGGAAATCTGTGTGGGCATCTGCCATAGTATGTGCTCGGCAGTGTATATGCTGTCTACATATTACCTCCTAGCCCTCCCCCCCGGGGATATAAATGCCAACTCCCAGAAGTAGATGCACAGAGCCAGTGGACCTCCTTTCATTCATGACCCACAAGCCCTGGCCCATCAACATGTACATCAGCAGACACCAGGAGCCACCCACCTTCTCCCAGCTTTTCAGTTTGGAAGTTGGCCCCACCCGAAGACCCTCCCCTGCTGGTACCTGTGAATGCCCTGGGCTCTCACTTCTGAAATCTCCTCTTGGAGGTGGGGGTGCTGTGTGGGGGTGAGAAGGAAAGGGATGGGGCAACTTATCAAATGAAAAATTAATATTGTTCATCATGGTTTCTTAAGTTTACTGAGTCCTTTAGTTCTTCCGGGGAAGTATCCTATCTCTTTCACAAGAACCCCCGCAGTCCTGGAAGGTGGGCAGCTGTTCTCAGGGGCTTCCTCTCACCCCTCGAGACCCCTCCTGGAAGCCTTGGGGCTGGATCAGCACAGGGAGGTGAAGGGGGACAGCATCTCTGGGGACGCATTTGCCCTGAGTCACTTCGCCCATTGCTGCAACCTCAGCAGGCCCAAGCCCAGGCCTTCCCTGCCTTTTCCAGGCCTTGCTCCCTCCACGCTCTGCAGCTGAGTCAGGAAACGGACAATGGCCTCCCTTCTGCACCGCTGCAGGCCCTCTCCACGCAGCAGCCAGAGTGATCTTTATATGTTATAAATTAGAGTGTTGCTCTCTACGAAAACCCCTCAATGCTTTCCCACTGCCCTGGGAACAAAATTCAAACTCTCCTCTGTGGCCTGTGAGAGGGTGACCTTCAAATTTATTATGGTCTAAACCAAAATGAGACATTATGAATATTTATGCAGGGACCACAGGCATGAACCCAGACAGTGAGGGCAAACCTGACATGTGGTCCCCCTCCTGTAAGGAGGGCCCTGAGTGATGGCCGCCTGCTCTCTGGCCTCATGGCTTTGCTGCCCTCCCCCTTGCTCACTGCACCCTCAGATCCCTCTGACCCTCTTCACGTTCCTTGTTGACCCCAAGCTCAGGCCCTTGCACTCGCTCTGCCCTCTGTCTGGCCTGCCCTCCCCACCGGCTCCTGGGTGACTCCCCATCCTTTAGGTCTCAGTTTAAACGTCATCGTCTCTCTGGAGAGGCCTTCCTGACACCTCAGTCTCAGTGTGTCCTCTGCATTTTCTCCCTCAGGGCACAGGCCCTCTTCCTGTACTGGCTCCTTAGCTGTAGTCACATCTGGGTGTTGCTTGGTTTGGTGTCTGACTTCCCCCACTGGCCCAGAAGCTCTGCGAGGGCAGGGCTGTGTTGTCACGGAATCCACAGTGCCCTGATAGTGCCTGGCATATGAGGAGCAATAGAACACAGCAGGAGGACCACAGGCTCTGGCACCAGAGAGCCTGGGTTTGAATCCCAGCTCTACCCCTTCCTAGCTGTATAACTTCCGGCAAATTCCTGAGCCTCCCTGTGCCTCTGTTTCCTCATATAAAATAGGCATGGTGGTGATGCTAATAATCCCCACCTGTAGGGCTGTTGTGAGACTTCAGTGAGGTGTTATGTGTGATTATAACTGTGGCCCGGAGTGCCATGTGAGCCGTTGCTTTGTAGTGGATGCCCAATACGAGATAAGGAATGAATAGATCTTGAAAATTATCCAGCCAGAGGCTGCTTCGGGGTAGGCGGAGGGATGGATGGGATAGGAGGTGCAAATAGGCAGGCAAGAGGAAGTCAGCGTGCCCCCCTTTTAGGAGCCCACCCACCCAGAATTTAGAACCTCCCAAGCCCACCACCCCCGTTTCTTTCCCCACCAACCAACCCCTGCTCTGGCCTGGCCCCACTGTGCCCTGTCCCAGGTGCCCTCATCCTCCCCCACTGCCCCCTGGTTCACACTGGCCCCCTGTAGGGAATGATAAACCTGTACATGTGTAGAATGCCACCTCCCTTTATGGTCTTTTAACGTCTTGTAAGATTTCTGGTTACAGGGTAATGCACAGATAAGGAGAAAATAATATAACAAATACCATGCACCGTAACCCCCCATACTGAACAGATGTTAACATTTTGCCATATTTGACTCAGATCCCTTCCTCTCTCTCTTTTCAGTAGAATGCAGCCACAACCAAGTTCCCTCCTCCTATCCTTCCTTTTTTTCTCCTTCCTTCCCCAGAGGTGAATCTGGGGTTTATCACTCCCGTTCATATGTTTATACTTTTACCAGGAATATCTGTATCCATAATAATATATAGGATTGTTTTGTGTGTCTTTAGGATTGATATAAATGGCACCATGCTGTGCATATCAGTCTTCAATTTGCCTTTTTCACCCAGCTTTTTATGTTGAGATTTACACATGCTGGTCCATTTTAGCAGCAATGTAGCATTCTATTTGAGAGGATTCCATGGAGTCTTGATGCAGTGTCCTGCTAAGTGTTCGGTTTTTCTAATTTTTTACTATTACAATCAAGACTGCAAAAGGCTACTGTTGTTTTGAGGTCCAGTGCACGTGCCCTCCTCTTCCAGGAAGTCATCCCTGACTTCCCATGGCCTTTGTCCCTTGCTGGCACACACTGCTCTTTCTCAGTCCCTACCTCTCTGCTGCTTCTCCTCACACCTAGCTTGGGGACCCAGGGGATGTCCTTGTCTCCTCCTTCCTGCCAGTCTGTGCTGTGCGCAGCCTCCCAGGGCACCTCACCAGGCCCGGAACAGAGCCCAGGACCGCTGGTGGAGCTGAATTGAGTGGAATCTGGCAATAATGAGCAAGCAGGACATAGGCCAAGCAGGGAAACAGAATATTCTGATCTGCCGTGATGTGGCGGAGGCCAGGGCAGCAAAGAGAACAGGAGGGCAGAGCCTGCGGTGGGGGCAGGAGTGGTCTGAGGGCTGTGCGGGAGGGAGGGGGACAGGAGGTCCTGACTCCCCCCAGCACTTGGCCCAGGCCTGGGAGGAGGGAGAGTCCTTTGAAGAGACAAGGAACATTCTAAGCAGCAACTTTTTGGGTGAATGTCAAATCCAAGGGGCTGGCATATCTTGGTAGGAGGTGCCAGTCTGTGGTGGAGGGTTGAGGGTGTTGGAACATAGATAAGAGGGCCAAGGATGGCGCAGTTGCAGAAGCAGGCGCATGGGGTACAGTCTCCCAGAAAGAGGATGGAAGGACAAAGAGAAGAGAGGGGCTGGGAATGGAGCCTTGGGGAGCACTCACTTTGAAGGAACCAGAGAGGCAGAGAAAGGGGTAGCCAAGAGGAGTCCTGAGACCAAGTGTGAGGAGCATCAGCAATGGAGGGATTGAGAAAGTGTGTGCCAGCAGTGTGTGCCAGCAAGGCCATAGGCCACGGAAATGAAGGCACCTAGTAGGGCCACAACTTGGGGGTTGTCGAGCAGACCTGGCTGCCCCTCACCCACACCTCTGTACACAAAGCCAAGTGGAAGCAGCAGCCCCAAACACAGCAGTGACATAGTCAGTGAGCAGCCCGAACAGCCCAGAGGGCATTGAGAGCCTTAGGAAGGGGGCCCTGGGGCCCTGGGGCCCAGAGGGACTTTGGCCCAGGGAGCTGTGGACTGCCGTCTATAAACTTGAAATGCTGTGGGTCAGGCCAGAGTGGCAGCAGAGAGGGACATAGATGGGATGTCCTGAACAGTGAGGCCTCTGGGGGCCTAGGTCACTGGCCAGGAGAGACTGGGACACAGATGTCGGGCACTTAAAATCTTTAAGGACCCAGAGAGGGGCTAGGGGTCATCCCCCACACCTCCGGCTGCCCCCTTTCCCTGTGAGGAGCAGCTGCAGGGCGTGTGGCAGGCAGGCAGAGGGTCAGCTCAATGAACCCGAGACATCACGTGTCCGACCCTGCGATTCCGGGTAGCAAGGCCAGGGAGGGCAGCTCCGGCTCCTCTAGGGGACCCAGAGAGCTGTCTGTGGACACAAGAAGTGCCACTCGCACCTGTGAGAAGGCGCCCACCTGCCTGGGTTTCCATGCTGATGCCCAGCTGAGCCGTCTGCTCCATGCAGAATAACCACACATCCTGGTTTGCCCAGGACAGGCCTGGTTTATGCCTGTTGACCCGTGTGATTGTTGGTAGTGCTCCATTTTCACTCTCAGAGGTGTTCTAGTCTGGACGATAAAGTATGTGGTCACCAATCCTTGGCGTCTTTGGAGGAGGGGCTCTTGGCAGCCCTGCCCATGACAAATACATACCCCCTGCCCTCACCCCTGCAAGCTGGCGCAGGACTGAGTGCCTTGGAAAATCACAAGACGTTATGTAAAGGTCCCTCCTCACAGTGATCCTTTAGCCCCATGTCTAGAGGAGCCCAAACTTGCAGAGTGCATATGGGAGGGGCATCAGTTAGGGTCTGCCTCCTGCAGACTTCCATGGAGGACCCCCGAGCAAGGGGCCATGGTGCAGGGTGGGGCCAGCTGGAAATCGCCTGATTAAAGCCTCTGCCTCCGGACACTTAGTGCAAGAAGCCCCCACCCCCAGAGGTCTTGGCCAATCGTTTGGTATAGAAATGCCAGTCTCCCTCCCTGTGGACAAGAGGGGACCAGGGACTGGAGAAACCCTGCCCCAGGCAGGCACCCATCTGTAGAAGAGCCCCCTTCCCCTCCCAGGCACCTAGAGGCCACTTCTCCCCTTGATGTTCTCATGGCTGTGGCCTGCCTGGCAAGTGCCTCCCAGCCATGCCCAGAGATGGACCTGTCCACTGAGACCTAAACACACACACACACACACAGACACACCACCACAGCCCCACCCCTGTCATTCCTCACAACCACGGGCAGACCCCCAGCCTGCACTCCCAGCTCTTTTGTTGAGCACCCACCAAGCCTCACCGGCCTCCAAGTCGGCCTCCCAATGTGTCAGTAATGCAAAGCAGCCACAGAGGCTCAGAACCCACAGGCCCCTCCCGAGTACACCTCAAGGTGTACAAGCTGTCTGGAGGCTCTGATATCCGGACACTCAGGACAGTCCAGCCAGTGTCCCAGGCCCTCACCTCCAGCCATCTGTGAGCCATGCCTGGGCCTCCCTCTCATACCGTCAGCCTAGGCCCTGTGACATCGCTGCCTCCCTGACCCCCCTAGATTTAGTTAGGTACTCCCCAAACACTGCACATACCTTTCTCACAGTGCACTGTAATTGTCTGTATTCTTACACATACCATAAAGTGTGAGGGCAGAGGAAACCATACATATGTAGCCATAGAGGAATAGAGGTATTTGTGGGGTGCCCTGTGGTTTAGGAGACCTGGAATGTAGGGTCTATGAGAAGAGGGGTCACTAGATGAGGCAAGAATTTTATCCATCAACAGGAGAATGGATAAATAAACTGTAGGGTATTCATTGGCTAGACTACTACATAGCTAGGAAAAATAACAAACTTGATGCCCACAACTTGGATGAACTTCACGGATATTATGCTGGGCAAAATAAGCCAGATCTGAAATTAAAAGTGTACATAGCATATGATTCTGTGTATGTGAAGTTCAAAAACAGGCAAAACTAATCAATGATGAATAAAATCAGGATGGTGGTTATATGTCTGTGTGTGTGTGTGTGTGTGTGTGTGTGTGTGTGTATTTGGGTGTGTGTGGGTGGCGGGTGGTGCTAACTGGGAGAGTGCAAAGAAACCTTCCAAAGGGCTGGGAATGTTCTATATCTTGATCTAGGCAGTAACTACATTGGTGTATGATATGTAAAGTCATCAATCTGTACTCTTAAGATGTACATACTTTATAGACTTAAGATAGACTATTGGTATCTTACGCCTTAATGAGAGAGAGAGAGAGAGAGAGAGAGGGTGGGAGGAGGCAAGAGGAGGCTGTGAGCCATGCTGAGGAATTGGTGTCCAGATGAGAAGGCACACTTGGGCAACTGGGTGTGACCAGTAGGTTCAGCGTGTGCGTCCAAGTGTTGGCCTAGGGCCGAAGGACTCATCTGCACAGGCTCCCTGAGGTCGTGCAGGAGCCTGCAGATGCGGGGTGGGGCGGGGGGGGGGGCAGGCATCACTGTCCCCTGGCCCAAAAGCCTAAAGAAGAGGCTGGCATTATGTCTCCTTTCTGTGCCTTTGTGGCACCTGGCACATAGTCGGTGCCCAGAAAATCTGTGTGGGGGGGGAAGCAGCGGAACCCGCAGCCTCTTCACGTCCTGCCATGTCAAAGGTCTGGGTGGCAAAGCACAGACCTCTTCTTTTTTTCTATTGTGGTAAGAACCCTTAACATGAGATATACCCTCTTAGATTTTTCAGTATCCAGTACAATATTGTTAACTATAGGCATAGTGTTGTACAGCAGATCTCTAGAACTTGTCTTGCTTAACTGAAACTTCATACCTGTTGATTAGCAGTTCTCCATTTCCCCTTCCCCCCAGTCCCTGGCAGCGCCATTCCACTCTTTGATTCTATGAATTTGACTATCTTAGACACCTCATATAAGTGGAATCATGCAGTCCTTCTGTGACTGGCTTATTTCGCTTAGCATAACAGCCCTCTATTCAAAGCCAACCATCCTCACTAATTATGGGTTGGGGGTGACCTAACCTAAAAAAGCCCATATGTGATCTAAAAAAATTTTAAAACAAAACAGCTAACATTTATTGAGTGATAACTGTGAATAAGCAATGAGCTAGGGTTTGGTTTGGGTTTTTGCTTTTGTTTTTTTTTCATTTTTTTAATGGAAAGTTTCTTGAATTGATAAGATTCCTCTCCCCCCACCTTTTTTCTTTTGATTTATTTGGTGAAGAAACTAAGGACTAGCCCACAGTCTCGAGTTGGCGTCCCCTTTAAGGTGTCCCTCTGTTTCCTGCACTTCCTGTAAACTGTCTTGATCAGACTCAAGTTCAGTGTTTTGGTCACGAATTCTTCTCTTTTGTGATGTTAAGATTGATCAGGAGTTCTGCGGTCAGCCTGATCCATCCGTTATCAAGTGTCCCATCAGCCTCTCCCCTGCTGCTTTTAGCAGCCATGGTCCATGCCCTGGACCCGTTAATATCACTGGGGCTTAAAGTGGTGATATCCGAATTCTGTCATTTATTCATTAGAATTCTAAAAAGAATTCTCCTGTAGCTGTTTGGTTACTTGAAATAGCTGTTTGGTCTGTACAGGAGAAGCAGGAGAGCTGCTTGATGCTCCCCTTTATCAGAAGAGTCAATTCCCTAGCAGTCTTTCCAAAGGGGACCAATGGATTTTTTTAGTACCATAATAAGGTGATTTTTAAACCTGTCACACATTACAGACATCACAGTTGGGGGTTGGCCAGTGGGTGACCTTTCCAGTTGGTTCCTGAGACCTTTGGCACAACCCAGAGTCTTGAGCACTTCCTGCTTTCTGGTCTGATGAGATGTTTCAGGCTCAGCTTGTACTTTTTTTTTGCCCTGGACCTGGAAGCAGCCATTTTTCTAAAGAGCTCTAGTCTGTTTTAGTGGAAAATGATCCTTTAAAGGCCACGATCTGAGCTCTCGGCTGTTCATTGATGCTGAGTTGGTCACTGATTCAGTGGACAGAGCTAGGAAATATATTTTATTTTTTGTAAAAGAAAAATACACCACTGATGGCATGGACTTTTGACCTTGAGCACAGATCCCTCCTCCCCTAAGGGTTTTGTCCTCTGCCCAACTCCTGCCGAAATGTTTGTCCCAAACATTTGATGAACTGTTGATCACTCTACCTCATTCATTAAAGACTTGGGCATTGGGGTCACACACTTTCTTCTCCACTGGCATCCCTACCCTGGTTATTGGTGTAACTCCACTGTACAGAGGCTGACCCTCTGTTGACACCCCAGCCTAGGGACTACAGGTACTTCCCCCTCCTCCCTTCCTCCCAGGGCCGTGCCCTGGCCCATGTGCCCACCTTGATCTACTTCCCCCCAAATCCTCAGTGAATCTCTGCCACCTGAGTCCATCTGTTCACTTGCTTCCATTACACCTGCTCATTGACCCCAACCGTGACCAAGTCTTCACCTCCCTGCCCCTCACCCTGTCCTCCAGTCAATTAGGCCTCCCTTCCCTGGTCAGCTAGTCTCATGATCCATCGCTTCACACTCTCTTCCTATCTTTAACTCTCTTGCCTCCGCCTACTTCTGTGAGCCCCGGACCCTGAGTCAGGCCATTCTTCCGTGTGGTACACATTCGTGTACTGATAAATGTTTAACAGGTGCCTCTGGGGTGAGGGCTGATCTGTAGTGTCTGCCCATTACCATGGTCTAAATATTCCCACCGTGGTCAGTTTCGAGCTACCAAAGAAACATCAGCCAGCTTGCAAAATTCCTGAAAATTTCACAGTCAGCTCTCATGAGCCAGTGCAAACCAGCGTCTGGCTGAGCACTCGCTAAAGAAAAATCACACTTTCCATAATCAGGCCTCCTCCCCAGGGCAGCCCTCAGGGTGTCCCCAGAAGTCCTACAGCTTCCCTGTCAGTTCTGAATCTCTCTCAATCCCCTTTCCTTCACAAGGGATCTTACTCTGTCAGTTACTGCTCGGCCCTCCCTATCTCCCACCTCTCCTCTGCCCACACACAGCATGCAGATGTGTCCACAGCTTCTCTTAGAAATGATTCGCCCTCACCCCCTCCCCACCTTCTCACTGTAATCTTTCCTCCTTTTCACCTTCTGGCAAGAATATCTCTGCTACTTACTCTTTAAAAAATATTCTGAATTTAATCGTAATCCTAAATGTCAGAGCTGGGATTGGACTCCAAGAACTCTGGCTCCAGAGTCCTTGTTACTTCCTGCCCAGGTCAGAGGTCAGGCTGGGGCCACAGTAAAGGGTCAGTTGGCAGCCATGTTTATGCTTTAAACCTCACCAAACGCCTGAGCCCCTGCGCACATCCCCCAGGCTCAGTTCCATGCTTCTTTCTGCCCTGGATCCCGGCCATGAGGGGGTCCTGAGCATTGCCATGGGACATGACCACTTCCCGCATGGCCTGACCCTCTCACAGACCCCTGCAGACCCCCAGAGCCCTGAGCCCACCCCTCAAGGGAAAGTCTCTGAGTTCCTGAGCCCATCTCTGGCCCCGCCTGAGCCCTGCCCCAACCTGCTTCATGAGCTGTATGCCCACCAAAGAGGCCTCCCGTGGATGCTGGAGGACTTGCCGGCCCTCGCCCTGGGGGTGGTGACCCAGCAGAACAGGGTCCTGGGCCCCTGAGAGCCGGCATTGGGGCCTGGCGGGCGATGCTCGGGCAGCTCAGTGCTGGGGCTCCCGGACAGGGCACCCACTGCCTGGGGACCCTCTCTCCTCTACGTGAGCACTGATCTGCTCAGACCCATGAGCCGTTTGTCAGTACGGCCCCAGGGCAGAGAGGCTCACGCTCAGATCAGGGTCTAGTTCAGCTGAGCACAAGGGCCATTGGCAGGGACTTCAGCCTTGGACATTCAGAACTTGGGGTGCGGCCACTCCAAGGCCACACATCAGGAAATAAGTGAGTTAAGAAGGGACGACAAAGAGCAGAAAGAAGAGGGAGAAAGGGAAGGCTGAAAGAGAAGGGAAAAGAGAAGGAAAAGGAGTTGAAGGGAAGTGGGTGGGGCCCGGTATAGGACTCGGGCAGGTCTGTGACTCATCTCCCTGCCTTGGGCCCCACCAGGCAGCCTCTGTGGCTCTAGCAGCTGCCCCTGCCCCCCGCCCCCCGCATCCCTGCAGTTGCAGAAGGGTGTCCAGGGCCAGACCAGTGGTTCTCTGTCAGCCCCAGGGGGCCCAGGGAACCTGAGGCAAACGTGGGGGCACAGAAGGACTTCTGATCTATTCCTGGTCCATCTCAAGCCAGAGGACCCGCCAGTTACCTCTCACCATGAAAAATTGGCAATGCAAGGAATTCAAGAGATTTGGCTTGGCACAGCTAGCCCCACAGTGCCCTCAACTCACCCCTCCATGCCTTTACAATCCATCTGAGACCTGGACCCTATCCAGGTCATCTCTTCCTGACAGCCTTCCATGATTGTTTCTATTTCAAAATGGCCTTATCTCTTACCCGTCTCCCCCTCCCCTTCTCTGTTCCAGTGATCCTCACTTCTTTGTTGTCCTCCAACTTGTCAGATACCCTGCTGCCTCAGGGCCTTTGCATGTGGCCTTGCCTCTGTCTAGAATTCTCTTTCCTCAGATAGATGCATGGCTTACTCCCCTAGAGGGTCTTCAGGTCTCAGCTCATGTGTGCCTTATTAGAGAGGCTTGTCTGACCCTTTAGAATATAGCCAAGAGGCCTGCTGGGGGCAAAGGTCCCAGCCTCTCTGGGAAAGGAGCTTTTGAGCTCCAGAGTCTGAGCCACTGAGTGAGCAACTGAGAAAACTGGGAGAGAAGAAGGGAGTTGGGGCTGAGAATTCCCTCTCTCCTAGCCCTGCTGGTGGTAAGAGACCTGAATATCTAGGAGGACGTGGTATTTTTAACCTCTCTAAATCTTTCTGGCCCGAGAGAATGGCCGCCTGTGGATAGAAGTCACTCGTGATGGAGGGGGTGGGAAGGAGGAAGGCTGGGGTGCAGCCTGATGTTTCATGGTTGGCTGCAAGTTATGAGCAAGGCTGGCTGTGAATTCTGACGTTCTGCCAAGAACAAGTTCCTTTCTGGTGATGCCAAAAGAGTGCTGCTAATCACACAGTCCGCCCCTTGGCTTCCGAGCTGTCACTCCTCAGCGAGGCTTGGCCAGATTGGTCAGCTCCAGCCTTAAGTGGCATCTCAGCAACTCCTGGACCTGGCTATTGCTGTTCCTTAGGAGAGGGGACTGGTCTGTGATGATCCAGGCTGCAAATACGCCAACCTCACAGGCTGCCTCAGTTTCCCCAACCATGTGTATAGGCCAGGCTGGCCCAGCCAACATTCCAGAGAGTGGGCCTCTTCTGTGTCAGCAGAGGGCCTCTTCTGAGCAGTGGCCCCTCTAGGTATTAGCTTAGACTCCTAACAGAGGCCCCCCAATATAGGCAATGGGGGAAGGCAGATGGGAACAAGCTTGACATTTTCACATGAGAGAAAACGTCAAGAAGCAGAGAGAAGAGGCGAGAGTTGTGTTTGTGGCCGTCTCCTCCCTGTGTCCTGACCGCCTCTTCTCCTGGGCGGGAAATGTGTCCACTTGCCCACTCCACCCTGCCTGTTGAGTGGGGGAAATGGACACAGATGTGCATACTCATGCCCTGCTTTCTCAGCAGTGGGCAGAAGAGTTGAGACAGCAACCAAGCGATAATCCCTAGATTGCAGGTTGGGGACTGAGAAAAAGAGCTTGAAGACTCGTCCACACAAAGAGTGTCTTGAGTCAGGTTCCTAGATGCAGAGCCTGAGACAAGGGTTCTTAAGCAAGTGATGGACTGAGGGAGGCTCCAGGAGGCACCTGCGAGGGAGGGAGGGAGAGAAGTGGGATGAGGTAGGAAAAAGCTAAACCCAGGATGTGGTCTCGAAGTCTGGCCTCAGCCTGGGCCTGCTGGGAGCCCTGGAGCCAGATCAGAAGCACAGAATTGCTCCACCTTGAGGTGAGGGGCTGGCGTTTTCGGTCCCCACGTCAGTCTGTCATTGGCTGTGAGCTGCCCTCTTGGTGGGGAGGTGTCTTCTAGTAGAAGCAGCTCCCATTGGCCGAGGGAATTTCCTCAGAGAAAGGGCAACTGGGAGTCGTTAGCAGCCAACACTCACAGCAGCTGGGGGCTGGGGGCACCCGGGCAGGGCACCAACAGCATTGCCTTCAAACCTTGAAGGTGACTTTTGAGTAAAGACTTGAAGGAGGGAGAGGAGATGGCCAAGCGGCTCTTTGGGGCTCCTCTCAGGAAGTTGGGGTCTGTTTGACATTCTCTCCTGAGACGCAGCTCCAGGAGCAGGCAGCGGCCCAGGCCTTCTGAGTGTTCTGGATGGACCTGCATGCACAGGAGCTGAACCTGACGTGGCAGGCCCCACTGGGCAGCCTGGAGGCCATACAGAAGGCCAACAAATGCCACCTAGCCTGGGGGGGCGCAGAATTGAGGGGTGCTCAAGGCACACACACTCCAGAAACCACTATTACCTCCTCAGATGCCCGGGGAAGTGGGGTTAATCACAGAAACGTTCCTGGAGAAGGGGGCTCTAGGCCCAAGTCTGAAGAAGAGGGAGACCGCTGTGGAGAGAGGAGGAGGCTGTGCAGAAGCCCAGAGGTGGCGATGGGCATGCTGCTCGTGGGGCAGCTACCAGAGGAATAAAGCGAGTGTTTGTGGCTCCTGACCCCCAGGATCCAGGGAAGACTGAGGGAAGATCTGTTTCTATCTTTACGTGATGCTGCGGAAAGACCAAGTGCTTTAGAGTGAGACCAGCTAAGTTCAAATCGTGACCGTGCCGCTTACCCTCTGGAGATAACTAGAATCTTTCGCAAAGTGGGATGCCAATGCCATGAGAATTAAATAAGAAATACAACATACGGGGCCCAGCATGGAGCCCAGGAGGTACTGAGCACTCAGAAAGCGTTAGCTCCCATTTTCTTCCTGCTGACTTTAGAGGCCACCCACCCAAACACCGTTATTCCTTCATTCAACAAATATTTTACAGCCCCTGCTCTGGGTCAGGCACTTGTGTTACAGGCTGGGATGAAAAGAACAATTAATCCCATCCCTGCCTTCAAGAAATCTAGAGTCTAGGAGAGTAGATAGAGCAGTAACAAATTTTATTAAAATGCAGGCATGCGTGAAAAGGCACCTACCCCAGGCTTGGTAGCGGGGACGCCTGGCCAGAGGCTGCAGGGGTGGGTGGGAGGAAGCAGAAAGCACTGTGGGAGTGGCAGGAGCCAAGCAGAAAGACAGAGGGCACCACCTCCTGTGGGCAGACCTGCTGTGGCGTCATGTGGCTGAATTTGGAGGGAGGCAAGACAAAGACAGCGCTGGGTCCTAAAAAGCCTTGAGTGCAACACAAGAAAGTTTGGGCTTATTCTTCAGAGCTGCTGGAAGCTACTCATGGTTTCAGATGGGAAAGGAGAGAAACCAGTTTATGGAAAAGGCCTTTAGCAGCTGTGTGGAGAGTGGAGAGGACAGGGGACCACTGGGGGCTGTCACAGCCACGTAAACAAAATGAGATGCCAGACTAAGCAAAGGCTTCCATCCACAGCAGCCTCGCCGTTGTTCTGAACACATGCCAGGGCCACCTCAGGGCCTTTGTACTTGCTGTTCCCCCAGATGTCCACATGCCTCATTCAGCTCTTTACTCAAATGTCACATTCTTAGCAGGTCTTCCCTGGCCACCTTATCCAACATGTATACCACCACCCCCAGCACCGCCCCACACATACACACGCACACACAAACACACACCTCCTATCTTTCTTTCCTGCTTTATTTTTCCTCCTTAGCATGTTTTATTATCTGATACGTTTACATTTTCCTTGTTTATCCTGTGTATTATCAGTCTTGCCCAATGAAATGTTAGCTTCATGAGGGCAGGTTGTGTGAGATGCCAGTTGGCACCCAAGTGGAGATGTCCAGAAGGCAGTTGGATCTATGAGTCTGGAATTTGGGAGAGCAGTCTGAGCTGGAAATAGAATTGTGAGTATTATCAGCCTAACGTCAGCATTAGGATGAAATTGCCAGGAGAAAGCGAAGAGAAGAGATGACAAAACTGTTCTTCTAAGGGTACTCTTACATTTAGCAGGGGGGACATGAGGATGAGGCAGCAAGAGAAATGGACATGGGGTAGAAAATCCAAGAGTGGCATCCTGGAAGCCACAGCGAGATGAGAGGCATCCAGGCTGAATGGGAGCAGTATCCACAGGTTGGGGCTTGGGTGGGGTGGGCTGTGGGCAGAGCAGTGGAGTGAAGGTGAAAAGCAGATGGGGGAGAGGTGTGGATGGGAAGGGTGGGGAGAATGAGGGCGCAGCTGTGACTGAGGCAAGCTCCGCAGTGGCTGGCGGAGCGAGAGCTCCACAGCATGAGCAGGGACACTAACCTCGGGTGGAAGGACAGACTCCTTTCTCACCAAGGAGGAAGGCGGGTGAGGGAGGTTTGAGCGAATGCCCACTTCTTTGGCTTCTGTTTTCTCTGTGAAACAGCAAGTGGGATCAGCTGCTCTGGAGAAGGCGGAGGGGCAGCCACAAGGCTTATAGAGAGGAGCAAAGGCTCAAAGGATCTGTCGCTGGAACAGGGGAGAGCAGGCTGAGGGTGGGCAGCGAGATTGCTGGAAACCCAGGACACCGGGCTGAGGTCGGAGACCCTACGCATGTTGAGGGAGTACGTGAATCGCTCCAGAGTTAGGATCTGTCTGGGTAAGGACAACCCAAATCCAGAAGGACGTGGACGTGGGACGATCGAGAAGAGAACGGCTGAGGTGTGAGCGAGTAGGAGTTTCAGCCGAGCAGAGAGGATGGGAGAAATCCAGGGGGCTGGCAGAAGGCCCAAGTACCGATGAGAAGAGAGAGAGGAGAGGAAGCTGCAGTCAGCAGTGGAAAATGGGTTTTAAGTGAAGAAATGAAATACTCAGATTTATGTTTTAGGAGGATCCCCCCAGCTGCTGTGTGGAGAACAGGGTACCGGGGCACACGGGAGGAGCAGGGAGCCCACTTAGAAGGGCACCACAGGTAGATGATGGTGGTAGCTGGGGTGGTAACAGGGGGCGCAAAGTAGGGGGAGTCTGGGACCAATAGGAGTTGCTGATGGATGGGATGCAGAGTGTCATAGAAAGAGAGGGCTCAGGATGTATTGAGCACCTACAGTGTGCCACGCATGGTGTGGGGAGCTTACCACTTAAGGATAAGATAGACAGGAAACCGACAGGTACCTGCAGTGTTCTTGACACTTAGAAGTGAGTAGATGTGCTGGAGGGAGGAGGGATTACAACGAATTCTGCTGGGTCAGGAGGGGGCGGTATAAGGAAGGCTTCCGGGAGGAGGTGCCACTGGAGCTGGCACTACCAGGTGGAGGAGAGAGCAAGGGCATTCTAGGATAAGCATGTGCAAAAGTCCAGAGGGAAGATGGGGAGCCCACTGCAGCCAGAGGGCAGCGAGAAGTCAGTGTGGCCACTTAGCTGAGGCACATGAAGACAGAAGTAAGACTGCAGAGAGAAGCAGGAGGCACAAGAGAAAGGACAGCGAGGGGGTGATGCTGGGGGCCTGGGTGGAGAGGCGGGAGGCTGAGGGAGGGCAACCCACGAGGGCCTCTATTTCCACTGACATCTGCCAAGCTGCGTTAGCACAGCTGGGCTTCATGCCCACAAGAAAGGCTGTGAACAATGTGGGGAGTGAGAGAGGGAGCCAGCTTGGGGCAGAGAAGGAGGCTGCCAAGACAAGACAGCGGCCTTGTCTCAGAGCCCCCACCTGCCCATTGAGGCTTTCCTGTATCTGGGCTACAGGAGCTGGCAAAGGCCTGTGCAGGAAAGCTGGAGAGCGATGAGATGGCAAGATAGACGAGGCAACTGGTCGACCTGACTAGCCATCATGCAGAGTGGCTGGGGGAGGAGAAAGCTGGGAGTGGCTGAGAAGGGGGCTTGTCCCCTGATGCCGCCACAGAAGGGAGCATTGCAGGGACAATGCCCATGAGCCAAGTGCCCATTTTCAGGTGTTTCGGGCAGTTACCCATCTCATCCGTGGCACACAAAGGGAGGGAAGTTCCCACAAGCCCCTCTGACCCCAGAGATCCTTGCAAGAGGCTGTAGGCTGATGAGAGAATGTTGGGGGAGCAGCAGGGAGAGGGAGGCAGGCCTGCGGGGAGGCATAGGGGTAGACTGCAGCACTCCAGGCAGAGGTGGGTGTGGTCTCAGAACTGCCATCTGCCAGGGGAACAAAGGAGCTTCTGCCTGTGGAAGCTGGAGCCCAAGGCGCAGACGCCTGTATTTTCCAGGAAAGATGCCTGCACACAGCGGGCAGAGAGCAAATGAAACAAAGTTGTGGCAGATGCTGTCGGTGTCCCGCCCATCTCCCCTGCACATGGGTCACCTTCCACCGCAGCACCTGCCTGTGTCTCTGCCCAGGGGCCTTCTCTGACCAGCAAGATCGTCATTGTCCACCCACGCAGCAGGCAGGATGTTGGAGAAATTAACACCCTGAGGGAGCAGCCCAACCAATGACTGATGGGAACGGGTGTATGGATCCCACCTCCCTCACCCCACTGGGGGGATAACTCTGAGGTTCCTGTTCTCCAGAGCTCCCAGTAGGATTAAGGGCCAGTTGCCCATGGTGGTGACTAGCCTGATAACACCTTTTATTGGCTTCCTTCTCTTCTCTGTTTCTTTTTCCCACTCCACTTCATTTACGCCCCAAATTAACAACTTGCATTTGAATCCTTGTCTCCGGGACTGCTTCTGGGAGAACCCAAAGTAAGACAGAACCTCAGCAGGACACAGTAGGAAAATCTTGGGACTGAAAGGCTGAGTTTGAATCCCAGCTCCTTTGTGTGTAAGGAATTCCCAGCTGCGAGCTGCACAGGTCGGTTGAGCATAAATTAGAATATTAATATTTACAGCAAGGCCCAGGCCACACTACAGTATGCCATGGCGCCTACCAATCCAAATCAAAACCACACTGATAACAATGCCCTTTGGCCGGCTTCAGGCTTGCTGCTGAAAGCATAGTCCACTGATTTGTCATGCTGGGCTAAATATAAAAGAATTGTGGCCTGAGTCAGAAAGTTATTTTCAGCACTCTATCTTACTTTGCAGCCGTTGAGGGGTGCTGTTCGGAGGGCCGCCTTCCTGGAGGCTGAGGTCAACCCTGGTGGCCCCCACATTCCAGGGACAGCTGCTCTTAGAGTTTTCTCCTTGACACACCCTGACATACCACATCCTCTCAAAAGCCACAGAAACAGGGAGAGGGGAGTGAAGAGACACACCAGTGTTTATTAAGAGCCTGCTAACTGCTGGGCCCTGAAATTTAGGAACCTTCACAAAATCCCTTCCAGGGAAATATTATTATCTGTATTTCAAAGGAAAGGAAAGTGAGATTTAGATGGCCAAAAAACTTGCTCAGGACTGCATGATCAGGGTTTGAAACGCCTGTTCCCTGCTGTGCTACGTGACCTTCCTCTTCCTCCACAGTGTCTCTTAGCACTGGGAACTCTCCAGATGGTGGGAGGTGGGTAATAAGGAAGGGCATGAGGCCCCCTCTGTAGGGGACTCTGCACTTATTTCTTTTGGGGCAAGGGGGAGAGAGAGCAGGTCCCATGATTTGTCAAGGACCCCTACCCCTGGACCACTCAGCCTGGCAAGCGCCTGCAGCTTCTGCCCAGGATGGGACGCCCCTGCCTCTGCTCCCTGCCCCTGCTGCTGAGGATGAGAGAGTGGCCTCTGCTTCCTGGATCTTTGCATCTTGTCAGGTGCCTTTTGGAGACAAGACTCCTTCGGGTCCATGCTGGGATGCCAGGGGAGAGGTTTGTGGGGAGGAAGGTGTTTCTAGCACAGCTCAGAGCCCAGTGCCCGCACTCCCTCCTGCCCAGCACTCTGCCCGTCAAAGCCATCCCAGAAGTCTTCCCTGACCACTTCCACTGGGACAGCCCTGCTGTCCTGCATTCTGATAGCCCATGGGCACTGTGTTTATTGAGGCTTAATTCTAGGCTCTCTCTCTCACCTGCTTAAAAATATCCATGGCTCCTAGCTACCCACAAAATAAAAGTTGAACTTCCCAGCATTTAAGACCCTTCACCGTCTGTCCCAAAGGAATTTCTCTGAGTGTATCCTACAGGACACTCCCAGGCCCCAAATCCTCTTGCCCCCTGTCCCTTCCACTCCTAACACCCTCTGCCCTTCCTGATCCTCGCCGGCTCCTGTGAGACCCCTGGAAGGACCCGCTCAGACATGCACGTGCTGAGCACCACCATCACGCCACCTGCGGTCCTGTGATATTTTATGCACATTGCTAGCAAGGGAGCAAGGCCTGGCATGGGGCAAGCCTTGGTCAACATCTAATTCAGAGGTTCTCACCCTTTATGTGCTAGGGACTATTTGGGCATCTGGAGAAGCCTATGGGGCCCTTCTGAGAGTCATATTTTCAAAAGCATACAAAGGATTGCAAATGAAACCAATTTCATTGACAACCTTGTCAAAATATTTTTACATGAAATTTGCGATGTAGTAATAAATATGCTCCTACATTAAGGCACTAAATAACAAGATCTAGTGGTGTGTTCTAATGACTGTCATTCCCAGATAGTGAGGAGCGTAGAGAATATTTCAGAACATCTGCAACAACTGAATGTGACAGGAAAGGATCTGCAGACCTGCTCATATTAGGTTGAACCATATGAAACTGCCAAGGTGGCACCAGTTTTGAGCTACAAAAATGGCGATTTCATATGGTTTGTCTAACGCTACTCCGGTTTGTCACTTACACTCATCATTGAGGGAAATGCTCAATTTGAGGTAGATGTGAGTAAAACTGAAGATGATTATTTTTCCTCATCCAACTTCATGGATCCCTCAGATTAGATCAGGGACCCCTCGGAGAGAAAGAACCTTGAAAGTCCCTAGTTGATGACTCAGCCAGGGCCCGTGGAGGGTCGGAAGGGTCGTCCCTTTGCGCCCAGGGGCTGCCTGGCCCTCCCTCTCCCGGACCAGCTAACTAGCGTCAGCCTCTTCTCCCCGCAGGCTCCCTGTTCCCGCAGCTGAAGCCCTCCGAGGGCGTCTTCAAGGTCATCTTCTGGCTCGGCTACTTCAACAGCTGCGTGAACCCGCTCATCTACCCCTGCTCCAGCCGCGAATTCAAGCGCGCCTTCCTCCGCCTCCTGCGCTGCCAGTGCCATCGTCGCCGGCGCCGCCGCCCCCTCTGGCGCGTCTACGGCCACCACTGGCGGGCCTCGACCGACGGCTTGCGCCCCGACTGCGCCCCCTGCCCGGGCGCCGCGCCCCCCGGGGCCCCGCTGGCCCTCACCGCGCCCTCGGCCCCCGGCTCTCCAGGCACGCCCGAGGTGCAGGCTCCGGTCGCCGGCCGTCGAAAGCCGCCTTGCGCCTTCCGCGAGTGGAGGCTGCTAGGGCCGTTCCGGAGACCCACCACCCAGCTGCGAGCCAAGGTCTCCAGTTTGTCGCACAAGATCCGCGCCGGGAGCGCGCAGCGCGCAGAGGCCGCGTGCGCCCTGCGATCGGAGGTGGAGGCCGTGTCCTTAGGCATCCCCCACGACGTGGCCGAGGGCGCCACCTGCCAGGCCTACGAATTGGCCGACTACAGCGACCTCCGAGAGACTGATATTTAAGGACCCCCGAGCTAGGCCGAGGAGCGTGCTGGGGGAGGGGGAAGAGATGGGGGTGTGGGGAGGGCGGCTGGCTTTGTTCAAGAGGCCCGTGCGGATCAGGGGCCGGGAAACTGATCAGGGCGGCTGCTCTGTGGCATCCCTGAGGAACTGAGGAGGGGGTGGGGCCCTCGAAGGGTGGAAAGTTATGGGCTGCTCCTGGACGCAGGCGTCTCGAGCTCCTCCTTTCTGAGGGAGGGGCTGCGGGCTCCGTAGGGCCATTTGCTCCCAAACGCTGTTTGAGAAACACTGCCCCTTCCATGCCCTGGGCCCTGGGCAGACAGCCCCAATATGGCCTGGCAGGGCTTTCCCTCCTCTTGCGGAGGAAGGAGCACAGAGACCCTGCCTGGCTGCCCCCATTGCCTCCCCTAGGGAAAAAGTCAGTGAGGCCAGGGCTCTCAATGGACACAATTGCTCCTTACTGCCGACTGGAGGAAGCCAGTGGACCTGCCACCGCCACCCGCAAGCTTGTTGTGGCACATTGGATGACTGTCCTACAGGCCTGTTGTATTTACCCATGGGCCCACTCCCCTCTATGGAGGCTCCTTCCTGCACACCCTTCACCTGGCCCTGCCCCTCATTACTTCCCCCCAGGGGCCTTACTGTTTACACTCTGTAGGTAGCTCCTTGTGCCTGTGCCCATCACTTCTCTCTGGGATCCGGAGCCATCAAATGGGGAGAGCTTTGTTTGTCATTTTAAGACATATTTATTGGTAAGAGTACTTTATTTTGTCCAAACTGTGCAAACTGTCCCTCTTTAGCTTATAACCCATAAAGAACTACTTTTTTTTTTTCTAAAATTCTTCAAGTACTGAAGGCCCACAGCAGGATAGATTGGGTCTGTGTTCACCTTTCTAGTTTCAACTTAGCTGTCTCTTTAACTGATGGCTGCTGTCCTTTAGAATTTGTAGCATGATCAAAGAACTCAGGGGTTTTGTTGGCTTTTAAAATTCACATGATTCATCTTGGGAACCAGACAGTAATCATAAGCACAAATTTTCACTTTGTCAGTCTCCCCAGATGTATCTGTGATGCTCTGAGGGCCTCAGTGAGGAAGGTGGCCATCAGTTAAATGAGTGAAACATTACTTTACATGAAAAAATATACAAGCCCAAGGAGACAGGTGTACATGGTGAGTGAGAGAACAGCCTACCTAGGAAGCATGCTTGTTGGCTTTGAGTAAATTATCCAACACTTATTGTAGTCCCAAGAGATGGCAGGTAGTTCAGTCTGTAGCTAGATAATATCAACCATGTACATCCAATCAGCATGAGAGTGATGTTTGTGGCCCAGTGAACCCTTGGAAAGAGAGCTGGCTAGACAATACCCTGGGGTGTCTGGAGTGGGGGTTTTCTAAAACTGGAAGAGCCAATTGCTGGGGCCAACATGGACCAGTATCTTGAGTCAAAAATTTCCATCTTGTACTGGGGAGGTAGTCTATTTGAAAGGCCACCACAATTTCAGGCCCCTGACCCCAATTTTACAAGGTAAAAAGGCAGTCAACATCGGGGCTTGGGAGCAGACATTTCATACTGTGGGTCTACAGCAGGTTCTGGAATTTCAGGCCTGACATCCCCCTGAGGCACAGGAAGGGCAGTTTAAGGCAGATGCTGGGAACATGTTGCATACCCCAAAGAGGACCCCACTTTTGCAGCCCTAGAGCTGGGGACACTGGGGGACAGCCCCCAGTCTTCTCACAGATTAGGCCGTCCATCAAGTCAGGGGTCAGTGAGGGTGCAGACTCCAGTGTCAGAGAATAGAACACTGCGCTCAGGCAAGGATTCAGCGACAAGGGAGGGTCTCTGAGCAGGGTGAACATTGGTTCCCAAATGCCAGGGCAGTTGAGCCCATAGGAGGTCAACAGAGGGGGCAAGGGAGGAGGGTGGGAGGGAGCCTTCATCAGAAGGATTTTAGAGAGGCCTCCCTGCCCTGGATAACCCACTGGGAGTGGAGGCCGCCAGGGCTGGCAGCTTGCCTGTACTTTCTCTAGGCACAATGATCAATCAGCAAAACATGTCTAATATTCAAGCCCCTCCTGGACACAGGGGCCCTCTGCATATCATTGTCTCCTCCTGTACCGCCTACACCAGGTACCAAGCCTTCAGGAGATGAGGGAGGGCTTCAGAGCCCCTGAAAGCCCACACCGCAGCACAGCCATCCAGGGACCTGGTTCTAATCATCAATAAAGCACTGAGCCACTGACCTTGGTCTCAGGACGTGGCAAAGGGTCATAGAGTGGCCAAGAGGAATGGAGGGAGGAGCAACAGCCCTTCTGGAGGAGGGGGCCTCTTGCAAGTGATTTTGGGACATTGGAAGAAGTGCATTCACTACACCACTTCCTGGGTCCTCAGTTGCCACAACCCCGAGGCTCGGCTCACACATCTGATTAGAGAGACTGTCCCTGAGGCATATATAAAAAGTGGGGCCATTGTCTCCAGGAGGCCTGTATGAAATGTCAAGGTGGATGGGGGAGTGGGGAGGACTCTCTTAGTACCTGTCAAAATGTGAGTCAAAATGTGAGTAAGCGTTCCATTCCACAATCCTCAAGGGATGGGGTGAGGCCTGAGGGAGTTTGTGATTGGGAAGGGGATGGTCCTGTGAGATGTGACAGGGACAGAGCAAGCCTCCAAGAACACTAGCATTTGCCCAAGCCCGCCTGCCCCTGCCATCCTTAGAAAGCCACATGCCTGCTTCCCCCAAGGCCCCTGTCCAGGCTGCCACCCACCCTCTGGAGCTGGGCTCATGCCACTCATCTTGCCTTGCTTCCCACACTCTCTGAGGGACCTCTGTCCCCAGTACCCCCTAGGGCTGCTTTTGCAAGTCACCTGAGACCTTCCCTTTCCCCAATCTCCTCCCCTCTGTCTCTGCCGAAGTCCACACTAGCAGCTGCCCCTGCTTCCTGAATGTTCCTCTCCCTGCCTGAGCCATGCCCCTGGGATCTCTTCTGGTCCCCTGACCTCACACTCTCTCTCTGCCTCCCGCGCAGGCGCCTCTCTCTGCCTTGAAATGTCCCCCAGGGTTTTCTTCTTCCTTTTCTCAACTCAGGCCTCCCAATCTTGTCCTCTCCAGATCATCGCTGTGACCACTTGCACGTAAATGGCTCCCAGGGGTCTGTCTCTAGCTCCAGATGTGTGTTCACCCTTCTCCTGCATGACCTCCAGACACCCCAAATACAAGCTCACTCGCCTCCCGCAAAGCTGTCTCCTCTGATCCATGTGGACATGACAAGGCCACTGGTGCTGAGGCTTCAGGCCCAACCTCTCCACTCTCCATCATCTGCCCAAGACCTCCTTTCCAGAACTAAGCCCCAAATGTCTCTCAGCCTCCCTGGTAGCTCACACTAAGGTCACCCTGGCTTCGAGTCCACTGATAGAATCCATATCTGCATCCACCATGAGGGAGAAGATTCTGTGTCCCCGGGGCTGCTCAGGACTGGGCATTGACTGTTCGTTAGATACTGGACCTATGGAGTTGGCCCACTGACCATTTCCTGGGACACTGCCCTGTTGCCCACCTGGTGGCTGGCTCAACATCACCATCTTTGCAAGACCCTCACCACTGCTGGTCCCACCAGTCCTCCAGGAGCTCGATTCTGCATCCTTCCCCATCCAGAGAGCCAGCTCGCCCCGGACTTCTGCAGGAATGCCTGCTCCACGTGCCCTCCAGCCCAGCAACCCTCCCACCTGGAGCCCGACCCTCCCCTACAGGCCCTTCACCGCCACCACCACAAGCCCTTAGTCCTTCCTGCTCCATCTGCTGACAGGTCCTGGGGAAAGGTTTGGGACCTCAGTCGCCCTCCCCTCAGTGACCTGTCAGAGCTCTGACTCCTCAGTGCCCCCCTGACCCTGTTTCTATTCCCATCCTGTTACACCCCTAGGGGCTTACATGTTCACTGTCCACTTGGAAAGAATTTCCTTTTTTTTTTTTCTTCTTGTGCCTCCAGTGAAGCACAAAACCAGATGCTTGTAAAGGCTAAACTGGTCCTGCAGCCTCTCTGCCCTGAATAGCTCTCTGGAGAGCCTGGGGGACCAGGTGGTGCTGGGGGTGGCACCTTTGAGAAGGAGGACTGCCCTCAGCTCTCCTGCCAGTCTGGGCTGGCATTTCTCCTCTTCCCCCACCAACCCCTTGGCAGGAGCAGGGAAACAACAGGACCCCAGCCTACATCCTCAAATTGCTTTGGTCTGGAGAGGAAGGAAGTAGGAATTGCAGGATGCATTTGAACTAAGAAGAAATCCAGAAACTGGGGCCACAGCAGGCTGAACTTGCAGAGCCAAGAGCTGGAGGGAAGGATGCATTGGAGGCAGCTCCAGGGACCTCCCCCGTGACATTTGTGGACGTTCCTTCCAGGGGTTCGTCATTCACGGGACTCCTGCATGCTGTTTGCATCCACCTCTTTCTGTCCTGCCAGAAACCAAAGGAGTCCCTATTCCCATTCCTGAGAGAAAGACCCAGGTTTGTCTCGTTCATCTTTTGAGCCAAGCCACAGAGGTCATAGGTCAGTGGCCAGCCTATGGATTGGCTAATTTGAGGTCAAGTCTGAACAGCTGGGCAGGCAGATGGACGTGGGATGGACCATGTGATACAAAACACAGCTGTCTGGGTACCAGTGTCTGTGGGTGGAATGAGTCTCCTAGATGGGGGGGGCGGGGCAGATCATGATTGACATCTCTAGCCCGCTGGATCAGTTAAGAACACAGCTGCAAGGAATAAGGAAGATGACCAATAGCTGCTTAAACATGGGCTATTATTTTTTTCATTTGACAAGTTCCAAGGTAGGTGGTAGCTGGCATTGTCAATCAGAGTCAAGCTCTTTCTCTTTGTTCATAATCTTTGGTGTGTTGGCTTTTCTTCTCTCTGTTGCCTCATCATGATCAATGGCTCCATAATTTGCATTCTTATTCAAGGCAGAGAAAAAAGGAGAAGGGTCTGGGCTGTAGCGTCTGCCTCTTTTCATCAAGATAACAAAAGCTTGCCCAGAACCATCCCTCCCCCAGCACACCTCCATTTAGGTCTTATGGGCCAGAACTGGGTCCCATGAGCACCCTACAAAGGAGATTGGTAAAGTATCAAACAGGATAGAGTGACCGATTTAGAGCAGAGGTCCACAAAGCAGGCCAAATTCAACCCACCACCCAATTCGTACAGCCCACTAATAATGGGTTTTACATATTTACATGGTTGGGGAAAATAGTCAAAGGACTATTTCATGACAGGTGAAAATTATGTGATAGTTACCTCTTTGCCCACAAAGCCTAAATTTTACTATCGTGCCATTTACAGGAAAAATTGGTTGCTTTAGGTCAACAAAGATCATTGCTTCTCTTGGGCCCACTGCTATCTTGAACACAATCAGGATTCTGGCAGCAGGAAGAAGCAGAGAATGGATATCAGGCAGGCAGCTCTCAGTGTCTGCTACCTATGCCAATCAAGGCATTTCAAGTCTGCGTCCAATTATCTAATCCGCAACAGCATAAGCTAAGATGCCCCCTCTCACCAGGGACCTGATACAGAGGCATTTTTGGGGAAGCCCTCTGCCTCGAGGATGTCCTCCCAGACTGACCGAATGTGTAGGATTTTGAAAGAGACCCTTGAAGAGGAAAGGGGGACACCGGGAAATATCTGGCTGGCTGTGCCCCAAAAGGCTCAACTAGGTATTATTTGCTCAATGAACTTGCCCCCAGCCGAGGTACTGGGCCTCCATATTACAAGTCTAGAAAACAGAAATGGCCAGTGTTCCACAGGCACCAGTGTCATATGAGCTGACACAGGTGGCCTAACTCACTAGCATGTGACGTTCCTAAGCCCAAGGCCAATGTGCTAATTTTTAATGGGAAATATAGCTTAACTATCACACAAGCCAAGGTCCTCATGGTGATAAATGAACTTGATGGGAAGCCAAACTATGGTCTGAAAGCCCCTTAGTGAGTTCAGAGGCAGAACCAGCAAGTTAATGGGAAGAGTCATTTATTTAGTGCACCAGGCATGGGGATCAGTCCCCAGGCCAGGGTTCCACCTCCCTATGCATCCTGCCTCTGTTTTCATGATACATCCCTCTCCATCCTCCCATCTAAATGACTCATGCTTCAATTCCAGCCTTTTGTCTTACTCTGTGCCTTTAAATTCACTTTACTTATCCCTAATCTCATCCATCATGGGCCCATTTCAGAGTGGAACCCTCAGAAGCCAGTCTTGAGAGCTTTTATGTCCAAAATCTTAGGGAGCATCTTACAGTCACTCTAGTCTACAAGTGTCAGATGCCCGGGCCTCTTACAGATTAGGCAGTTGGTGTCCCTCCAACCCCAGGTGTGAACGGCACCTGCCCAGCCAGTACCCTCCAGCCAATAACAAATGGCCAGGTGATGGTCACTGAACAATGCATGCATTTGGTGATATTTACTGAGCACCTACTCTGTGCCCAGTAGGTGGGGATATATCAGTGTACAAAAGACAAAAAGCTCTCTGCCTCCATGCAGTTCTCGTTTCAGGAGAAACAGAAGTGATAGTAACAAACAACATAAAGAAAATATACAGTAGATGGTGATAAGCAAAAGAAACATTACAAGGAAAGGGAATAGGAAGTGTTGGGGACTGGGGAGATTGCACGTCTAGATCAAATACCCAGGGAAGTTCTCAGGTGGAAGGCGAGGTGTGAGAAAAGGCCTGAAGATGGTAAGGGAGTGAGCCATGCAGATCTCTAGGGAAAAGCATTCCAGGCAGAGGGAACAGCAAGAACAAAGTCCTGACTTACGAGGAAACCCGGTGTGTTCAAAGATTAGTGAGGAGGGCAGTGTAGCCAGAGCAGATCAGGCAAAGGAGGGGAATAGGAGATGAAGGTGCCAGATCGTAGCAGATGGCAGGCGCCAAATTTCACAGAGCTGTGTAAGTCAGAGTGGGACACTGGCTTTCCCTCTGAGTGAGACGAGGGCTTTGGAGGGCTTGAGGACAGAAGTGACAGGATCTGACTTTGGGTGAATAGGGTCACTCTGGCTGTTGTGTCGGAAAAAAAAGAGAGACCAGAGCAGAAACAGGAGACCAGTTAGAGAGTAGCAACTGCAACAATCCAGGCAAGAGATGATGGTGGCTTGACCACTGGCCAGAAGGATGGAGGTGAATGAGAAAAGCTGGATTCTGGAGGTTTTGGAGATGGCATGTCTATGTGCCACACCCATGTTCAGCCTACTCTTCCCAAGCTACCGTCTAGACCTGCCTGCCTTATTAGAAGCACTTATTACCCCAGGAAAGACTTTTTTTAATTAGGACAGACACTTCCAGCTTCAGGTGGCATCTTGTCAAGTCCTTTATAAGACACCTCCCCTTAAAATACCAATAAAGACCTAAAAAGAGGATATTAATTCAAAACAGGTCTGAAATGTAAGGATATCAGCCAAGCATTTGCAAACCGTAGGGACTCCAGAGCTGAGGAAGCTGAATTATAAGACAGACTCAGAGTTTTGTCCTCCACATCAAACGCACCACTGGCCGGGGGTGAGTAAGGAAAAGCTCTACCCTCTCCACTGCATACCCTGCCCCACTCCTCACTCCTAACTCCAAGAAGAGCCTGCCAAGTCATCTAACCTCCAGCCACTGTCCTACTGCCAAAGAACTGCTTTCTGAGTGAGGACACAGTATTGATCCCCCGTCCTCCTGATCCCTGCAGGAACTTTCTGCCTTTAGGAAAGACTTCATGCTCACTGAACTAAACAGGCTTGTGGGTCTGGGGTCAGAAAGGACCTTGAGAGCAGAGTTGGACGGTGTAGTTTCTCAGGTGCTCCATTTGATGGAAGAGGAGTAGCCAGCAGCTCTGAATTTTTAGAACAAAGTTCTTCCTCATCAGCTCAGGACTGGGCAGTGGGGGTAAAAGATCTTTCCTCAGTCTGGTAGAACAGAACTAAAAGAAGTCCCACTGGCTTCTGCTTCTCCAACTCTTTGAGCCAGAGACAACCCATGAAATGCATCCTCCAGGGAATTGAATCCCTGGGCCCATTCCTTCCAGGACCCTTTGCTGGGACTGAGACACCCTATACCCTGGGTGGCTTCCAGTGTATGGGTCTATTGCTCATTCTATCATTAGTGCCTAGAAATATCTCTCTTGGGCTGAGTGACTTCCCCAAAGAGAGGTGTATCAGTCAGCTATTGCCACGATGATGCTGCAAAAACAAGCCACCCCTAAATTCACAGGTTACAAGAGCAAGCATTTGTTTTTCTTGCTTATGTGTCCATCTACAGGTTCTAGGTTTTGTTCCAAGCTTCTGTGGACTCAGATCTATTCCCCCTTTCTCCACATTCTTCTTGAAACATCAGCTAATGGGGACATGTTCTTCTCATAACAAATGGCAAGTACGCAAGAGGCCAAACCCAACTGCAAAAGCATGTTCAAAGCTTCTGCTCATATTGTGTCATGTCTGCTCACATTCCATTGGCCAAAACAAGTCACGAGGCCAAGCCCAAAGTCAATGGGACAGGAAAATATACTCTGCTCCCAGAGGGAGAGGAAAGTGATTGAATATTTGCTGAATAATCTTCCAGTCTATCACAGGGAGCTGAGGAAGGACTTCAACATATGAATTTGGGGGGAACACAATTCAACCCGTAACAACCTCTATAGTGGGAGGAGATGCAAGGTCACATGGCAAAGCATGTGGTCACAGGGAGGAGTAAAGAACTGAGGTCACTTTTGCCATCAACCACCACAAGTGGCAACCAATCTGGCTCTTTCCCTGAGCTAGAACAAGGACTGTCCAGACTGGACCACCCACTCCTGTGGCCTGGAACAAGGACCCCACGCTCCCAAGCCCGAGGTTTCCTCCTCTGTCATTGGGGCCCTTTTTTGTGAGAATCTAAAGAGATCCTGTGGTATATGTGCTTTGACGAGTAGAGGGAGCTATAAGGAGAGACTGTGGTTTTCTAAGCTAAATAGGGTGTCATTCGGGCATAAAGGCAAAAGGCAGGTATTTCCAAACATGGATGAACTTTCTTTTAAAAAAGTACCTCTGACAAAGCCCAGTCAATGTAAATACAATGAAAAAGTACAAATCTGAAATAAAAATGGGATATAACTAAAGTCACAAAAGAGAATACCGTGAATAGTTTTAGACCAGTAAATGTTTAAACCAATGTGAAAAGGTCAATTTTCTAAGAAAATATAAATTGCGAAAATTGTGTCTCCCCCCAAAAAGCAGAAATTCTTAACAGAACGTTAACCATAAAAGAAAACAGTCGTCAAAGATCTACTTACAAAAAAAAAACAAAAAAACACACTAAGTCCAGCCAGTTTTACAGGTAAATTCTTTAAATCTCCAGGAAACAGATAATTAACATTTTAAACATACTTTCCCAATGTATATAGTAAAAAGACATAAAGCTACCAAAATTGTTTTAAAAGCCCAAGAGGGAAAAGAAAAAAGCCCTGGAAAGCCCAAAGAAAAAAAATCTTAGGTCACTTATGAACATAGATGCAAAAGCCTAAATAAATATTTGCACATGAAATCCATCAACATATTAAAATAATATTTTTATTTTATTATGTTACTTATTTTATTTGATTATGTTATTTAATTTATTATATTATCATTTATCATAAATATCTCACGACCAATGTTGTAGATTGTAGATTGTATTATTGTCAAAACATTTGCTACCCTAACCTGCTGGGCGCTTTTCTGCAGGAGGATTAAATGCCTATTCATTGACATTAAGGTCTGCTACTGACTTGCTTTGAGCAATGAAACATGAATAGAAGTTTCTGAGCAAAAACTTTAAGATGGTGTAGTATCTCTTTTCCATCTACCATGAGATGCTCCATCAACCAGGGTCCTAGAATTAAGAAGACATGAAATCAATCCTCAGTGCTCATGTGACATGAGCAAGAAATAAACTTCTGTTGGAATTCAGTAAGATTTGGGGGTTGTTTGTTACCAGAGCAGAACTTAGCCAAGGCTGACTAATACAACAAGGTAAAGACTGTCCCAAAAAGACAAGGAAAACATTAGAAATTTTATCAATGTAATTAACACATTAACAGATAAAAGGAGAAAACCTCTTTGATAATCTCAATAGATGCCAAAAAAGCACTTGATACAATTCGATATTCATTCATAATAAAACACTTACAAACTAGACGCAGAAGGAAATATCTTCACCCTGATAAAAGGTGCCCACCAGAAACCTAGAGCTAATAGCATACTTATTAGAAACTTGAGAAGCACTCCCATCCAAGTCAGGAACAAGGTTATGGTCCCCATATCTCTCTGTTACTCAACATTGTACCAGGAGCTATTCTTAGTGCAGTAAGAAAAGGGGAAAAGAAACAGGTATATTAACAGTAAAGAAACATGACTATCAAAATTTGTAGGTAATATGATCTACTTAGAAAACCGACTGATAAATAACTCAAACTAATAAAAGAGTTTGTAACTTAACCAAGTGTAAGTCAATATTCAAAAAGTAGTAGCCTTCCTATTCCCCAGCAATGATCATTAGGTGACATTTCAGATCAGTAGGGAAAGTGTGGATCATCCAACCAGTTATATTGGGATAACAGCCAACAATAAGGAATAAGCATAAACCTGGATCTCCCCTCAGACCACAAGTTCACTAAATGTATAGAATAAAACTTTAAGAACTGTTAAAAAATGTAGAAAACTATCTTTATTAGTTGAGATACAAATGCATATTCTTAAATAAGTTACAAAAAGCACACATCAAAAAAGAAAAGATTAAGTTTGTTCATTTCTGAATTTAAAACTTCTATATGTCAAAAGACCCCATAAGCAAAGCAGCTGTCTGGGAGAAAACACTTGCAATTTATATCACACACAAAAAGACTATTATCCTCAATATATTTTTTAAAACCCCTACAAATCACTAAGAAAAAGACAACACAGAAATATGGGCTAAGGGAAAGAGCAGACAATCCTAAGGGGGAAAAAAGAAAACCAAATGGCTAAGAATCATAAGAAAAAATATCACTAGTTGGGAAACGCAAATTAAAACAAAAATGAGACACCCCGTTTCACCTACTTGGTGAGAAAGAAATATTGATTTTTTGTTACACTGAGTGATGGCAAAGTTGTATAAATATAGGTGCTCTCACACACTAGTGGTGGGAATGTAAACTATAAACCTCTTTTCAGGATAATCTGACAGTGTCTTACAAAACTGAAAATAACGATGCCTCATGATCCAGGACCTTCACACACATGCACACAGAAGCATTGTCTGTGGTTACTGCAGCATTGTTTATAATAATGAACAACCAGAAACAACAAAAGCCCATCTTTAGCAAAGTGGATACTTGAATGAAGTATGGTCATACAATGAAATGCTGTCTCTCAATTAAAAAGAATACACGAGATCCACAATTTAAACACTGAGAGTTCTCTTCTCGTTGTATGAACAAAAGCAGATTGAAAGAGAATACGTACAGGGCAGTTCTATTTATCTAAAAATACGTGTACACACAGAATACTATGTAATTTATATTTATATAGGATGTATGTAGAAATATTTTTTAATATTTAGGAGGACAAACACCAAACTCGTAGGGAGACAGGGAGGGATCAGAATTAAGGAAGGTGATCACAGGAAACTATAGCTTTATCTGTAAAGTCCTTTTTTTTTTTGCCAGGATATTTTTTTTTTTTTTTTTTTTTTTTTGTGAGGAGATCAGCCCTGAGCTAACATCCGCCAATCCTCCTCTTTTTTTGCTGAGGAAGACGGCCCTGGGCTAACATCTGTGCCCATCTTCCTCCACTTTATATGGGACGCCGCCACAGCATGGCTTACCAAGCAGTGCGTCGGTGCGCGCCCGGGATCCGAACCAGCGAACCCCGGGCCGCCGCAGCGGAGCGCGCGCACTTAACCGCTTGCGCCACCGGGCCGGCCCCTTTTGCCAGGATATTTTTACAACTACTTGTATCACTAAAAACTAATTTTTAAAAAAAAACTTAGAATTTTCCACCAATTATACTATTGCCTTCATCCACTTAATAAAGACTTCTTGCACCCCTATTATATACCTGGATGCCATGGGGATAAAAAGATGCAATCACTGTGAGCCACCCAAGATACCCGGTCACATTAGTAGCAGACAAGGCAAATATGATAAAGGCAGGAAAGAAGCAAAGTGAAGGGCTTTGGGAATTCAGAGGACAGAAAATTGCTTCTTGAGAGGATAGGGAGGGGTGGGTAGGGCAGTAAAATCACAAGAAAGCTTTGTTAAAGGGGGTTAGCTGGATGCTGAGTCTGAAAGCTTTGGCAACTTGAGAGAAATCCTGAGAGAAGCAAGCGAGAAATGACACCTTACTATAGGGGAACACAACTCTAAAGACAGCAGATTTCTCATCAGAAATTGTGGAGGCCAGAAGAAAGGCACAATACTGAAGTCCTAAGGAAAAGGAGTGCCAACCGGAAATCTAGATCCAGTGAAAATATCCTTCAGGAATCAATGGGATGGGAGAAGGCTAGAATGACCCACGTGGTAATGGATTAGAATTGGAGACTTCAGTAAGAACTCACACGTAATATAGATACAGATTGTTACACACAGAAATATTTGTAGACATGTATATGTACACAGGTTAGTATACACACAGCTCTGTCGGCTGAGAGGGCCTGGAAACAAGGACACTCCTGTGGCAACAAGCACAACAAGCACCCAGATCTTGGTGTCTAATACCATTCTCCATTAAAAGGAACCAGGGCTCCTTGGAGAAATGGCTGTTTCTAGAACTTGGGCGAGATATATACAAGATGAGCCTGGAGAATCTCGTAGTGCCAGAAAGTAAGGAAGTGCTCAAAAAAGAGAAAAAAAAAGAACCACATTGATGGGGGTATGTCAAAGGGACACAGGAACCAACTGAAAGAGCTCCCGATGGCCAGAGCTGGAACAATTGAACAACAAAATAAAGTAGTATTGGATAATCCAAAGTATAAAATAAATATCCATGAGTCCATTCTGCTACAAATAAATAACTGAATAAATTAATAAAGGGGGGAGCGGAGAGAAGGGACAATTCTCCTGTGCAGAAGAGTTCCAAATAAATTAATGTAGATACTCTAAAGAAAGGGAGCATAACTCCTTAAGTGTGGCTGCCCGGGGTGACTTCCTTCCAAAGAGGACAGTATGGAAAGGGGGGCAAAAGAGTAAGTTTACAGTGGAGAAACCTGACAAACACGCCCCCAGCCGCGTGATCAAGGTCAACATCAACAGTCATAAATCACGTTGACAGTGTGTAGTCTTGAGATGATGAGATGAAATGCACTTTTCCTCTGTGGTTTTCCTCCCAAAACCTATAACCCCAGTCTAGTCATGAGAAAAACATCAAATTCCAGTAGAGGGGCATCCTACAATATACCTGACTGTACTCCTCAAAACTGTTAATGTCATCAAAAACAAGGAGTGTGAGAAAATGTCACAACCAAGAGGAACCTAAGGAAATATGACAACTAAATGTAACGTGGTATCTGGATGGAATTCTGAAACAGAAAAAGGAAAAAACTAAGGAAATTTGAATAAACTATAGACTTTACTTAATAACATACCAATATTGATACATTAGCTGTCACAAATGTATCATATTAATGTAAAATGTTAATAATAGGAGAAATGGTGAGGGGGACTCTATATACTTACTTTTTCTCTAAGTCTAAAACTGTTCTAAAAAAAGTCTATTGATACAAAAAAAACTGATAGAACTGAAAGGATAAACAAATACACAATTACAGTTGGACATTTTGACACTATTTTCTCAACAACTGATAGAACTAGACAGAAAATCAGCAAGGATATAGAAGAAATTAACACCACCGGCCAACAAGATCTAATCAACATCTATAGACACTCCGCCCAGCAATAGCAGAATACACATCCTCTGCAAGCACCTTAGAGGTAGACCATATCCTGGGCCATAAAACTAACCTCAACAACTTTAAAAGAATTGAAATCATACAGTCCAGCTTCACTTGGGGAACATTTCTTATTGATTGATTTATCTAGTAAACTTATTTACGGAAGCATAATTAAATCTTTTTAGCATAAATGCTGGCACACAAAAGGAAATCACTAAAAGTCTGGTGGATGAACAAAAGAATGAATGAATGAATGAATGAACACAGAAGAAATTATCTCATCTTGGGAGCAAACAAGGCCTCTTTTTACTGTTAAGAATGAGAAATAAATGATACTTTATAATAAGTTACAATTTTATTTTATTCACTTATTCTACATTAATTTAAGGTACTTTGTGTGATTTACTGTTTGGGGTTGTTTTTTTTTTTTTCTTTTTCAATCAGTAAAGCTCACAGAGAATCCGGGACACACTGGTTCTCTGTGCAGCAAGAGGGCTGCAGCGAGAGGGCCAGCAGATGGCGCCAGAGGACGTAGTTCAGCCCATGAGGTTGTCCTTGCTTCCAGGGACCCTGGAGGTGGCGTGGCTCCTCCCCACCTCTCCTAGCCATGGTGAGAAGGGGAGCCAGCCCTTCCTGTGTCTCCCTCTGCAGCCTGAGGCTCCCCACCAACCATTAGGGTGAGGATAGTGAGGATGCAGAAACAGCAAGTGTATAAAATGCTAGTGTGAATCTTGACTGAAAGGGAAGCAAGGGAAGGTGGTAGCAAGAGGAGGTGGGTGATGGGAAAGACGCGAGCACATTGAAAGGTGGGTGGGAAGCATAGAGTAGGGCAAAGTGGAGAGGAAGGGAGGAGGCAAGGTCCCTGGTTTGGGACATGGGATGTACAAGTGGAGGGTCACACACTTTGTGTCAGGGGGAGGTCCAAACGGATGGCTATTCGCAACCCCCAGGAGGGTTGCCAGCCAGCAACGAGGGTGGGACTAGGGGTTGGCACCATTCAGCTTGGCCTTTTCATTCACTTGTTCATTCATTCTGCAAATATTTGATAACCTACTATTACACCAGGCACTATTTTGGACACCGTAACTTAAATTCTAGTGGGGGTGAGGATAGACAAATAAATATATATATAAAAACAAACACAAAAAATGACGCCAGGGAAAGAGAAGGACTACGAAGAAACAGGCAAGGGGAGGGAACAGAGGGTGCCGGGAGAGCTGTGAAAATGGGTGCTCAGGGAAGTCTTCCTGGAGGAGTAACAGCTGAGCAGAGATCTGAACGCACCGAGGGAAAGACTTGCAAGATCTGGGGCAGAGATTCCAGATAAAGGGGACAGCCAGGGCCAAGGGAAGGGGGTGGTGGCAGGAAGTGGCAGCCCGGGGACAGATCACACATGGCATTGGAAATCACCTCTTATGCTCAGTGTGATAGAAGTCATTGGAAACCAGGGAAGGGCATGACTGGATCTTATTTTAAAAGGATCACACTGCTGCTGGGTGGAGAACAGGCTAAAAGGGGCAGGCATGGAAGAAGGGACACCACGCAGGAGGCTACTGCAGCCTCCAGAGCAGAGGTAAGAGGAACAGTGGAGGAGGTACAAAGGGATCGGATCCAGGATGTGTCCTGTAGATGGAGCCAACAAGATTTGCTGATGGCACATCTGATGATCAGATACGGGCTGTGAAAGAGAAAGGAGTCGATGATGACTCAGGTGTTTGCCCTGAGCCAAATGGTGGTACCACCTACTCAAATCAAGTAGATTAGATCTGGGAAGGAGCAGATCGAGAGTTCTGCTTTGGACATGTTAAGTCTGTGGAAAGATCCTGTAGGCAGTGTGGTGGTGTTTGCTTTGCTTTGCCTTTGCTGTGTTTTCACCAGCAGGTGTGGCTCTGTGTTTTTCTCTTGGTGACCCAGACACAACTGTGGAGAAAACAGACAATTGATCCACAATTGGAATGATGTTGGATTGGCTTTAACAGAACAAATGGCAAGAGAGTTAAGGATAGGGCCAGCCCCATGGCATAGTGGTTAAGTGCCCGCGCTCCGCTGCTGGCTGCCCGGGTTCGGATCCCGAGTGCGCACTGATGCACCACTTGTCAGGCCATGCTGTGGTGGTGTCTCATATAAAGTGGAGGAACATGGGCAGGTATATCAGCCCAGGCACAGTCTTCCTCAGCAAAAAGAGGAGGATTGGCGTGGATGTTAGCTCAGGGCTGATCTTCCTCACACACACACAAAAAAAGATTAAAAAAAAAGAGAGTTAGGGATATTGGAAAGAGACCGAGTGAAATGATAATTGAAAACCCCATTCCTGGAACCAATTTTAATTAGTCAGGACCAATCACAGATGATAAAAACCTAATGCCAACCAGCTAAGCAAAAGGGGAACCAGTGGCTCATGTAGCACTGAAGTGGCTCACAAATGGGAAGGAAGAGCTATAACACATGGTCTTGGTCACGGCCTTGAACTGGGCGTGAACAGACGACTGTGTGACCCTGTGTGCCCCACATATGAGAGGGGGAAAGTGACAGATCCAAGAGAAAAAGTAGTAATGGGCCCTGCAGTGAAATGGCGGGAACACCCAATCCCACAGATCAAAATCGCTCAAACTCGGAGCTCACTGAAATAAAGTACGTCTGACATTTTGCATCCCAAACAGAGACCCAGTTTTGAACACTTCTGCAAAATCAGTGGTCAACAACCACCGCTAGGATCATGGAGACGAGAACAGCTTTACATCCATCATCTCCAGCTAAAATGCATGAAGCAGGGCTGTGACCAACCCTTTCCTTTCTTATATTAGATACCTAAGATGAGCGGAAATGCCCTGGATGCCACCTTAGGGGGGCCACAACCCCTCCTGTGTGTTGAGATTTGATTACCCTACACAAATCGGGAGCAGCCTCTACAAACAGCCCAGCCAGTCATTATGAGAACATGCCACGTCGTGGAACTCTACCATTACGTGCGGCAGACCATTCATTAGACAGGCAGCTCTCTAGAACTGAACCAGCAGCCCACCTCACTCTGTACCTCGGGCTACCCTTGGGCTCATCCCGACAGGCCCAAGTAAATGCAGGGTGACTCAAACCAGAGGTGCTTCACTCCTACATTTGTTTGTGGGTGGGCAGACGTTCTAAGCGGCCCCCATGAAGTGGAGCTAGCATACCGCTCACCTGGCCCAGCAACAACGGTGGAAAGAAACAGCACCCAACGAGGACCCCAGGCCCCTTGAAGGAACATTTCTGAGGCTTCCACAAAGTTACAACTGAACAGCTTGCTTGTAGATTCCCTGATGCCCACAGCACAAGAAACCATGCAGCCAGTTCTACGTGGAATCCAGGGCCAGGAAAGAAGTTTCCTCTCGAGTGACCTTCTATGGGTGATAGAACTGTGCAGCAGGCATTGGCGTGGGTGTTGGCCTGAGTGTGCCACATTTGCCACCCCTGATAGAGTCCTCTGGGTTTCAATCAATGTCAAGGCTGCTTCAGAAACCTGGTCACAGCAAGACACTCATGCTGGGTCCCTGCTCCATCCAGTCTCTCCTTGCTTCTGAATGGCTCTTGCTTTTCTTTATCTGCCTCGAATCTGTTTTGGGAGCTGCAATCATACATGCTGTCCACATTATGCAATTATCTGATGTAGAGGCAGCACACTGGAGGGCTGACTGCTTTGGCAAACTCTTCAGGGCCACCCCTCAGGCACCTGTTCCCACCTGTGTGTCCCCATGGCTCCCCCCACCTCCCTCCCAGGGTTGCTCCCTTCCCCTTGAGATGGCAACCTCTCCAAGCTGCATGGCCTTGCCCAACCCCACACAAGTCCTTCTGGGAACCTTGATTTCCTCGGCTGTAAAACAATCCCCACCTCCCTTATGCGGCTGCAGATGCCCAGATGAAGGACACAGGCAAGGAGTCTGCTAAACGGTGACATCCTATGTAAACACAAGGCCAGGCCTTATCACTGGGCAGCCAGAGGGGCATAAGTAGCTCCTTCCTCCCTTTATCTGCTCTCAGGATGCGTCATCTCTGCTGCAAGGAGGAAGTTCGCTGGGCCAACACAACGGTATGTTTTGGGATGGGAGGGTGGGGGGAAGGGCATCCTCAGACTCTTAAACTTCTTAAATTGAGTTATATCATACATACAGAAAAGTACATAAATCTTCAGTGTATAACCCAATGCATTTTTACCAACATATATACCCATGCAACCACCCCCCAGATCAAGATATGGAACATTTCTATAACCCAGAAAGTACCCCTTACTCCCTCCCAGGCACTACCCCATCCCTTCATTTCTAACACCATAGATTAGTTTTACAGGTTCTTGAACATCATATAAAAGAAATCAGACAGTATATAGCCTTGTGCCTGGCTTCTTTCATTCAACATGTTTTTGAGGTTAATCAACGTTGTTGCAAATGTCAGCTCATTTTATTCTATCGGTACGTAGTATTCCATTGTATGAATGTACTACAGTTTGTCCATTCTACTATTGACGGCCAGCTGGGCTGTTTCTAGTTTTTAGCTATTACGAACTATGTTGCTACTGGTACATATTTTTGGTAGGCATACACACTTATTTCCCTTGGGTGTGTACCCAGGAGTGGAAATGCTGGCGGGCACACAGCCAGCTTCAGTAGAATCTGCCACACGGTCTCCCAGTGTGGCCGTCCCCATTTCTACTCTCTCCAGCAATAGCTTCAGAATGTTTTGGGGTTTGTTTTTTGTTTTTTGGGTTTTTTTGATGGCATCAGCCTCTTCTTTTCATCGCAATAATGAGCCTGCACTGTGCAGTCAGACCTCGGTTCAAGTCTCAGCGGCACCACCGACCTGAGTGACCTTGGGTGTGTTACTTAACTCGCAGAGGTTCTGTTTCCCCCCAGGGATAAATCGCCCTCCTCAGCCTGAGTTGGCAGCCACGTCAAATCAAGAGACCAGACCATATGCTCAGCATTCACAAGTGACAATCTGTCTGGCAGGTGGTCAGCACCACAGGAATATTCTCTCCCTCCATCTTGCCCACATCTAAAGCTCCCCATCATTGCAATCACCGAATAATAGGCCTTTTCACCCTCGTGGAGTCCTTTAAAATTCCTACCTGTGATCCTGAGAATCTGCTTATTACCTTCTTCCCCCATACTTATTGTCGGGCGCTTCTGTCCATCCCACCACAGTTAGTGGCGAAAATCCAGGACGTGGGGAGGGACCATGCTGGATCAGCGCCTCCTGAGGTGAAGTTAGATGCTGCCTGCAAAGTCACTCGGGGCCAGGAAGGAGACACTCCTTGACCAAAGCAGGGTCCGAATGTACATTATCTGTATAAGTATTGTTATGGAAAGATCTCCAAGAATCATTATGTTAACTAAAACAAGCAAAATGCAGGACAGGATGAATACTTTATCATTTTTGTATACAAAGAAGAGAGAAGGGTATATATTTATATTGACATATCTAGAAATGGATACACAAGACACTAATAACATGGGGCTGTGGGGAGCACCAAGGACACAGGGGGTAGGCATGGGAGGAGATGTTTCATTGTCTCCTTTCATGGCTCTTGAGCTTGAACCACATCAATAGATCCTCTATTCAAAAAAATTTTGGGCTGACCCCGTGGCCTAGTGGTTGAGTTTGGCACACTCCACTTCAGTAGCCCAAGTTCACGGGTTTGGATCCTGGGCACAGACCTGTACCATTCGTCAGCCACGCTGTGGCAGCAATCCACATGTAAGGTAGAGGAAGATTGGCACAGATGTTAGCTCAGGGATAATCTTCCTCAGAAAAAAAAATTTTTTTTCATATATATAATTATAATTTATGTGTCAGGTGACTATGAATCTCTGACAAAATCCATGAAGATATCTGGTGGATCAACCCTGGCAAAGCAAGGATGCCTGTTAGATATGTGCATGGGGGTGGGTGTGTGTGTAGGGGTGTGTGTAGGTGGGTGCAGGTAGGCATGTGTATAGGTATGTCGACCTTGGACATCTCCATCATAACCGGAGGTGATGGGGAGAGGATGTGGAGTCATACCAAGGGCAGTGCCCTAAATTTCCAAGAAAGGGACCCAACCTAAGCTCATACAGAGTTAGACCAGGGGGGCCCACCTGGCTTTTCACAACTTCCTCCACCACCCAACCCCTCAACTCTGTAGAATTCAAACTCTATCACTAGAAATCTGGAGTAAGAAAATGACTAAATGTTTATCAAGGTTCTATGCATGTGCATAGATGTAGTTGTGTGTAGGTATAAGGGTGTGGGGTGGTGTATGTGTGTGGAGTGAGTGTATGTAGGTATGTATGTGTATGCAGGTGAGTGTATGTAAGGGATATGTATGTATGTGTGTGTGTTTACTCAGCAAAAAGAGCAGAAAAGAGTGTCCCCCAATAAGTGGTAGGTTCCTGGAACATAGCAGGTGGGTGACACTTAGGGATATTCCCCTGCCCAAAAAATGGCCAGACTATCCACTTTTCCAGAAGTCAACAGTAGCCATCCTAATGGCCAGACCCAGGGCCCCGTGGCCAGGTGACACTAATAATTAACACATCTGAGCTTAGCATGGAGCCACAACAGGTGTCCCCTCCCATGGAACTCACCTTCACTCCATGTGGCCATGTCACCCAATCAGGCTCTGAGAAGTCCAGCAAAGGGCCAGCAGGCAGACTCATGCCTGTCCTGAAGGAGCTAGGGCTGAGCAGTGAGGGGCCCTCATCCCCAAGGAGCCTTGCTGGCAGGAAGGCAAACAACCACAAACAGATTGGGGTGAGGGGATCCCCCTTCCAGTAAAGGCAGGCACTTTTCCTTCTGAGGGCACAGCCAGGCCACGGCTCCCCTCACCATCCCCTCCACTCAAAGGGAGTGTGATTTAAAAAAACACACACACACACAAGAGGCTGAGGAAAATGGAAGAGAGGAGCTGAGGAGCTTGGGAAGGGCAAGCCTCTTTTATTATCCCAAAATGCAAAGTGTTGAAGGCACTTACAATAACAAGGCGGGAGAGGAGGGGAGGCACGAGGAGGTCAGAGGTCAGAGCACAGAGGTAAATCAACAGGCCCCACCCTGGTCACCACCCGGCATGGAGAAAAAGAAAAGCTACAGGGCCAGGTCTGAAGCCAGTCAGGGTGTCTAGCTCTACAAAAGATACAAATCCACTCTACAGAGGATTAGGAAATTAGGAGCACATGGCAGCAAGGGGCAGGGCTGGCAGTCACGAGTTAGTGGTTCTTTAAGGAACACACTCGGCAGTGAGGAGGCCCTCAGGTTCCCTGCTGGAAGAGGTCTCGGTACATCTCGATGAGACGGGCAGCCTCACGCTGGCCAGAGAGCAGAGCACCGTGGGTGGTGGAGTAGTATTTGCGGTGGGTGGCCTCACCTGAGAACAGCACCTGCATGGGCTGGGTGGGGAGACAGGGAAGTGAGGGTGGAGGAGCAAGAAAGGCCAAGAGGCTACATGTCTGCCCCCAGAACCCCCCATCCATACTACAAGTCAGAGAGGAAGGAGCAGACATCTGAGATGCAGGTATTGCTGCTTCCAGAGGATGAGGAGTTGCCTATCCCACCAGGCCACGTTCCCCTGCTTCTTTCCCAAACATCCAGTCCTCAGTTCTTTCCACTCTGGGGCTTTTAGGAGTCCTAGCTCTGCAGTCTCAGAGGCTCACTGTGCCTCTTACTAGTGAACTCAGAGAAAGTGGTTTAACCTTCCTTGGCCTTGATTTTCTCATCTGCAAAATGGGTTTATACCGCCTTCTTCTTAGGGTGGTTGTAAGGATTTAGAGAAATAACCTATATAAAGCACTTAGAACCTGGAAGAACATAAGCACTCAATAAAGTTAGGTGGTAATTTAACAAACCTTTATGGAGCCCCTGTTAGGGTCCAGGGACTGTTCTGGGCACTTGGAAGATAAAAGGTGACCAGGCTGCTGCTTTGAGGAGCTTCCTTGCTGGTGGGGAAGCCAGACACGAAACCCGATTACTAAACAGTGTCAAACATGATGTGATGGGTGTTTGGGCAAGGCACTGAGAGCCCAGAAAAGAGGCCTACCATCGGGGGGGGGGGGGGGGGCGGGTCGCATAAAGCTTCCCAGAGAACAGGACCTTTGGATGGCTTCTCAAAAGATGCTGGGTAAATAAACAAGCAAAGGACATTTCAGGAAGAAGGAAAAGTGGGGGTGAAAAACACCAAAGCAGGCCTTGTTTAGGAGACAATGAGAATTTTGGTACAGCCAGGGCTCAACCTCCAGAAAGCAGGCTGTCTAGAGGGAGTCCAGGCAAAGTACAAGTGCACACATTCCAAGCTTGAGTCTGGACTTTATCCTAGTGCATCTCAACCCGAATGTTCAAAGGCACCAGCTGGGGACCTTGGTAGAATGTAGTTTTGAACTCAGCAGGTCTGGGGTGGGCTGAGTCTACATTTCCAACACGCTCCCACAGGATGCTGAGGCTGCTGGTGCACAGACCACCCACTTTGAGTAGTGAGGCAGTAACCCTCCAACAAGGAGCCTGCAGAGGTGGTTAAGCTGAAAGGGGGGCACGTCCTGTGGCAGAGGGCAAGCTGCCTACTCCCACATCCATTCTCCTCTTTCTCCTCATAACAAAGCCCTGATTTTTAACTGGGTCCATTGCCATCCAGAATAAAAATGACGTGTCCCAGCCTCTCCAGCAGCTGGTGTAGTAATGTGACTAAGTTCTGGCCAATCAGCTTCAAGTGCACTGTTGCTTAGAGACACTGATTCAGCCTCAGTGGTCCTCCTCCTTCAAGCCCAAAATGCAGACGTTAGAGCAACAGCCTCTGCAGCCGTCTTGGACCACAAGATGGCCTTGAAATTGGGAGCCAGGTGCTAATTATACCAGGTCCTGACACCTACTTCTGATTTCCTTTTGTGTGATAGAAGCAAACTTCTGTCTTAAACGTTTAAGTCAGTTATTTTTGTTTTGTTTTGCTTTTCTTTACATGCACTAGTCCTAACTGATGCAGGTGACACGAGAAGGTTTGCTTTTCAGGAGGATGGTTATGGCAGCAGTGAGGGCCTTTTCCTCTCTCCCCTTGAGCACGGCCAGGGCAGGCGCAACACACGTTGGTTCACTGAAATCTTCTTCACCAATCATACCACAGAATTGCTTTAAATATACTTCCGTTGGGGTTTTAACATTTATTGTATGTGTACATTTGGTGGGGGGACCTCAAAAGCCACTTTATAGATGCAGAAATATATACAGTCATGCATTGCTTAACAATGGAGATAGGTTATGAGAAATGCATCAATAGGCGATTTTGTCGTGCGAACGTCAGAGAGTATACTTAGACAAACCTAGATGGTATAGCCTACCACACATCTAGACTTTATGGTACTAATCTTATGGGACCACCATCATGTATGCGGTCCATTGTTCACCGAAACGTCATTATGCAGCACGTGACTGTATAGTTATTTCTCTCAGATTTATTATTTCCTCTCTGAGTGTGCAGTTGATATAATTTGGGGGCAGGGTCATTATTTTCAATTTTGTTTTCTAAACCATATTGTGGAAACTTACTTCCATTGAATTGGTGCTGTCCAATAAAACTTTCTACAATGACAGAAATGTTCTATAGCTACACAATCTAATATGGTAGCCACTAGCCACCTGTGGCTATTGAACTTGAAATGTGGCTAGTGCAACTAAGGAACCAAATTTTTAATTTATTCATTTAAATTTTAATTAACTTAATTTAACGTGGCTAATAGCTACCATATTGGACAGCACAGCATTAAATGACTCCGTTTCTATAACCTCAAGAAAGCAGTTAGCATCTCAATTTGATTCCATCTTTTCTTCCAGATGTTAAGTGCACATTTCCTTGTTTTCTCTTTCATTATAGGAGCTATTCCATCCCTGTCTCACCTTGGCACCCCTTAGTGAACACAACCCTCCCCCTCCGCCCCCGGGACCAAACACACATGGAGAACACCCACACACACCCCTCCCCACCCTGCACACGCCTCACATACCAGCACACCCCCACTCACCGCCGCCTTGGAACTCTCCGTGTACGGCAGGGGCTTCGCCAGCTTCTCCACGTCTGCCCCACTCGAGCCCACCTGCGTGTATGAATAGGAGCCACGGAAGTAGGGGTCACTGCCCCAGGCTGAGCGCAGGATTCGCCGAGGCTTTGGAATGTTGGGGTTCCCTGTTAGGGAGTCAGAAGAGGCAAGGGGAGGGAGGATAAGAAATGGCCACGCACAGGAGATACCCCCAAGCAGACCACTCCCACTCCACCTCCAGGGCTCCAAGAAGACCAGGCTGCTACAGGTAGGCATGGAGGATGGAGGAGGAGAGGGAGGCTGTGGTTCAAGCTGGGCACCCCTCAATGCCTCCTTGTGACCCCCAGCAAAACATCTCATCTCTCTGAGCCTTAATTTCCCTATCCAAAAAAAAAACACTCCAGATAATCATGTTTCCCCTTCCAACATCAGGAGTCTTGTGAGGCTCTTCTGGGACAGAGGATGAAAGATGATGTTCATTCAGCTAAAGAATCAGACAGTAAAACACAAATCCATCTCTTAGCAAGACAACATGAGTAGGAAACGGGCAATCTGAGGTTTCCTGGTGATACCAAAGTTTTTTTTACCATTCAGCCCTTAAAGAGAGGAAACACAGTACCTACGGTTTGGAGCGTTTTAATTCCAAACGGAGGACAGCCCACAATTTAGGAACCCGAGGCTGAGATGTGGTGTCCGGCAGCAGCTCTCCCAGTGGGCGGGCCACCTCAGTTCACAGTCTGGGGAGGGGAGAGCTACCACACGGTTCAGGGGGTGCAGAGGGCCTAGCAGAGGATGGCTGAGGGAGACAGGCCCATGGAAGCAGGCAGTGGTGGCACAGGGACGCACCTGTGAACTGCCGCAGCATCTCCGTGCAGATCTCGGCCACTGCCTCGTCGTCACACTTCTCCATGACGAGGGCCTCCTCCCCACAGATCCAGCCACTCAGTACGTGGCCGTAGCGCTCGGGTGGGTAGAGGACATCAAAGCCGCAGATCTTGCGGTACCAGAGCTCGGGAGGGTATGTGAGGGTGCGGCTCTCTGCCTCGTCCTCCCATACAAACTGTAAGCTGTTGCACTCAGGGCCCCAGAAAGGCTCCTCAAATTCCAGAAAGATCTTGTCGGTGGTGCCAATGCCCAGGCGGTGGATGGCAGCCACCTTCTCCACGGGCAGGCCTGGCCGGAAGAAGCTGGCGTGCTGCCTCTTGAGCACGCCCAGCGACACGGTCACGATCACGTGGTCCGCCGGGATCACCTCACAATCCTCACACTCCACTACGACCGGCCACTGCTCATCCTCATCCCGCCCACCCCCCAGGGGTTCCTCTCCACCCTGGCCACCCTCCCCGGTGTTGTGATTATGGTCACCCTCACCCCGGGGCTCAATCTCAGGGCCCCGGGGGCGGGCCGAGGCCTGGTCCCAGTGCACACAACGGACGGGTTTCCCCAGCTGGATGATGTGGGCAGGGATGCCCTCAGCCAGCAGCTCCACAACCCGCATGAAGCCCGAGGGGATGATGTGGTGGGCGCCAGGGATCTCGGTCCACTCCCCAAAGGCGCTCAGGGACACCTCGTCTATGCTGTGCGAGCTACTCTCACAGCTCTCCACCTGTGGGAAGAGCCAGAGAGGAGCCAGGTGACCACCAGGGCTGGGCTGGAGTTGGGGCAGGACCGCAGAGCAGCACCGCCCTCCTTGGACCCAGATTCCCCAGAATCAGTCTTCTTCACTCTGGCACCCGTACTTAACAAAGCTCTAAGACAGCAAAGATACCTTCAGGTACTGCTGGATCATGGCGAGCTTCAGGCGCTTGGTGGCCTCCGGGTCGTCAGGGTCATCCCTGATGCGGTTGCGCACCTCCTCCCGGGTGAACACCCCCACGCTGTTCTGACTCTCAGCATTGACTGGTTTACCATGCCGGAAGAACTCCTGGGTCAAGTTATAGACCTGCCAGAGAGACCCCAGAAGACTGAAAACATAGTCCCTCATCCCACCTCCATCTCAAACAGAAGGGCCCCAACTCGAACGTTGCCACCTCCCAGGTGTTTCCGGATGTGCTGAGCCCATCCCCTGGTGGGCTCACGGCACATCTCCCCTGGTGAATCAATGTGGCACTGAGGCTGCACCCACAGAGTCGTAGTTCGGGAATAGCCAGCTTCCTCACCTCCAGACACCACCCTCTGGGTGTGTGAGGGAGGTGGGATGGGCTCCAGAGGCTCTTGAGCTGAACCCTTGCTTAGAACAAAGTGAAACATTTGGTGCCCGTACTGTCTGTGGGAAAGGAATCACCCCTCACAGGCTCTACACGGCTAAGCGTACTGCCCGCTGGGGAACCCAGGTCTGCACACATTTACCTTTTCTAAGAAGCAAAAACACAAACCCTTTTCCGGCCACTCCTGCCCAAGCATGTCTGGTTCACCCTCTCCCCAGAGGACAGTCTGGGGCTGTGGCCTGGCCAGCGTTCTGGGGAGAGGGAGCAGAAGAGGCTCTGAAATCTGATCTCCCAGGAGACCCGCCCCTGCCCTGCTCAGGTCCACACAAAGTGCCCCCTTTACTGCAGGACTTAGATGCATTTAAGGAAGATGGCCATGTTGGGCAGGGCGTGGGGAGGGGAGGGAGGCCCCAGTGTGCCAAGGAATGGAAATACACTTCACAGGCATATTATGGCAAGAACTCTAACCCATACCTCATCAACAGAGAGCAGTGAACAGCCCCCTTGGAGAGGGTTTCAACTGCCTCCCCAGCCTGCCTTGTATATAACTCCCAGGTAAGCAGTCCTGGGTCTGGCATGGGATCCCAAAGGGCAGGGTCTGAGCCCCAACATTCACTCTACAAACATTTACTGGGCTCTGTCCAGACACAGGCTGCAACGGTGAGCCAGATGGACACAGCGCCGAGCCCCTGCCCTCACTCGAGCTGGGGAGACATTCCATAACTCGTCTGTTTCTACTTGATGTGCTGTGACAGGAAAGAACCCTGGGGTTGTAAGATTAACCTGGACAACCTTGAACAGTCAGGATATAGCCAGGTTCACAGTGGGAGGGAGAGGAAAAGTATTTCAGGCAGAAGGAACAGTATATTTAAAGATTTTAAAGACGGAACAGTATACTTAAAGGGAGAGAGAGAACATAAGACGCATTCAAAGTGGCTCAGTTGCTGAAGCGGGCAGCGAGGAGAGAGAAAGTTGCAAGAGATGACAGGAAAGGCAGGCAGGGGCCGGGGCATGAAGAACTAAGAGTCATGTCAAGGACTCTGGACTTTACCAAGATCCTGGCTCACTGAAGGGTTGTGAGCATGATCACACGCCCACTCTCCCTCCCAGCACACCGGCAATGTGGGCTCCTTGGCCAAACATCTGTGGCTGGTGCTGATTAACGGTGTTTCCCTTCCTCAAGTGAGCTTGAATTTGGTCGGCACACATTCATGGGACTGACATCTGCCCTGTCACCCATCCCTGGTACAGGCCCTGGGGCTGCAGAGTAGAGGAAGGAAGGCAGCATTGCCCACCTCCCCAACATTCCACTCAAGGGAAAGGCCTCCACAGGAGACAGAAACATGAATTAAACATGTCTCTGAAGTATAAAATATAAACAAGAAAATGAGTTAAACTGTTCGTTTTTCTTCCCGACAGTCACAAGATGCTGGGTGTTTGGCCTTAACTGGAGTCCTCAGCAAATTCCTCACTCAGTACCACTGCCAAGGAGTCAGGCTTTCAACTCGCCTCCTCCTCCCCGGGTTTTTTCCTTTGGTGATAAGCAACATGGTAGCCAATCCTTAGTTTATGTTGACTAAAGGCCAAAATGCCCAGCTGAGGAGTAACAAATTTAGTCCATCTACATGATTCCTCGTGTCAACCACCGACTACAACAGCCTTAACTGAACATGGGTTTGTCATATGGGTACAGTCACCTGTCCTGGGTTAAATGATATCTTCCCAGTGTGACCCAAGGGAAATGGGATAGGCCTGTAACATCTAATACTACTCACCCCAATTCTCATTAAGTGTTTTTCATTGGGATCTCATTTAATCCTCATGACACTATGAAGTAGGTATAACTATGTTCATTTTACAGGTGTGGAAAGTACAGCTCAGAAAGGCTCAATAACTTGCTCAGATTATACAGCTAATAAATGGTAGAACTAGTATTTGAATCAAGGTAGTCTTGCTCCAGAGACTAAGCTCGATATGATACAACTGCAGAAACTCATTTATTTGTTAACAAATATAATACATTCAAATGAGTAGCCCCTCAAAGTCACCACCTTTGGAGGGAGGCTACATATTTATTATGAAGCCACCCTCAGGCAGGGCTTTACGTGCTTAGAGCACACCTCTTCAGAATGGCCTCCAGCATTGGTGAAAAGCCACACAAGCAAATTTATCTCTAGATCTCGTGGTTAACACCTCTTGCTCCTGATCCAAAGCATCACCACCCAGAGTGATAACCCACCTCATCCATCCTACTTTCCATGACTTACACTCTTCGCTTTCAAAAATCAAACCCAGAGCAGAAGTTGATAATGATCTACTTTTAAGGACATTTAAAAGAACAAGTAAGTCATGGACCCTGAAAGTCATTCTCAAGAGGCATCCACGCTTGAAGCACTCACAATACCCTGGGAATCAGGGTGTGATTGGTTCCCAGTAGATCAGGAAGGTCTACTTTGAAGAATACTAATTCTTATCTGCTTATTAATAAGTGCAAAGACTCTTTGCACATGAATGAGAACACAAAATACCATGGGATTGCACACAACATTCCTTGTGAGTGCACACACGTAAGACGCTGAGTGTGCCTGCCCTCCATTGAGCAGGTACTACCCCAAAGCAAGGGTCACTGCTCCATTCCCATGCCCAAGAGACAGAAAATGTACAACAGGTGCTAGTTGACTGATTTACTGACCTGGAGTGAAGGATCATTATACTATAAATGACAAGCTATCAGAAGGCAGGACCTACATATTAACTTGCTTGTTCACTGCATTTCACAGAACCAATGAAAGATACCAAAAATATTAACATTTTTTTAAAAACCTGAATGAGACAAGGAAGGATGTGTGCCATTGCCACTGCTATCCAACACTGTACTGGAGATACTAGCCAGTGCAATAATGCAAGAAAAATAAATAAACAGTCTTAGGCTGTGCCGTCCAATACAGTAGCCACTAGACACCTGTAGCAACTTAAAATTAAATTAAATGCTTAGTTCCTCAGTTTTATGAGCTACATTTCAAGAGCTCAAGAGCCACATGTGGCTAGTGACTACCATGCTGGACAGTGCAAGGCTAAAACATCTCCATCACTGTGAAAAGTTCAATTGGACAACACTGGTCTAAAGATGAGAAAGCAAAAAATAAAATTCTCATTTTTTATATGATGATATACAGAAAATTCCAAAATATTATTAGAATACAAATTAATATATTAATAGATACAGTATTTGAATTAAAATAATAATTTAGCAAGGTAGCTAAAACCAATATATAAAAATCAGATATAGTTCTATATACTGGGAACAATTAGAAAATAAAGTTTTTAAAAATTACCATTTACAAGAGTATCCAGAAGCAACAACAACGACAATCACCAAGTACCTAGTAATAAATCTAATAAAAGATATTTAAGGCCTTTCTGGAGAAAGATTTTATCATGTGTATCAATAATCTCTTACCTAGTACTTCTCCACTCCTCATCTTCATTCTATCCTCAGATTGTCCTGATTTTCCAAACGCAGGGCCCAGAGAGTGTGCAAAGACATGACCAGGATTGTAGACAAGCCCAGCAGGTCGCCCGACTCCCCCTACACTGCCAGGGCGTTCCCTGCCCACCACACCCTTGTGCCCAGCTGCCCTGCTAACACCTCACCTCGTTGTATAAATCGCTGAATTCCTCAACCACGTCCTTGGGGATCCTGCGACCACGGTTGGTGAGGTAGCAGGCCACGCCATTCTTGGAGTAGCGGCTGATGCGGCCCACACTGCGCTCCCCATCAGTTGTCTCTTCCAGGAGGCCATTGGCTTCTGCTAGATGATAGATGGGATTCCCATGGGAGCCATGGATCCAGGTGGCTCCCAGTTCAAAAGTGGCGTGTCCTGATGGTGACAACAAGAGGCCCTTAGAGGGGCAGGGACTTCTTCAGAGAGGGCCAGAACACCACCTCACCCTCCTTCCTCCAAGAGGATCCTTCAGTTTCCAACCACAGGGCAGGAAGGGGATTAGGGCCCCCTCTGGCAACCAACGAAAGTCATCAGTGAAAAGTTCCCACTAGAAACACACGTGGCACAAAATGGATTCCACCTTATAGCTGAGATAACTGCCACCCTGAATGACTCTGTGATTTGCCCCAGAGTCACCTCACTGGACTAATTAGAAGGCTCTCTTTTTCCATCCCCCCTTTTTCCAGGCTAACACTCGACACCAGACTCTCCTTCCTCATTGATGCCTCCCCCTCAGGAGGAATTCTGTGGCACCCGAGGGTACAGTGGTCCCAGTGATGGGAGCGAGGCCACCTGAAAACCCAGTGAGGAGACCCAGGAAAAGGCCCTGCCCTCCGGATCCAAAGTCCCCATCCAGCCTTACTCCAGTTCCTCAACATCCCCAGTGGCCCAGAGTCTAAGCCCCTCTCCCAGACAGAGGAAAGAGGGCAAATATTCCAGTCTGGAAACTCCTCCGCAAGGCAGTCTAAAACAGACTTCTGGATAAAACTAAGCTTTCTCATCCTATGGCACAGGTGGCAGAACCCTAAGAGTCTGACTGGGGCAGGGGGCAACTCCTGGGCCCAAGTTGGACAGGGCTGGGGGCCGCTTCTACCACCCCATCCATAACCAAGATGCTCTGGAGCAAGCTGCCTCCATGCCTGGACCTCAGTTTCCTCTTCTGACGCTGCAGGGACTGTGATGCATTTGTATCTTTCCCTGCCTAGCTCCCAGGGAAGTTGAAACAATGAAAGGAGAATAGAGAGGAACATTTTTTAGTGTTGTGTTTTGTTTTTGGAGGCCTGATTCAAGATACCACGTGTGGTAAGTTTTTTGCCAAGATGGTCACAATAATTCCTACTATCCTTATACACATGGCCCTTTGCAACGTGACTTCACCACTCCCATCAAGAGGTGGAATCTATTTCCCCACCCCTTGAATCCAGGCTGGCCTTGTGACTTGCTTTGATTAAAAGAATGACATTTGTGGCTTCAGACATTCAGAGCCTAGGCCTCAAGAGATCTCGTGGCTTCCACTCTCACCCTCTTAGAATGCGACCACCATGGAGAGAAACCCAGGCTTATGCTGCTGGAGACAGGGGGCCCAGCCAAAAAGCCAGTGCCAACCACAGACACATGGGTGAGGCTATCTTAGACAAACCAGCCCCAGTCAAGCCACCAGATGACTTGGGGCTGCATGGGGGATCATAGGCAAGACCAGCAAAAGAACCCACCTAGCTGAGGCCTGCCCAAACTTCTGACAGAATATGAGCAAATAAAATGGTGTTGTTTCAAGCCATGACATTTTGCGGTGGTTTGTTAGAGAGCAATAGCTATCTGATACACTGTAAGAGACAACAATGCCGCCTCACCCCAGGAACTGGGCATTCCTCCTTTTCGCGCCTTCCATTTACTAGGCTGCTTCTAATTAAACCACCAGTTACTAAAAATAGCCCTGTATGCATGTATGTGCCAAACACAGAGCAAGAGCAAACACAGTCAACCTCACGCCACAGCCAGCGAGACAGAATTTCCTGGTGTCTCTGGAAGAAGAGGCAGAAATGTGTAGGGCCCTTTGTTCAGGAAAAGTTGGTAGATTGCAGGGCATGAAAAGCTGAAAACCCAGTGCCCTCCCTCCAGTGGGCTCCTGGTGGGCACTGGGGGCACTTATTACTAATCTTCCTTTTTAGAGCCTCAGGCTTGGGGCTCCCCAAAGTGTCTTGCCTGGTTTGAGCTCCCAACAGGAGCAGAAGGGGGCCAGCACCCTGGGAAGGTCCACTTCCCAAGGCACATCAGGGAGCTACAAGTCATAATCACTGATCTGTGACATCCAGGCATGGGGCACCCTTCCTGGCTCCAGACACTCAGCAAAAGCAGGAACGAGGTGAGCAGCTCAAGGCCAGCAGCAAGGTCAGTGCCCCACCTCCATCCCCGAGGCTCTGCAAGAAGGTGGGGAGGCCCAGAGCCGGCCCCAGTCTGAGGATGCTTCCTGCCCTCTGCCACATCCCCACGTCACCTCTGTCATCCTTGCTACACCCCTGCATCCTAAGGGCACCAGGCACCATCTCCATGTTCACCCTACAGTGTCCTTGGAGCCTCTGGCCCTCGACCCCTGCTCTTACCACCAAGAGTCAGAGCTACCATCTCACACCACAGCAGGCCCATCTACAGCCCGGGCTTTCCCCGCTGAGTGTCTGACCTTGGGTCCAGAGGCCAGGGCTATCCCCTCTCCTGGCAGGGTTGGCCTGGTCTCCCTCACATACATCATTCCACGTGTATTGCCCCCTCCTTCTTCTCACTATCTACCCAACTCTCACCATCACCTGAGGCCCAACCAAGCTCCCTCCTCCCAGGAAGGCTTCCTGCCTGATGTGCATCCCCTCAGCCTCCCACAGCCCCATCTCTTCCGCCTCGCTGCCTTGTGCCATCATTCCACTGCATGGCATGTCAACTGCCAGCTACCACTGAGACTGGGCCACTTGTCCTCCAGTCTTCTGCTTCTATGTCAGACCCCGAGTGTCTTAACAAACTCGAGAACCACGAATGGAGCCACCCCTTCCCTAAGGCCCAGTCAGCCAATCAGGTGTCAAGCAAAGAGGACTTCCCTGCTGGCTGTCCCCAGGTTTATGAGTGCCTTGGAAGGCACTTTCATCCTCACTGCCAACACATACTCTTGTGTGTGCCAGGGGAAGATGGACGCAACCTCACGTACACCTTCCAGGAAATGCTCTCGGGGAAGACTCCTAATGTGATCAAATGTCTGAAAGAAGAGAGAAGGTCCCCATGTGTCCTCAACCTCTGCTTGGTCTAAGCCTGACCACCTACTTCTCTGAGACAGTTTCTCCATCCAGCAAAAGTGGGCACACAGAATCTGCTTGGCCTAGCTGCCCCGAGTGGGAACAGATACAGACACAAAATCCTCTGGAGGGTCAATGCAACCCACATACTCCAGGCCACCGTGTATGGTCCCACTGGGCTATTATCATGGTCCCTACCTGCTTAACCTCTCATTGGTCAGACCCCCTAGCTGGGAAGCCCTGACCACCAGCTGCATTTCAGGCAATTCCCCACCCTCTAAGACCCCTAGCAAAATCTGCCCACACCTGGGGTAAGTCCCTTACCTGGCTGCTTTCTTCAGAGTCCTCATTACTCTGCAACCCGGACAGACTCTCTTCCTAGATAATCCTAAGACCTACCCATCAGCCACAAGGAGGCCCAGAATCCCCTTCCATCTCTGCTGCCCCAAGCTCCTAGTGTCCCAGGCTAACTCTCAGTCATGACATACTAATTCACACTCAAAAGTTAATGACGAATAGAAGCTTACAGAATTCCCCGTCTTGTGAACTAGAAACTGGTCCACCCACTGCCAAGAGAGTTTGGTTCTAGGTGTCCCCTCCCTCTTAAACACTGTGAACCTGAGGTCATGTTCCAAAAATGGAGGCCAGAGCCCCACTCTGCCCACCTCAGAGGGCTGCTGAGAGGGACAAATAAAGCTTCTGGAAAATGCCTAGGCAGCATGCATGATGGAACACTTACCCCAGGGAAGAAGCTAAAATAATGAGATTGCAGGCAGGGCTAGGGCACTGAGGGACAAGAGGTGACCTTGGAGGTGGCTGGGCTAAGGAGCCACTCACCGAGTTTCACGCTCTGCACGCGGCCTCCGATGCGGCTGGAAGCCTCAAGCACAGTGACATCCGTGAAGCCCTGCTCCAGAAGCGCTTTGGCTGCAGCCAGGCCAGCCAAGCCGGCACCAATCACCACCACGCGAGGCTGTCCCCTTCTCCGTAGGCCACGACTGAGAGGGTCATCCGCACTGTCGCCACTGGATTCACAACTTTGCATACCGTCCGCACTCGCCTCCTAGGAACCTGCAGAGGGCGGGGGTATCAGAGCTCACCCACCCTGCCTTCACTTTCTACCTGCCCCAAGGGATGCTCCAAGGGCTCTGCCCTCAAAGGGGGACCTCAAGCCCTCTCCCTCCTCCCTGAGGACCTGGACAAGAGCCATCTCCAATGGATGTGACGGGGAAGGGAGGAAGAGACACAGGGAAGGAGAGAGGAAGAGAGGGATGCATGCTGAGCCCCCACCAGCAAGCAGGAAAGCTGGGAGCCCACCCTGAGCCCCTGAAATCCATCAATCTCATTCCAGACCTGCTAGGCAGAGCCTCTTCCCCAAGGCTGAGACAAGAGCTGGCCAGGAAGACAATGACCAAGAAGGCCCAAGTCAAGAGAAACTGACTGTCACTGCTGACCCTGGACCAACTCAGTCCAGCACAGCTGCTGTGGTTCAGCTCAGGCCAACCTGGGGATGCTCACACTGACCCCAGGATGCTTGCACAGACCTCAGGATGCTCACGCCAACCTCAGGATACTTGCACACACAGCGCTGGACCCTCTGCTCTCCCTCCCTTGCCTGGCTCTTCCTGGCACTCTCTTCCTTGCCCCTTCTCTTCTCCTCTGGCTTTCTGTTAGTCTTTCACAGCCTCAATGAGGTGGCAATTTGGTAGGCAGGACATAGTCCTGCCCTCCCCCAAGAAAGTGCCACGAGGCCTGTATTGGACAAGCCTCTGCTATTCCGGGTACATCTCTGGTTGTTTTCCCCAATCCACCCAGCCCCTCAGTCACCGCAAAGCAGCAAGGAGCCCGGGAAACAGTGGACCATGAGGACCCGTGGCACCAGAGGCCAGACATCAAATTGACAGTTATGCTAAGCCAGCTTGCTCAGAGACGCCAGGCTAGGGAGCTGATGGCTGGGAGGCCTAGAGGGTCCCTGAATCCAGCCCCAGGGCTGGGAGAGGCTACCCTTCTATTCCCAGAGTGACCACGACGGTTTGAAGGGGTCTGTGGGCCATTTTGGGGAGCCACTCAGTTCTGATCCTGTCCCTTTCCTTCCCTGACCCAAGCAACTGAGATCCCAGTTTCCTTTGCTGAAGTTTCAGTGGCAAAGGTTGCAGCCTCTAATAGTATCCAGGACCTAACAAGACGGGAGCAAATGTGGGTGGAAGGTGGCTGCTGGGCAGCGGACAGGGGCCACATAAAAAGCTATCACCTATACCTAATAAAGCTGAGCAAAAGCGCTCCCAAAACACAGCAAGCCCACTCCTAAGAAGACACCCAAGAGAAACAGGGCATATTCCATCAACTAGACATGCTGAAGAACGTTCATAGCAGCTTTATTCATAATAGCCAAAAAACCAGAAACAATCCAAAGGTCCATGGAAAGGAGAATGGATAAATATATTGTGCTATGTGTAGCATATTCATACAAGAGAATATTCTTCAGCAATAAACAGAACCAAACCCCTGATACTCTCAACAATATATCGAGCAAAAGAAGCCAGAGTCAAAAGAGCACATACTGTATGACCCCATTTATGTGAAGTTCACGAAGAGGTAAAATCAATCAGTGATAAGAGAAGAGAGACTGGGAGGGGGAGAGTGACTGTAAAGGGTCAGGAGGGAACTTTCTGGGGTGGGAGGAATATGTGTCTTGATCTAAATGGTGGTTTCACAGTGTACATATAAGGATCCACTGAGGTGGACCTTTAGGATTCGTGCCACTCCCTGTATGTATGTACGCATGGACGTATACCTCAGTAATCATTCAGATATTCATTCCTGGCTCCCTATAAAACAATGAAAGCTGGCACACTGACCTCCTTCTCCACACATCTCAAGGTCCCACCACTGAAGTTTCCATCCCACCTTGAACTGTGCCCTCTAACATCTTTTTATAGTAGGTTTGGTACAGGGATCTCTTCCTAAATATGCTCAGGCTCAGAGGTTGCTCCTCGTGCCTCCCCCACCCACTCCACCTGCCATTGCCACACCTGGGCGTGGACAGGAATGTCCCCTGACACCTGCCCCCAGCTCCCTCAACCCAGGCCCGCCCACCAGGTTCCCTAGGGCCGGTTCCCTAGAGGGCCAGGAGGTGGCGCCCGAGGCCCGGAGGGCCCCCCCAACCCCCCTTAATGTTCTGGCCGGCGGGCCTCCGGGGAGCATAAGGCTCAGGGCTGGCTCGAGTCCTTTCCTCACCTCCCCCTTTCCCCTCCCGCTCCCCCTCTGCCTTCCTCCCCTTTCCTCCCCCAGGTTCTCCTTCCGCTGAACTAAATTTAGAGGTGAGGGTGTGGCTGCCTGCACCGGCTGCCCCGGTGCTGGCCCGCGGGGAGGAAGTGTCCACGATGCTTCGCGGGCAGCAAGTCCGCTCTGCGTCAGGTCTGTAAACACACGGGGTGCTCCGAGCTGCCGCGGACGCCACCACTGCCAGGCACCCCGCGATGCGACGTGGCGCTGCTGCCCGCCCCGCTCCCACGCCTCAGCTCCCCAGGACTGGGGGCCCTTGCCTGCATGCTGGTCTCACCACCCCCAGCCCGAGGCCACCCCCTAAAACAGCCTTTTTTATACAATGAAGGGGTGGGATCGCTGCAGTGGTTCTCAGACCTTACTGGTGGACCGCCTTCTCAAAAAGCTCCTGTGGGGCCCACAATGTGACTGGGATAAAACTGGCGGTCCTGCTCCCTCCTGAATTCTCATCACACAACCCCCAGGCTCCGTGAAGCACCCCCTCTGAAAACCGGGGATCTAGATAAGCCCCTGCCTTGGGAAGCCACACAGGGAAGGAATGCTTGGGCAGCGGCACGTTCCCAGCCTTCATTTCCTTCTATCGAAGTGACCAGCTGGTCCTCACTCCGTTGTTGTGACAGTTAAATAAGGCCCTGTGTGGATGTCACAAGATTGTCAGCATTTTGAAGAGCCTCACGCGTGGAAATCATTTGTCCAATTCTGTAGCTAAATTATGAGCAGACTGTCTTTGGGATGGGGTTCAGGAAGGGGCTGTGGGAAGTACACCCGGGCGGGTAGCCTTTAAGATGAACACAGAAAGAACCCTGCGTTCCCAAGGTACCAGCGACCTTGAACTCAGACATCACACGTGGGGTGCCAGGGCGGAAGCAGGTAAGCAGGGGCCATGTCACCTGCAGCCCTGACCCTCACAGCTAATCCCACAGTCCTGTCCCTTTACAGGCCTTGCCCCAGATGGGCCTGTCAACCCCTGGGGTCCCCCAAGAAGCCAGAGAAGCCACACACACAGCCCACAGAGGGCAGAGAGATAAGGAGTCTGCCCTGTGGCCCCCCACATTGGCCCACGGAGCCACCATATCCTGGGGTCCAAACTGAAAAGGAGAAAGAAAAGCACCCACAGGAACACCTACTGTGTGCTAGGCCCTCAGCTAAATGCTGAACTGGACCTTCCAGCACTCTGTTATCTCCAGCCAGGGTGGACAGGAGGGGGGAGAAGCAACTTGTTTTCTGTTGGTTTGTGTCATCTTTGCCTTTCCAATACTTTTTTTTAATTTTATGAGAAAATGCCTTATTGAGGAAGAAGAATCACTTAATGGTCCTCAGTGCCTGCCTGCCCTTCTCGCGCCTTCGAGAAAGAAATAAATAAATAACATCCGCTCCTTGATCTGTATGCACAGGAGAAACAGAACACCCTGTACTTTTCGAGCAGATAAAGGAGAGAAGAAAAAAGTGCTGGCTCAGCCAGGCAGGGAGGAAGGGGCGGGGGAGGAGGGAGGTGCAGGGCAGCAGACACTTGCCTTCCCAATCCTGCTTCCATGGCAAAATGAGGGTGGGAGCCTGAAGCCTTTATGTCCCCAGGCGGCCAAGCCCGGTAGCTTCAAGAAATCAGGCCAGCCACAGCATGAGGGTCCCACCCCCATTCACGATGCCCCCCGCCTGCCCCCCTGCTCTGGCCTTCAGGCCACCACCTCCCCCTGCAGCCCAGAACCAACAGTGCCCTGACTGAACCCGCCTAAGAAGCCCAATCAGAAAGAAGGCGGCAGCTCGGGAAGGAGAGAAGAAAAGAAAGAAAGACCCTGTCCCATGGCAGGGTCACCAAAGAAGGATGGATGAAGACTAGGAGGCCACGCAACGGGAGTGCGCACTAGCAGCCAAGCATATGTCCACTGCCACATCCCCACTCGCCTCTGAACATCCTCACCAGTTTCATTTTGCTACCCTCAAATTTACCTTCCAAGAAGTGCCTTCTCATTGCCATATACTAGACACATGTTTTAGTGCTGGCCTCCAGCATCTGACCCTGCTGAGCCCCTCTTGGAAATGCCCAGAAGTGAGCTGAGGGCACCGCAAGTCTCCTTGTGCTTTCCCCACCACCGTTAAAACTGGGGAAGCGCCGAGCACTCCCAAGGCTGGAAGCTGAAGGCATCCTTCGTGGAAGACCTGCCCTTACCCATCAGGTCAAGCCATGTCAACCTCACAGCCCGAATCACTGTTGCCTCTACCCTCAGCTTCCCCAGGCGCCCGCCTGCCTCCTCCATCTGAACCACGCCCCTGGAGAATTGCTGGGCCTGCCTCAAGTCCTATCCCTTAAAGACAAGCTTGGCCAGACCTCTCATGAACCAGGGATAAAACCCAGCAATTCATGAGCACCTGCTGTGTACCAGCATGGGGAAGGCCTCAGCATGTCAGCCCTTGACCCTCTGGACCCAGATGACCTTTCTGGCTTCAGATTTCACTCACCCACCCCCCAAACATACACACATACCCCAACTTCACCAAAGTCTTGGGTATCCCCCACCTAGCCCACCTGAAGGCCTGTGGAGATGTCCTTCTTTCAGGCGTCAGAGAAGCTGGCTCTAGGTTCTCAACACACGCACACTCTTGTGCAGGCTGCAGTGGTTGTGCAGCTGTGTGCTTGAACCACCACAGGCCCGGCCTGCTCTACTGACACTTCCTGAACGTACCAGACACCTAGGAAATGCGAGTTCCCGGCACTGCCTCTGCTCTGCCGCTACCACCACCCCACCCTGCCTGTTCTCATCACACCCCAGGAGATCCTGTTGCCTCTTATTCAGGAGAGGCTGCAGCCCCACGATCACTGAGCAGGGCTGAGGTCACAGGCTAGGCTGGTGACCCTCTCTCCGAGCCCCGGTAGGGAATGGCACCAAGGGTCAGTGGCCCAGCTCGGTGCGGGCGCCCTGTCCTCCTTGGCATTGGGAGTCCACTTGAGTTCACCCAGCAGACAGGTCACTCCCCCCCCAACAGTGATCACTACAACAAAAATGATGCCACAAAGGGCCAGCTTCCCACATGCCCCAACCTTTCCGAAGTCGCCCCTCATAAGAGACAAAAAAAGTCTACCCATGGGGCCTGCCTGGTGGCGCAAGCGGTTAAATGCGCGCGCTCCACTGCCGCGACCCGGGGTTCGCTGGTTCGGATCCCAGGCGCGCACCGCCACACCGCTTGTCAAACCATGCTGTGGCAGCGTCCCATATAAAGTGGAGGAGGATGGGCATGGATGTTAGCCCAGGGCCAGTCTTCCTCAGCAAAAAGAGGAGGATTGACAGATGTTAGCTCAGGGCCGATCTTCCTCAGCAAGAAAAAAAAAAGTCTACCCATCTTTGGCTCCCCTCTGAACACAGGCTGCTCCCAAATGTGTCTGCCTCCCTGTCCTGTTCTCAAGGTCAGTCCAGGGTGAATGACCCATTTCCCAGAGAAGAAGAACATGAACCAAGCAATCAGCCCACCTGGCTTACCTCACCTCAACCCCTAGGGTCCAGACTCCACCAGCAGAAGCACTCCAGAATGGGCCCACCCCTTCCAACAAGCAGGTGTCTCCCCTCTGCTAAGCCACACATTTGCCCATGGGAGCCACGCTCAGGGCTCTGGGGGCCACCTGTGCCCTCCCCAACCAACCTTGGGAACTTAACAAGTCTCTCCTCCTAGTGCCCAAGGGCAACATCCCTGCCTCAGTTTCCCTGGAGGGACCCCTTTCTGCCTCAGGCTTCTAACAAGAGGGGAGGGAGAGGGAGGGCAGCTGGGGGGCCGCTCCAGGGGAATCTCTTTGGATTGCCTGGCAGGTCTGGGGAGGGATTTGGATTCTCGCGGGCCCCCCAGACAATGCAATTATTCTTCAAATGTGAAAAACGCCCAGAAATCCCAGACCAGCTGCTTTGCACAGTGGCCCAAACAAAGGGACTCTGTGTCTGCCCAAGAGGCTCCTCCCACCCCTCAACCCCAGGGAGGGGCTGGGCCCCAACTCCTCCCAGCCAGACCCTCACCAGCCCCCCTCATTCAGGCCAGCCAGCCAGGAAGAGAAAGAGGCGGGATTGCTGGGCCAGGCCAGGCCAGCCACAGTGAGAGAGTATGGGAGGTGAGAGCGGGTGAGCGTGGGGACAGGGCAGGGGCAGCCTGTGAGCCCAGGAGACACAGGGGAGCGGGGAGAACACTGACCTGGGAGCCCAGAGACCTGGGGTCAGGCCCAGCTCGGTCTCTCCCTTGCCAGGTGACCCTAGACCAGTGTCTTCCCTTCTCTGGGCCCCATATGGCCAACACCTCTGAACTCACCCCAAGGACACAGCATCTGTACCCTGCCTCCTGGACACACTCATCTAAGGCCCATCTGATGCTCGACTGCCTCCTTTGGTCTTCGAGCTTTCCCATCTGTAAAATGGAGAGAATAGAGCTACCTGGTGGGACTGCTGGGAGGATAAATGATAGCACATGTAAAGGTATGGCCACCTGCCAGGGCCACCACGGAGGGGGAGAAACAGGAAGATTCCCAATGAGACTAGTACAGAGATGGGAGCCCCCTCTCCCAGTGCCCACCCCCTCTCCCAGTGCCCACACCGTTTCACTTTAGAAGAATCCCAGCCTCAGCCTCGGCCCCAACCCAATATCAGACTGGACCATGACTCGGACATCAATCAGACTGCCCTACGGGCTGTGTTTGACTGACCCCCAACCCTGACTCAGCCTGACCATCAGACCCAGTTTTGGTGGGGAGGGGCAGGTACCAGAGACGGCAGCCATTAGCCAACCCCAAGTTCATAAAAGAGAAAAGGTGTGGGTCCCTCATTCCTCAGAGCCCTCCCACCAGCAACGTTCTCTAGCCCTCACAGAACAACGTAGGGAAGGGGCTCTGAGGGGCTCCATCTTCCTTCCTGGCACTTAGACTTCTCTAAGAGCACAATGTCTTTGTTACCCACATCTCTTCCCCACATCCAGATGTGTAAAGTCCCTAAAAGTCCAGCTTTAAAAGGCTTTGTAAGCCTTTTCAGAAGAGAAGTGGAGAGGCTGCACTGCATGGAGAGGCAGTCTTAGACTCGGCGTGTGGGGGACAGAGCCAAAGCAGGGCCCACACAGGCACTGGGGGGCAGGAGGGGAAGGCTTTCCTGGAGAGGTGAACACTCTGAACTGGCCTCTACCTCCCTTGACGCTCTGCAAGGTGGGACAGACCCCGGAGGATTGTTCCAGGACCCCAGCTTATAGCTGCCTGCAGGGAGAGACCCTGGAGACTACGGGCCCCAGCTCCAGGCTAGAAGCCTAGCTGGGGTTGGGGAAGGGGAAGAAAGCATGGAAGGAAGCCAGAGCAAGGCTAGGGTCTTTCTGATGGGCATAAAGCTCAGCTGGCAGCCTTGATGACTGTGCAGCTGGAGGGAGAAACAGAGGTTGAGGTGGGCCAGGCCAGAGCCTAGGACCGCATTCCTGCCCCCATACCCACACCCAAACAACTTTACCCCAAACTCCACCCTAGCGATCCCACCTTCAGCAAAAATAAGCGAGTGGATCACGCTCTGACAATAGATCGCGTCAGGTGACGGTCATGACTGCTGCTAAACAACTCCTATGAACCTTTCAAAACCCGGGCCACCTCCACCAGCTGAGCTTCCATCTCCAACTCCAGCTCCTCACACCCCGTGCCTGCCTTCCCATCTTTATGTGTGTCTGCGTGCAGATGTCCTGTCTGGCCGGGTAGGCAGTCACCTCTCCACAAACAGGGCCCACATTCTTCTCCTCAGATCCCAGATCTTCCACAAGCAGGCAAACCCCATGCCCCTTCAGCCCAGAGAGAGATCAGGGGTCTGACATGATGACTATGCTGCTCCTGGATGCTCCTGGAGAAGATGAAATGGCCCAGACAGCAGCCTCTGCCCCTAGCAAGTGTGACCTTGGAAGAGTCCATTAGCACTTGAGCCTCAGTTTCCCCATCTGTAAAATGGGAGTAATCACCCCTGCCCTGAGTGGGGCCAGCCCTGACCCCAGACCCTATTAGCCAGCTTCCTGTGTCCCCAGCAAAGTCCTAAAGGCACAGGTTTCACTGTGACTTCCTTTAGCAGCTCTTAGAATGAGACTCTAGGGCCTGGATTCCTCCCTCTTAACACCACCACCTGCCACCCCAAGTCTGAATCTCCTTCCAGGAAGTCATCAACCACAGAAGTTGGTGAGTCTCTTACACTTCTGTGATTGAACCACAGAACTAATCTATTGGCGACTTGTTGGTGCGAGACTGCCCTGGGTGTTGGCAGACCGTGGGCAGGGGAGGGCTGATGGGAAATGGTGCTCACAGTCACTCACTCCCCTGGGAGGAAGTTTTCCTAAAAGAGCTGAACCTGGAGAGAAAACCAGCCCCAAGACCAAGGTACCAGCCCTGTGCTGAGGCACCCAAGTCACCATGGCCCTTGGGGAATTCCAGGAAGAGACACCTCTCTCTCACACACACACAAACACACTTACTTGTGTTTAACTTGATGACTCAGCTTGACAAATAGTCCCCTCCTTTGGGGACACCTTATAGCACCATCGTTTTCCCATAGGCCCGAAGGTCAGATCACTTATTTTTAAACAGTTTGAATCTCTACCACATATTCGATGAGTGACCTGAGCCTCATCAGTAGAATGGGGATAAAGAGTTCTTGCCTTACAGGTTGAGGGAGACAATGCAACTGCTTAGCCCAGAGCCAGGCATGCAGCAGCAATGGTTCTTATATTTATTTTCCTATAGGCGCAAGTCTGCATGCTAGTGGAGGGGTGGGGGGGTCACCACAGCGGGGTCTGGGCCAGGACAGCAGACGTGGGTGGGGATAAGGGAAGTCCAGCCAGTAGAGAGGTCACAGACCCTCTTGCACGATGACTCCAGAGCAAGATCTCCAGGGCTCAGAGAGACCCACTCCACCCCCAGTGACACTGCTATGGTCTGATGACAGGGGAGGAATAGAGGATCAGGGAGAAGGGCCACCCCACCTACTGGGGGCACTTAGACCTACGAGGCAAGGTCTGTGAGGCTGTAAGTACAATGACAGGACCTTCTGTGGGTCACCAAGACCCTCAATGATCCTCGCCTCCTCGTACTAATGTCCTAGCGTAGGCCCCCACAAGCTGACCGGCATAACCCATAGGATATTGTAGAAATATGGAGTGTGACTTCTGAAACTAGTTCATGAAACACACTGTGGCTTCCGCCTTGCTCTCTTGGACTGCTTACTCTAGGGGAAGCCAGTCACCACGTCATGAGGACACTCAAGCAACCCCATGAAGAGACCCATGAGACGAGGAACTGAGTCCTACCAACAGGCTAACCATCTCACCCAGCATGTGAGTATACCACTCCGGAAGCAAATCTTCCAGCCCCAGTCGAGCCTTCAGACAACTGCAACCTCAGCCAACATCCTGACTGCAACCTCCTGAGAGACCTCGAGCCAGAAATACTCAATTGCTCCCAAATTCCTGACCCACAGAAACTGAGAATAATAAATGTTTATTGCTGCTTTAAGCTACAAGTTTTGGGCTTGTCTGTTACACAGCAATAGGCAACTAATACAGTCAGCAATTCTCTGTCCCTGTAGACCCTCCAGGGTAGAGACCCCCAGGTAAAGTCCATATTCTACTTAGGGTCCCTGCTCCCTCTTCCCTGAAATTCAGGGCTGGGGTCCCATGAGCAGAAAGCCTGGCCCAGGCCCTGCAGCTTGTAAGGCCCAGGAAACAGGAACTCCTGCCCAGCCAGTGCACAAACCCACCTGGAGACTTTTATGAAAGACCAACACCCAGCTCCCACATAGGTCATCCAAATCAGACTTTTGGGGTGGGGTCGCAGCATGAATATATTTTAAGAACCCAACATGATGCTAATGTATAGTCAAGGTTGAGAATCATTGCTCTAGAGCAGGCTCCAAATGCAGATTCCAGGCCAGCCCAGAATGTCCAGGGCCTGCCTACGCCTGAGAGGAGGAAGCAGAGAGCTCAGGCTGAGAGTCCGCCTCTATTCTCCCCTCCCCTGCTGCTGCCCAGCTCCCAGAGCACTCTGCATTCCATCTCAAGCCAGACAGGGCCAACCTCTGTCCATGGGGACTGCTCCCTTCAAGAGCACCCAGGGTGAAGATGGGGTCTGGCTCTGAATGATCTTGGGGAAGACTCTGTTTCCTCATCGGTAACATAGGAATTGCCATCACACCTGCTCTGCTCTCTAATGGGTCCTAGGCTCCCACCCGGAAGTCTTCAGAAAGATTTATATGTTTTGTCTCCCCCAAGACGCAGCCCTGCCTGGCACTGCGTTAGCCCCTGGGGAGAACACAGCAATGGATTCAACAGACCAGGCCACAGCTAGTTAACTCATAGGTACAACATGCCGCCATAAAGGTTGTGATGGTGAATGCGGGAGGGGATGGGGAGGGGCTCCTAATGGGCAGGGAAAGGGGTCAGAGAAGACTTCCAGGAGAGACGTGAGGAGTGAGCTCCAGGCAGGGGGACCTGCAGGTGCAAAGGCTCAGAGGCACTGCTTACAAGATCGGCTCTCAACACCACTTTTCCCTCCCTCCAGGACTCACCCCCTGAACCCAGGCCCCACATGGCCGCACTCACCTGACCTGAAGGCATGGAGGGCTTTCCTTGAGCTTCCCGAAGCCAGTCAGCCACATGTGTAAGCTTGCCCCTGGGGGTGCCCAGGAGAAAGGGCAGGATGGCCTGGCTCCCCAGAGGGCACAAACCCCACAAGCAGCATCCTCACCCTCCAGAGAAAGGGGGAGGGGATGAGCAGGATGGTCACACAGTCACTCACCAAACAGTACAGGCATTGCAGACCCAGCATACTGTGTGGGGTGAAGAGCAGTGAGAAGCCGGGCGGGCACAGGACACCCTGGGGTGGGGAGGAGGTGTCTGAGCCGCATCTTAAAGCATGGGGGGCACGTTCCAGCCCTAGGGTATGGCCGGTAGTGAGAGAAGGTATGAGAGAAAGTGAGGCCCAAGGGGAGAGTGGAAAATGGGGGTGAGAAGGAGTAGGGGACAGACTTTCCCACTCATTCAAAACTGTGTAGTCCACACAGCCATTAGGATGGCCACCATCAAAAATCAACAAATAACGGGTGTTGGCGAGGATGCAGAGAAACTGGGACCCTTGGTCACTGCTGGCGGAAATGTAAAGTAGTGCAACCGCTATGGAAAACAGTATGGTAGTTCCTCAAAGAATTAAATATAAAATTACCATATGATCCAGCCATTCCACTTCTGGGTATATACCTGAAATAACCGAAAGCAGGATGTCGAAGAGAGATTTGCGTACCCATGTTCATAGATGGATTATTCACAATAGCCAAAGGGTGGAAGCCACTTAAGTGTCTATCCACAGATGAATAAACAAACTGTGGTATACACATACAATGGAATATTACTCAGCCTTAAAAAGGAAGGAAATTGTGACACATGCTACAACATGGATGAACCTTGAGGACATTATGTTAAGTGAAGTAAGCCCATCACAAAAAGAGAAATACTGTATGATTCCATGTATATGAGGTACCTCGAGTAGTCAGATCCACAGAACAGAAAGTAGAAGGGTGGCTGCCAGAGGCTGGGGGAGGGGAAAATGAGGAGTTAGTGTTTAATGGGAACAGAGTTTCAGTTTGAGAGGATGAAAAGAAGTCCTGTGTCTGGGTGGCGGTGATGGTGGCACAATAATGTGAATGTCCTTGATGCCACTGAACTGAACACTTAAAAATAGTTACAATGATAAATTTTATGTTATATATATTTACAACAAGAACAATAACAACAAAAGTTTAGTGAGTGCTACTCTGTGCCGGGCACTCGGGGTTGAGCAAGAGCCAGAAGCCTCCCCCGGAGGAGCTGACAGGTCAGGAGTGACATGTGCCACAAGGAAAGGCAGGGTGAGGGGAGAGGCAGCTGCTCTGTGTGGCGAGGTCAGGGAAGCCTCTCTGACGAGGTGAAATGCAGGAGCGGATCAGAGGGTGAAAAGTGCTGTGGTGACCTCCTGGGACTTGCTGAAGGACAGGATGTGGGGGCGAGGGCCAGGGCGGGGTCAGGATGACTTGGGCAACTAGTCATAACATCACTGAGACAAACCCTGACAAATGCTATGTCACCTGGTCACCCCCTTTCTCCTTCACGACAAGCCTGTGAGGTAGGAAGGATGAGAAACTGAGGCCAAATAACTTGGTGCACGACCCACAGGTGGGACCAGGGCCCAGGTGGTCTGAGGCCCGAGCCCAGGTCTCTCCTCGGGGCTATCTCCAGAGCTGGGGACGCTTCTCCAGGCCACCGCCCACTGCAGGGCCAAGTGCACCCACGGACACAGGGCCCAGGGCCCCTCTCGAGCCCCACTTCCTCAGGCATCACCCGCAGCACGGCCCTGACAGCCCCTGACCTGGGTCAGCATCCCCGTACGGAGATCCACCCATCCTGCAGATGGGGCCTTTGAAGCCGAGGAGGTGTGAGCTGGCAGCTAAGGAGGTGGCTTCCCCGTGGGACCTCTCCTCTCTCCCTGCCAGGAGCCGCAGCCTCACAGTTCTGGGATGAGGGAGGACAGCCCAGTCAGCACTTTCCACTGACTCTTTCAAAACCACTGACAAGCACTGGGGCCTGTGAGACAAGCTCGCCAGGCGCAGTTCCCCCTTACCGGCCCCTCGTGACTCTGCACAAAGCCCATCTGTGCTTCGGCTCCAGCCCCCGGGAGGAGGGGGTCTGAGAGGATGCAGGCCCATCCTCTCTGAGCCACGGGGTCCCCACTCTGGCCAGCCCAAGCCCCATGCTCCCTGCCCATAGAGACACTGCCGCCCCGATAGCAGAGCTGAGCTGTCCAAGGCTTGCTGGGCCTGGGCAGCGTTTGTGGGGAGGGGGTTCCCTCCACTGTAAACTCTTTTAAGGCAAAGCTCCCTCTCCTATGGCCCCCACTCATCACAGTTTATCACTGTGGAAGGTGGCATGCATGATCTGAAAATGGAAAAGGAAAACATCTCCCCAAAATCCAGCCACAGATAAGCCACATAGCAAACCTCTATTTACTGAGCCCTTCGTGAGCCACGGCCCTTCCCAGTCTTTGCCTCATTTAATACTCCCCAACACCTGGGTGCCCATTTTACAGATGAGGCGGCAGACTCAGGTTCGCAGGGGGGGTGGAGGCCACCAGACAGTGAGGGGCAGCACAGGGCTTGACCACACTGAGCTCATGTCTTTCTGCCCAGTGCTTGTGCAGTTCTCAGGCCCCTACTCACCCCCGGGGCCGGCAGGCCTGAGGACTGCCCTTGGCCTGGCACTTCTCCTGCCTCACCCACACACACTGACACTGCACACATTGTGCCAGGCACTCAGGGCTGGTGAGAGGCGTCCTCAAGCCTGGCGGCTCACCCCAGCTGCACTGCCAAACCGGGGGCTGCCACCAGGAGGCAGGTGTTAGTGGAGTGGGCTGCAGGTCACCCTAGTCTCCCTGCCTCATGGGGGCTGGCTTAAGGCTTGCCAGGCACTCCACTAGGCCAGGCCACAGCCCTTTGCCCTTGGTTTTGTCCTCCATAAACAGGGACGGGGATGGTGGTCTACTTGCTTTTCCAGTGCAAAAGAAAATTCTAAGAGCAATTAGCTCACACTTCCCTCTAGACAGTCTCACTGGCCCAAGGTTTTCTCCTTCTGGTAACTTCAGGGAGGTTTAACTGTGCTCTCCTAATGAGTCCTAACACAGAATCCCCCATAAAGGGCCCTCTATAAAGTTCAACCGTGAAACAGGACCCCCTCCCCCAACACTGCCTCCCGCCCCAGCAAAAGCTGGAACCAGGTCTGAAAAGCCAATGGTGTTCATTTCAAAATGCACCCGTGGGCCCTGAGCCCATGATTTGACCCATAAAACACCTACGGAGTTAAGTCGCTGAGCTTGGACGATAAACATATTCTTCAAGTCTTTTTGTTGAGTTCAAAGACAGACTTAATAATGCACCAGCTTTCAAAATCAAGAAATGTCTGTTCTTATAATTCCATCATCATTGCTATCACTAGTTTTAACTGAGCACGTCAGAGGTGCAGTGCTAAGCATTTCATATTAGAGGTTCCACAACCTGCCGTTTGACATAAGGTGCTCCAAAATTCACTTAGTAAGATACTAAGGCTCAGGCTTTATGTTTTTTAAAACCAAGGAATAAGTCAGGTTCATCATCTTTTCTTGAGTTACTTTCTCAGATTAACTCAAAAGTTTTGCATTAATTGTGTATGATTTTTTAAATTAATTTTCCAAAATAAAAGGGATCTGTGTATGTAACATTTAAAGGCCTCATTTAAAAACCTCTCCTAAGAATGTTTGCCCATTGGTGGTCCTGAGTGTCTCTGCTTGAGTCATCTTAAAATCTAGCTGACTCAAGGTCTAGTTTTTTGCCAGTCCACAAGGAAGACCCATCAGCCCCTCCTCCCTGGGGTCAGGAGTTTGGGAAGCTGGGCTGGGCTGGCTTGAGGGGGGGTCTGGCGTGGATGGGGAGGCTGAACACGGGAACAGGCTCTGAGGGTGAGGTAAGGCAAGGGCATGGGACCAGATGTCCTAGGACCTGGGTTGGAGATCCAGTCACGCCATCTGCTGGCACTGCCAGTGTCTCCGTCTGTGAAATGGGGTAACAGCTTGTGCCTCGTGGGGCCGTGTGGGGAGGACGGGAACCATGGGTCTGCTGGGGCCTCGCACCAAGTTGGCAGAGGGTGGCTAGGTTCTTTGTTCTGTTTTCTAATAAATTACAACTCATTTCCAAGTGCTTCTTCTCCTGGTCTTAAATCACACCTTTCTTAACACCGTCCCCCAAGAAGCAGCTAGAGGACAGAGGGATCTGGACTGAGGGAGACAGAGGTTCAGCTACTCCACTCTCGCTGAACCCAAGTGCTTTTCTTCATCCTCTGTCCTCCAGCCCCTGATTTAGAAAGAGCAGGAAAAGCCCCGGGCTCCCGCCTGTTTGACGAAGCAAGAGCCGGGCACAGGAGGACAAGAGAGTGAAGCTGGGCTGGGTGAGCAGCTCCGGGCATCCTCTGCCAGGGCCTCCCTGACTCTGGCCGTCGTCACCACATCAGCCTGTCTGCCTGACACGGCCCATTACAGCAACTTCTCCTGGGCGGCTGTTTGAGATGCCACACCCCACGGCCCCCACCTAAGCTGCTGAACAAAGAGTCCTCACACCTCAGAGGAAATGAGGGGTGGCTAGGGGCAAGGCAGGGTGGCCGCACTGACCATAGCCCCCAGCTGAGGGGGAGGGGCCCTGGAACTCTCCCTCTCCCCTCCTGCACTTGCGACACCCCTTCCAGGAAGGCAACAGGATGAGATTCCTAACTTTTTGGAAAAATGACTCAGAGCTCTGCGAATCTGAGGATCAGGGTCATAGAAGCAACCTGACCCCTCCTCAGGCTTTGAGCTGTGAAGGGGCAGAGCTCCTCCATAGGAAGCCCAAGGTAGGAAGGGGGGTGTCCTGCACCCCACCCCACCATCACTGCACACCCCGCCACATTTCTCACTAAAATACAGCTCTGATCAAACCACTGCCCTGCTCCCAATGGCCTAACGAACGAAGGCGGCTCCCTGATACCCCCTCCCTGCCCTCAGCCCCTCTGTCTCCTGCCACCCCCACCACACCAGATCCTCTGACTCTCGCACCCAGGCTAAGCCCTCAGGGCCCAGAGTGGCCTGTGAAACCTCCTCGTTCTGCCCAAATCTCCCCACCGTGCCAGCCACTCCTCCAGGAAGCCAGTCCTGGCTACCCCCCTGCCCTTCCTTCTCCTCCACAGAAGGTCACTCCTCTGTTTTAATCAGGCCCCCACCCCAGGCCTCACCATGCTCTCTGCTGGCCTCATGTCCCTAACTATTGTCCCCTTCCCCGGATCCCTCCTGAAGACACTGCCTGCAGCCATGTCAATCACACTAAGAGCAGCCAATAGGTATCTGACGTCACAACGAACCTACAAGGGAAGTAATGTTATCCCCACGGTGCAAATGAGGAAACTGAGGCACAGAGAGGTTTAGCTTCTTGCCCAGAGGTCACAACTCCACTCTCTGAGATGCAAGGCTGGGAGAGAACATGTAGAGAGAGAAAGTAGCAGAGCAGTGGGGTGAGAGGCCCTTCCAGAATCCCAAAGATGTGGGCCTAGGTACCATCAGGTCCTAGGTCCTCCCAGGTCCCTTCCTCACCCACCCAGTGAAGCAGAGCTCTTGCCACGAGAACTCAGGGCTTGCTCTGGGCCCCAGGCCCCCCCAGGCCGCCCCTCCCTCTGCAGTGCCCTTTTCTTCCACTGACAGTCCAAATAGTACCCATCCCACCAAGTCCACCTGCTCTAGGAAGCTACCGTCCATCCTTCCCTCCCTGGCACTTCTGGGCCCACCTATCACCCATGTTTGTGGTTTTTCATGAAGCAGCATCCTTCCGCATCAGCCCTTCCCACCAGGTGTTTTCCTGGTCAGTGGAATATTATTAGGAAGTCTTCAAAAAAAACATATCCATGGTCAAATCAGTTTAGGAAACACCAAATGGTTTCTTTTCTGCAGGACTTGTCAGAGCCTTTAATTCTCTTAGCATGCTGAATCTCCCACAGGGTAGGGGAGTGAATTTGCCACTTTCTACCCTTATTTGTCCTCTGAACCCTTGAGGTTTCTCAGAACAGTCTTTGAGAAATGCCACCACCTCCCAGCCACTGAGAACAGCAGGGGGCACAAGAGCAGGGATCAAAGGGGGGTGTGACTGGCTCAGCCCTGGGGTCCTTTTAGGAGGCGTGCGGGACATTTGGGGAGCTCAGCCTGACAGCCCTTCTTGGCACTGCCCGGGGCCACGGTACCTTTGCCCTCAGTGTCTGCCCTTCTCACCTTCCTCTGGGTGAGGTGACTGCGCATCTGGAGGAACCAGCGCCCTCAGATACCACCCCCAGGCCATGTAGAGCCCGAAGCATCAGGGGCCTTGGGAGAACCCCCAAAGCAAGCCAGACAGTTCCTCCGTGCGAACTGCTCACCCTACTCCATCATCATGTGGCTTTTCAGATTACCAAACTTACAATGTATTAAGCTGCCATTCTGGGAAGACACAGTGTCCCACCTACCAAACCCGGTGACCCCCCCCATCCCGTTCCCCAGAGAGGGGACTGAATCCTTCAATCAACAGGAAACGGAGGCCTCAGAGGGGAGCAGACACTTGCCTGTGGTGGCCCAGCCAGGGGCAGAGCAGAGAGGAGCATCCAGGCCTTCCCACTTCCAGGTGTACCGGGGAGGAGACCCCCACCGTGGCTCACGTAACCATCGGCGGCAGCTACGAGGCCAGGGTAAGGGACACTGCCCAAGCTGGGGGCGGTGGCTCAGCAGCTGGGGAGACTCCGGGGGCTTTAGGAGAAGATGGCATGTCTGGGGCTGGAGTCAGCTGTTTCCCCAATCTCCTCGGCCCCACCCTGGCTGGAGGAAGAGTGCTCACCCCAGATTGGCTACCCAGAGGGCTGGGCTCAGCTGTGGGCAAAGATAAGATGCCTACATGCTGCCTGCATGTCACTCTACCCTGGGGCAGTCGCCTAAGACACCCTCTTGTGGTCTTGGGGGTTCCTCACAGTCAGACGCCCTAGAAATCAGGCCTGTTTCCCTGCCTGAGACCTAAGCCCCCAGAGGCCCCCCACCCTGCCTCACCTCCCAGCAGAGTAGCCCCTGCATCCTGCACGCTCTACACACTCGCCTCTGCCCTGCCCCCATCTCAGCCCCCAAACCTCCCTCAACACAGTCCACAGGAGCCGGGACAGTCCCCTTTACCTGTTCCAGGTCCCCCGTGACCTGTGCCCGTCCCTGCCCGTCTGGCCCCCAAGTCCCCGATCTCAACACTGGCTACACAAAGATGGCCCGTGGACCAGCAGCATTGCGCCACCCAGGAGCCTGGTAGAAACGCAGAGTCTCAGGCCCCAACCCAGACCTGCTGAATTAGAACCTGCATTTTAACAAGCTGTCCAGGTGATGCATGCGTATGTTAGAGTCTGAGAAGCACTTTTACAGATCACTGCTCTAACCAACTCATTGCACCCGTGGTCTAGCACCTTCGATGGCTCCCCTGGGGCCTACTAAATCAAGTCCAGACTCAGCAGCTTGGCAGTCGAGGCCTTCCCCAACCTGGCTTCAACCCACTTCTCCAGGCTTGGGGGTCCCACTCCACCTCAGGAATGCCATCCTCTCCTCTGTCGGCCAAAGCCACCTCGGACTTCAGGACCCTCTAAAAGCATCACCTCCTCCAGGAAGCTGGTCTGAATTGTACCTCATTATATCACACCTGGCATGCCTCACTTTTATTCCCTGGAGAGTGGGGATCCTGTCCTGTGTTCCCAGTGGCTCTGAGCATCAGGCTGGGACAGAGATGCCAGGTGCTGACTGCAGGCCCAGCATCCAGTTGTCAGGTAGTCTACTCTCAGCTCTAGCCTGCCAGCCTCAGGCTCTGCCACAGCCTTCACCTCAACTCAGCAGAAAAGGACTGGGGCAGCGTAGACAAACCTCCTGCACACTCCCTGCCAGAGAGGGAGCACTCCTAAGAACCACGGGCCTGGTGAGCTTCCAGCAGCAATGTGCTTACTCTGTGCCTCAGTTTCCCAAAATGCAGCAGAGAATGCCACCGACTCTGCCTCCCTCTTTCCCTGGGGGCTGGCAGGGTCTACCGAGATAGAGGAGCAGATCCTCTAAAGTCTGGGGCTCAGAATTTGGAGCAAAGAGACTCCATCCCTGTGTGGTCAGCAAATCCTTGCTCAGTCAGCCAGCCAGGCCCCTGGGAGGCCAAGTCACCTGCCCACAAGTGTCCTCAGGACCCAACAGAAAAGCCTCGCAGGACAGGGCTGCCATACCCTCCTCCCAGCTCCCTCTTTCCTGGCCCAGTTCCTCAGGGCTGGCATCCTATGGGGAGTCCTCTCTCCTTTACACTGGGTCTGCAAGAAGCCACTCAGGCACGTCACCTCAAGCAGTTCTTGGCGTCCACAACCTCTAGGGAGCAAAGAAAAAAGTCGCTCTATCCCATTTTACAGACAGACAAGAGGTAAGGACAGGGCCAACAGTAAAGTGGATTAAGCTCTTTTCAGTTCCCATTTCTCTGTTCCCCAGCTCTGCTCCCATGTTCAGCCCAGCCCTACTCAGACCCCCATTCAGGCTCCCAAGGCCAAGTCTGAAGCTCTACTTCACAACATTCTAGATGGAATCCAAAACAGGCCAGTTTATCTGCAGAGCCCTACCTGACCTCCCCAGAGGCAGATGAGGGCAATGGAGCAATGCAAAACCCAGAGGGGTGACAATCTAATGGTGGCAGGGAGCTGTTTTCATACCAGAAGTTGACCTCCCCAGCACCCCAAAATCACAGTGTGCATTATGCCCAACTACTTGGCCTGGGCCAGGAGCCCCTCCTGGAAGCAAAGGTGGGGCATGAAGCAGAGCAACCCAGCTGTCCATTCTGAGTAAGGACCCCTTCTCCCTTAGAGGATATGACTTCTTTCCTACCTCCCCAGCCCCCAAGGCCAGGCACCTCTGGGAGTCAGGAAAAAGCACTTGTTTGTTAAGGAGCTTTCAACTGGCGTGTATCTGAGAGGCATAAGAGAAGGGGCAGAGTAAAGTAGTTTAGAGCATGGATTCTGGAGCCAGGTTGCCTGTGTTCAAATCCTCACCCTGTAACTACTGAGTTGTATGACTGTGCCTCAGTTGTCCCATCTGTAAAACGGGAATAAGACCTACCTATAGAGCTGTTAAGAGGATTAAGAAGTTAATATTTGCAGAGTCCTTAGAACATTGCCTGGCACCCAGTGAGTGTACCAGGGTCCTGGCCCAGCCTCTTGGCCTCTGCCAGACTTCTCCTACCCAGGATACCCTCCTTGCTCCCACCTATCCCAGCTCAAGGTCCTTCCTAGGCACACCACCCCTAGATCTGGACCGCCAGCCCCTAGATCCAGCACTCGCCTCACAGTGTTACCTTGGGTCCATCACTGGTCCCCCTGTCCAGGGCCCAGCTCCCCTCCCTCCCACATCTGATGTCCCCTGGCTCTTGGCTCTCCATCCTGAGAGCACGAGCCACACAATTCAATTCTCAGCTGGCTCCTCTGTGCAAAGAAGAGAGCTGTGGGTGGAAAGACAAGGGTCTATACAGAGACCTCCAGCCCCGGCTCCTTCCTCCCCTTCAATTCTCTGCCCCCCAGGGCTCGGCACCCAGCAGTCACCACCCAAGGGCTGGCTTGAAATAAATCCCTGGCTGCCCAGGCCAAGTGCAATAGGGAGCTATTGAAGGTTTTAGAGGAATGAGATTATCTAATCAATGTTTTTCTAAATTGCTCCTGCTGCTCTGTTAAAATGGAGTAGAGAAGGACAATGCAGACCTGGGAAAGCAGGTAGCAGCTACTACAGCCTGGCCTGCGGCAATAGCCTAGGGCGGTAGCAGTGGGATCAGCATGAAGAAAAGACCTGAGATAGATTTTGCAGAGAGAACCGAAAGGACTTGCTGTTGGACTGAATGTGGGGAGGGAGGCAAAGGGAGGAGCTGATGCCACCTGGTTTCCCATCTTTAAAGGTGGGTGGGTTATGGGCCATTCACTGAGATGGGAAGGCCTGCAGAGGGTCACATTTGGGGAGTGCAGTCAGGGTTCTGTCTCGTCCACATGAAGCTTTTCATACCTATGGAACATCCAAGACACCAGAAATCATCAGATGGGTGGCTGGGATAGAGAGGTTGAGACTGGAGATAAAATTTGCTACTTAATATTACGAGAATGAACATGACGCACATTTAAGATCTGTGTGTTTGTAAATTAATGCTTGATTTTAAAAATCGTAGGGAAGAATGAGAGCTCGGAGGGTATGTAAATAGAGGGGAGCCGGAGGGGAGACGGGGGCTCAGGACAGAGCCCTGGGGTCCCCCAAAATTTAGAGTTGAGTGGAGGAGTTGTCCCCAAAGACGACTAAGGAAGGGCTAGCCAGGGAGGGAGGAAGACAACCAGGGGAAGCCAAGAAAGGATACTAGGTCTAGAAGGAGAAAATGATCAACAAGACCAAGAGGGGTCAAGGAAGACTTGCTTGTGGGGGCGTGGAAATCACTGGAGACCTTGACTGGGGCGTTTCAGTGAAGTGGTGGGACCCAAGCCAGGTCAAGTGGGCCAAAGAGCCAAAGGGCCATGCTCCAGAGGAGCAGGTACAGGCAGCTCCCTGGAGAAGTTTTGCTGTGAAGAGAAGTGGAGAAGTGGGTCTGTGTAGCTGGGGGAAAATGACGGAGGAAGGCAAAAAAGGGGCTATGAAGTGGGGGAGGAGGGTGCCAAAGCATGTGCTTATACTGTTATGAATGATCCAGGGGGAAAGAAGCCACTTCTAACACCAAGAGAGAGGAGAAGTAACTGAAGAATGGGGGACAGGGAGGGGTCCACCTTGGAGCCCAAGTGATGGCACGGGCCTGTGGCAGGAACTGGGATGCTTCGTCCCCCCAACTGAGGGAAAGGGGGCAAAGTTGTCAGAATGCAGATGTGGGGCATTCACTGCACACGCTTTCAGATGCACGCCTACCCATCCCTCGGTTCGTGCCACTTCAATGACTCCCAGGGCACCTGCCGTTTTGCTGCTTGCTCCAAACATGGACAAGTTGCCCCCCGCGGACTGGCACGGGATGCGCTACCATCAACAGGTTCTGCAAACAACCTGGGGGCACATTTCACCATACGTGCCAGCCACTGCGCTTATCTCATCAGGCTGTGCCCCTTCCCGCTGCAGCTCCGAGGGGGTCCACGGGACCCTCACTCTCTCTACTAGAGCCCCAGCCCCCTTCCCAGGGCAGTGGCCTCCCTCAGCCCCTCCCCCAAAGTGAGCATTCAGCACAACCTACCCCTTTCCGAGCCTGGTTCTCACCTGGCCTGGAGCAGCCAGTGAGGCCCCAGTTGGCCCTTCGGAGAGAGCTGCTCCCCACCCTGCCGGGGGCCCCCCGAAGAGACCACCCGGACGCCCGGAGGGACGGTAGCCCAGCCTCTCCCCAGGTCCCGGCAGTCACCCCAGAGCTTTCTCTTCTCTCCCCAGCGCCCACTCTCTGTCTGGACCGCCCGATTCGTCGCGGGGCGTCCGCGCCCGGCTTTGTCTGCGCCCACGGAGCGCGCCCGCCGGGCGCCCCGGGCGCTCCCCTGCGGCACGCAGCCCGCGGGGTCCGGCCTGCCCTCCGCCCCCGGCGCGCTCGCCCGGCACGCGCTGCCCCCGCCCGGGACCACCGCCGCCCGCCGGGACCAAGGCTTCCCCCGACGCGAGCGAGGGGGCGCGGCGCCCACCGCTCTCCGCGAGCCTCCGGGAACGCCGCGCACCCCAGCCCTCCGGCCCGAGCGCCGCATTGGCCGCCGGAGTCCCGGGCTGGCCGAGCCCTGGGGGCCGCTCCGGGCCCCTCGCCCTCCCGCGGCGGCCGCAGCCCCTGCCTGTGCCCGAGCGCGGGCTGGGGGTCGGGGAGCCGGGGCCCGGGGGCCGGAGCCCGAGGGAGGGCGCGCGGTACCTTTCCCTGCTGAGCCGGGGAAATGAGTCTGCGGCGAGCCGTGCTCCAGCCTCGGCCTCCTCCGCCTCCCCTCCTCCTCCAGCCGCCTGGCTTCCTCCTCCAGCCGCCGCCGGGACCGTAGGGGCCCGAGCCAGCCGCCTCGGCCTGTGTGGGGCCCCGCTCCGCCTCGCGTCCCCGGCCCACCCCGCCTGGTCCGCTCCGGCCCGGCCCCCGGCTCCGCCTCGGGGCGGGGACCCGCCGCGCTCCTCCCCGGGCCCGCCCCGCGGGGGGCCGAGAAGCTGGAGGTGGCCGAAGCCGGGGACCGCGGTGCCCCTGCCTCCGAACCCCGGCCCAGCGCTCCGCACCTGAGCCCCACACCCGCCGCCTGAAGCTGGGCGCCAAACGTCCCCACCCATCCCCGAAAGAAAAGTAGCTGGCTCAGCCCTGCCAACCCCGTGCTGGGCGTAACGTAGGGCTGAGGCTGCCTGCGAGGCGACGAGCAGAGCCAGGACGCCGGGCTCAGTTGACCCGCGGAGTCCAGAACCGTCTTTCGAAAGGTAGGGGCGCCCCTCTCTCCTCCTGGAGCTGTCTTCACTCCCGCAGACACTCCACCGGATCTCAGTTGGGGTCAGAGGGCTCGTCCCCAGGAGCCACCCCCAATCTCATTTTCTCCCCAACATCGCTGCCGCCACCCCCACCCCCACCCCCACCCCCTTCGCCTCAGAGACCTCTGCGCATCAATCTCAAACCCGCAACAGCAGGGGAGAGGGGGCACTCAAATCGCCACAGCCCGTCCCTTCGTGGCCCACGGCCGTGAGTGGAAGTGGCCTCTTTAAGAAAATATCCTTCGCTAGTACCCACTGCCTCATCCTCAAGTTAATAAAAATCGAAGCAAATATAAATGTGACGGTCACTTCTTTTTTTCTTAAGAAATAAATCAGAATTATTTGGAAATTATTTATTCGTTTTCTGTTTGAGATTCTGCAAGCACTGCTCGGATCCCCTGTACAGTTTTTCATTTGTTCTAGTTTCAGGTGTGAGGGGGGATGGGGAGTGGGGAGCGCTTGGTCTCTGACAATTTTATTCCGTTTAACCCTTTGAGCATCTCTACAGATGCTGACAGAGCCCCAGTCCAAGGGGTGCAAGCTTTCGGAGGAAGCCAGGCCCCTGCCCTGAACTGTCTTTCAGGCTGAGGAGGGTGCCCCACCTAACCTCGACCCCACAGGGGACTCACCAGGCTCCAGTGCAGAGCAGACTGCTGCATGGCCGGGAGGGCAGGGGTCCCTGCAGAAATGGGGCTTGATGCCTGCAGGAGGGACAGGCTTGGGTACAGGCTGCAGGGACATGGTGAATTTCAGGTGAGGTTTCTTATCAGCAGAAAAGGCCTTGTCATTGCGCAAGCTATTCCCTTCACCTAGAAGCCTTTCTCCCTGCTCCTAACAAACCTGTATGTCCCGCTGCAGTTAAATGTCAGGTTAAATGTTACCCCCTCCTCTGTGAACCCTTCCCTGTCACCAAGGACAGCACAATGTTTATGAGTGGGCTCTCAGGACTAGATTTCCTGGGTTTGAATTCTGCTTCCATGTGGCCTCTCTGTGCTTCAGTTCGCACGTCTGCAAAATGGGGTTAGTAACTAATACCTACTCCAAAGAGCTGTTGTGAGCATTACATAAGAATATTAATATGGACCTGATGGATTACAAATGATGGGAAACTACTCAAATTGGGTTGGTGCAAGCAACTAGGAAACTTATATGCTCACATAACGTAAGACTCCAATGGTGTGACTGATCGGGTACCGAGAGACTCAAAAACTATCATCAAGACTTAGTCTTCCTCTCCTCATCTTTCATCTCTGTTCCTTGCAGTGGCAAGATGGCTGCCAGCAGCTCTAGGCTCCATCCTCACAGCCCAAATCCTCACTCCTTTCAGCGGTCCCAGCAAAAAGCCAAGGTTACGTCAGGTTGGCTCTGACTGGGTCACATACCATTGTTTGGGCCTGAATCACATGCCTGACCCTGGAGTTGATCCCATCCAAACCACAGGGATGGAGAATGAGGAAGGGTGATGTCAGAGCACTGTTTACAATTAGAAGGTGAATGGACCCAGAGCTGTGCGCCACGCACGCAGGAAGTTCACAAAAAATATTGGCTGTTGTTGAGGACCTTCGTCATGTTTCAGGGGTGCCCAGTACCTTTTGAACATCTGTCTCTGTTTAGGGAAATTCCCGTGTCTTGAACCCTGCACCCCCTACTCCAAAACCAGAAACACTCTTTCCCAGTGTCCCTTGCAGCTGAGGAGCTGGCATCATCGAGGCCCTGCAACCAAATGCACCAGGGAAGATTTTCATGTGGAAAGGAGCAATGTGAGGAGACAGGTGTCACCCAGAACCCATTCAGGAGGATGGCAGCAAGGATGGTACTGGAGGCATCTGGCTTTAGAGACGACAGCGGCAGAGGTGCTGGAGTACTTGCCAAAGTAAGTTTCAGTTGTCTACTGCTACATAACAAACCACTCTCAAAACTTAGTGGCTTATGAGGCCGGGCCCATGGCTTAGCAGTTAAGTGCGCTTGCTCCGCTACTGGTGGCCAAGGTTAGCATCCCGGGCGCGCACCGACGCACCACTTCTCCTGCCATGCTGAGGCAGCGCCCCACATACAGCAACTAGAAGGATGTGCAACTATGACATACAACTATCTACTGGGGCTTTGGAGGAAAAAAGAGGAGGAGGATTGGCAATAGATGTTAGCCCCGGGCCGGTCTTCCTCAGCAAAAAGAAGATTGGCATGGATGTTAGCTCAGGGCTGATCTTCCTCACAAAAAAAAAAAAAAAAAAAACTTAGTGGCTTAAAACAACAACGATTTCTTATTTCTCACAACTCTGGGTTAACTGGACAGCTAGACAGTTCTGCTGCTGCATGTGATGCTGCCTAGGGGTCAGCTGGAAGCTTGGCTGAGGCTGGAACTAGGAAGCAATCGGGTCCTAGGCAAGCACCTTAAAAACAGCACCATCTTCTCGGCCTTGGTTCCTCCACACCTCTATTTTAATGTCCATCACCACCACCATCTGTCCCCCTCACAGGTCTGGCCTGATTCCTGCCCCTTTCTCCACTCATACCACCAACCCCTGGAAACCTTGTCAATCTCCAGCCTAACCCTGAGCAGTAGCCACTGCACAGGATATGGGGAAACCAAGAAAAACAAACTAAGCCGTGTGTCTCAAATCACATGAGTTAAGGAGGGAGGGCCAGTCAAGAGAGGTGGAGCAGAGAGGGGGTGTGGTAAAGGGTGACCCCTTCCTCAAGCCCTTTGCCTTCTCTGGTCCTAACTCTCTCCTCTAGAAATGAGAGCTCTGGGCAAGATGCCTTCTAACATCATCCTCTGCAGGCGTTGCCCTTCTACCTTCTGAGATCTCCCCGACCCTCCGAGGATCTGTGCACTCAGCTTCAGTCAGGAGACCTTTTCTGAGCCCTGAGTCCATGCCAAGCATGCTGGGCCATCGACATCAGCAGCAGAGGAGGCGACCTCAGCCCAGCTGACTGTCCCACAGTATCCCAGACATCAGAGCGGGACAGCCCAGGACCTCCTGGCTCTGGTGAGGCAGACTGACCTGGTCATGGCTGAGTGTGTGTGCTTGTGTGTGTCAGCATCCTGGTCCCCACCCCACCCTGGGGGGCTGTGGCGGACAGCCTCCCTGACCACAACCCACTGTGTCAGCGACAAGTAAACAGGATGAGTTGATTGCTGCCTCCATAAGCAGATGCCAGTCACCATCTAAACAGGAAAGAAACAACCCACGGGGAGGGGAGCCCTCACTACTCGCTGTGATGTAGGCGAGAGGAGGAGGAGACGAATAGAGAAAAACAGAGAGGGACAGAGACGGAGAGGCAGTGAAGGAGACAAAGAGAAAAGAAAGCCAGAGCCAGCAACTCAGACAGTACCGAAACCAAGGCAGTGGGCTGCTGTGTTTCCACCAGCTGCTCTGTGCCCCTACAGGTGCCCCTGCTTGCCAAGCTCCCCTGCCTGGAGCCAGCGTCCCCACATCAGGCCTCCTGCCCCTCCTCCAATGGAGGCCACCCCACCCACCTGCAGGCCCTGCTCAAGCTATAGCTTGTCCTAGAAATCCTCAAGCATAAACCACCCCCAGGGTTCCCTTCCTTTTGCACAGAAAACTTACAAAGTGTTTCTCCAGCCAGATATATTCCCAGAAGCCTCATCTTCTCTCCTTTTGGGCTGCTACTGAGTCTGTTAACATTGTAGGAGACATGATTTCTCCCATTTTCAAATAGGGACACTGAGCCCTTTATTGGTCCACCCAAGGCCACAAGCAAATGAGGAACAAATTTAGCCTCTTGCATCTTAGACTCAACTCCCATCCTCTTTCCCGGTCCACTTATTGCTGGTCTTTCTTGGCCTGCCTCCACAGGTCTTGGTGGCAATATGTCTTGATAGCAGCACCCAGGGCCAGTGACTCAGGTATGGGGAGGCTGGGGCTGCCAACTTCCTGGGAGGAGTACTTACCCATTAAACAGACCATCCTCTGAGTCACTGGGAGGACTGGGAGATCCTGGAGGTTGAAACAGTCTGACTCATCCTTGTCTTTATTTCAGCTGAGGAGGAAAAGACCTCACGCGTAGGAGAATGGCCAACCCATCATTGTTTCCCCACAGACTTGAAAACTGGAATTGAGCCATGTAGGAAAATGGAGCAGGTCCCAAGAAGGTCCTTGTGACAACCCTAGAAGACATGACCTGGGAGAGAAAGGAGAGTCCAGGGTCCTTTCCAAACACTGTGGGCAGGAGCGAAGGTCAAGATACATGAAACTCAATATTCAGATTCAGACTGAGAAAAATAAAAAGTACGTTTGAAGGATGTTGTTTACCTTGTGAAATAATCTTTCATTAGAAAGATCAGAGTTCATTTAAACAGCATTCCATTCTTGGCAGTTTCCAGGGTTTGCTTATAGATCTGTCACTAGTTAAAAGAGAAGACACCGAGGGAGTTCATAGCTCCGGGAACATCTGCCCCAGAGAATGGCCACCGTGCTCACCTACAAGTTGCAGATCAGCCCCAGTGCCTTTAGTTCCTTTACTCTAGTTCAGGGCTTCTCAAACTTTGAGAGTCACCTGGAGAGCTTATGAAAAACACAGATGGCTGGGCCCCACCCCCAAGTTTCTGATTCAATAGGTTTGGAATGGGGCCCAATTATTTGCATTTCTAACAAGCTCCCAGGTGATGCTCTTGCTGCTGGTCCATGAAGCTCACTTTGGGACTCACTGATGGAATTAGACACACCTGCCTGCGCTCTCTGCGCATGCCCCAGAGAACTCGGCTAGAGAGCGCTGCTGGGGAAAGTCACTCCATCTTATCACTGGTCTCCCTTTATGTCTGGGACCACAGGGCTCCACAGGGCACTCGGCATTGCCTGGTGGACACACTGCACGTCCTGTGGGTGTTGCCTTTCCCACTGTCTGCTATGACTTGCTCACACCTTCTCCTCTGTCCTCAAGCCTCCAACACCTCTTCGTGTGCCCAGCCCAGCTGGTGAGGAAACAGACGCCATCCTCTTCATTGCTTCACAATTCGTAGAGGAAACAGAAGCCGTCATCTTCCCACCACCAAATCTTCAGAACCGCCTGCCCGGGGCCCACTCTCTCTGCCCACCCTCTCAGAGATGGAGGAGGTGTCCTGCTCCCACCCAAGGCCATTCACACCACTCGTGTCCCCCCACCTTCAGTTCTCCCTTCTCTCCTATGTCTGCCCTCACTCCCTTTCTTATGGGAATAGTGGACCATTCCCACAAGCATACAAACATCTTCTAGCATCTCTCATCCTTTTTTTCTTTTTTAAAAGGGATATCCTAGACCTCCTTATCTGCCTCCATTCCTCACCTAACATTCACAGCAAAACTTCTTCAAAGTATTGTGGATAGTTCCCATCACCACATCCTCCCTTCCCTACTCACTGTAGTCTGCCTTCCTTCCTTAGCACGCTGCTGAAACCCCAACTCCCTCATTGCCAAATCCAGTGGTCCTCACTTTATTTGATCTCTCAGAAACATTCAAGATCGCTGACCGCTGCCTCTTGCTGGGAAGGCTTTCTTCTCTTGGCTGCTTTGGCCACGCTGTCCCCTGGTTTTCCTCCTACCTCACTGGATGCATCTTCTCTAAGTGTTGGAGGGCCCCAGTCTTGGAACTGACCACTTCGCCTTCCCTACAGTCTCTCTAGCTCCGTGGCTCCAATATGGTGTCTGCTAAATCCACATCCGCAGCCCATGATCACTCCCCTGCACTTGGATTTTTGTCCAACTCCGTTTGAGCATCTGAAACTCAACATGCCCAAAATAAAACTCTTGACTCCCCTGCCCAGCTTGTGTGTGTGTGTGTGTTAAAATATATCTAACATAAAATTTACCATTTTAACCATTTTTAAGTGTACAATTCAGTGACATTAAGTACGTTTACAGTGTTGCGTGGCCATCACCACTATGCATTTCCAGAACTTTCTCATCATCCCAAACTGAAACTCTATACCCATTCAATAAAAACATCCCCTTCCCCCCACCCTCCCACCCTCAGCCCCTGGTAACCACTATTCTTCTTTCTGTCTCTATGAATTTAACTATTGTGGGTATCTCATATTAGTGGAATCATGCAATGTTTGTCTTTTTGTGTCTGCCTGACCAACTTTTTCCTCCTTCAAGTTCCACCATCCCCCAATTGCCCAAAAATACTCTTTAGCAAATAAAATGAGTTTCTGAGCTGTTGTTCTTCCATTTTATTTTTTAAGGTATTTCTGGTTTGTTGTTTAAAAGTTTTAAATATAGAAACAAAAATAAAATAGCCAAGAAAGACATAACAACATGCTCCTACCTCTCAGATTTAATCATTGTTCACATTTTATGTCAGTTGCTTTGTTATTTTTAAATACAGGAAATAAAGCATTACAATTCAAATTGTTTTTTTCTTAATTTTTTTTTATTTATTTATTTTTTCCCCCCAAAGCCCCAGTAGATAGTTGTATGTCACAGATGCACATCCTTCTAGTTGCTGTACGTGGGACGCAGCCTCAGCATGGCCAGAGAAGAGGTGCGTCGGTGCACGCCCAGGATCCGAACCCAGGCTGCCAGCAGCAGAGCACGCGTACTTAACCGCTAAGCCACGGGGCGGGCCCTACAATTCAAATTGTAATCCCCTTTTAATTCCCACCACCAGAGGCAACAATAGATAAATTAAATATGCATCATCTAGCCAATTTTTATAGTGTACACTTATACTATATTTCATCTAATCTGAGATACTATCATTTGTAAATGCGCTATTATTTTAAGCCCCACTTAAAAAGAAAAACACTGCCCATTAGACTATGACACAATACTTTCTAATCTTAGATTTTATTTAATACTTATTGAAATAACTCCTTTAGACACTTATTTATATATATATTTTTTATCATATGATATGTCATCAGATCTAAAATGCCATTTATTTTAAGATGAATCCTGATTCAGATCTTAAAAAATGTGTCTTAGGATCAATGAATTATGGCTTATCACTCTTGTGCACACATAAAAAGGAAATTTCAAGCAAAGTAAAATTGCTTAAGTATTCCTAAAACTTCACATCTAAAGTTTGACTCTTCTGCATCATTTTTTAAGACTTTTTTTTTTTAAAAAGTCTTACATTTACAGAAAAAATTGAGCAAAATGTACAAAGAGTCCTTTTAGACCCCTTATCCTCCCTCCCAATTTTCCTAATTTTTAACATCTTCCATTATTGTGGTACATTTGTTACAACTGATGAGCCAATATTGATACACTATTATTCACTAAGACCCATACTTTACATTAGGGTTCACTCTTGGTGTTGTACATTCTATGGGTTTAACAAATGTATAATGACACGTATCCATCATTATAATATCACACAGAACAATAGTCTCACCGCCCTAAAAATTCCCCATGCTCCACCAATTCACCACTTTCTTCCCCCAAGCCCCTGACAACCACTGAGATTTTTACTGTCTCCATAGTTTTGCCTTTCCCAGAGTGTCATAGAGTTGAAATCATACAGTATGTAGCCTTTTCAGATTGGCTTCTTCCACTTAGACTTAAATGGTCAATTAGTCCTCAAATAATCTTGAAACGTCAAGGGATGCTGGTGTCTGGTCATACCACCAAGTCACTGTACTTTTTGGTGAGCTTATTCTACTTTTTAATAATTTTGCGTGTGTGTGTGTGTCTGTGTGTGTGTGAGGAAGATTGGCCCTAACCTAACATCTGTTGCCAATCCTCCTCTTTTTGCTTGAGGAAGATTGTCACTGAGCTAACATCTGTGCCAGTCTTCCTCCACTTTATATGTGGGACACCACCACAGCATGACTTGATGAGCCGTGCATAGGTCCGCTCTGTACCTGGGATCTGAACCCATGAACCCGGGGGCCACCAAAGTGGAGCGCATGAATTTAACCACTACTCCACCAGGCCAGCCCCAATAATTTTTAAAATTATTTTCCTTACTAGAATGCAAATGCCCTAAGGTGCTTTGAGGTTATCCTATATCCTTATACAAATAAGGAGAGGAAATTTGAGGTGGAGGAGAGAAAGATCGGATGTGTTCATCTAACCCAGTTTTTCTTGGTTAAGTATATGGAAAAGTCATTTGCTAAAAGGAGAGAGAGGGCTGAAGGAAATGGTTCTGGAAACTTGACACGACAACAACCAATGTTTTGGATGTGTGTATGTGTATAATGAACGGCATTTACTTCCGTGTCAAAGAGAGTGAGATTGTAAAATACCGAGGATGCCTGCATTTTTTTAAGGTATAAATTACATACAGTAATGATTACACTTTTGTGTACAGTCCTGCAACTTTTGAAAAACTCATACTATTGTGTTATCACCACTGTAATCAATATAGAAAACAGTTCCATTTCCCCAAAATATTCCCCCTTGTCCCTTGGTAGTCAACCTGTCCCCCTTACCCAGCCTCTGGAAGCCACTGATCTGTTTTCTGTCCCTACAGTTTTGCCTCTTCTGGAAAAAATGGAATCATACAACTTGTAGCCTTTTGAGTCTGGCTTCTTTCACTTAGCATAATGCATTTGAGATTCATCCATGTTGTTATGTATACTAGTAGTTCCTTCTTTTTTATTGCTGAGTAGTATTCCATTATATGGATTTACCACAGTTTATCCATTCACTAGTTGAGGGACATTTGGGTTGTTTCCTGTTTGGGAGATTATGAATAAAACTGGTATAAATATTTGCATACAGATTTATGTGGGAATGTAAGTGTTTATTTCACTTGGATAAATACCTAGAAGTTGGGTTGCTGGGTCATATGGTAGGTATGTAGTGACATCTCACTGTAGTTTTAATTTGTATTTCCATGATGACTAATGATGTTGAACATCTTTTCATGTGTTTTTTGGTCATCTGTTGATCTTCTTTTGTGAAGTGTCTGTTCAAATCCTTTGCCTGTTTTTATGGGGTTTTTTTCGTATCATTGAAATGACAGTTCTTTTTATAGTACAGTTTTAAAACAGGAAAGCCTTAAAATGATTCCCTCATCTATTTCCTTTAAGCTATATTTTTCTCTCTGTGGTTTCCATCACACATTTCAAAATAAAGGTAGTCATAGTCTTTCTGATGGCAGCAAATACTCTGACCTTGAAATTACTTTTTTCTCAACCCCCTAAAGCATTTGGTAGCAGTGGTTTTTTATTTTCCATTTCAGAAGCTCCTGAGAATTGGGCAAGAGGCAGAGCTATGAAAAGTGAGTGTGTCTAGTGCAGGGAGGTGAATACAATTAAAAAACACATCATGGGGGCCAGCGCAGTGGCGTAGTGGTTAAGTGCACATGCTCTACTTCAGTGGCCCAGGGTTCCCAGGTTTGGATCCTGGGCATGGACCTACGCACCACTTATCAAGCCATGCTGTGGTGGCATCCCACATATAAAGTAGAGGAAGATGGGCACGGATGTTAGCCCAGGGCCAGCATTCCTCAGCAAAAAGAGGAGGATTGGCAACAGGTGTTAGCTCAGGGCTAATCTTCCTCACCAAAAAAAAAACGCACATCAATGCATTTACTCTTTTTTTCTTTTTTGCTCTTCATCTATTTTTCACATCTCAGCCCTTTCCTCTGAGTTCATTTTCCTGCTTTCTAAAGTACTAAGTGAACAATCTTTACTGAAGTTCTGCTGGAGATAAACTCATAATTTAGATGTTCCGTTTTATGTTCATGCCATTATTTCACTTTTCTTAAAAGATGTTTTAGCTGGGTATAGAATTCTATAGATTTTTTTTTTTCCAAAACATTGAAAACATCACTCCATTTTCTTCTCACTTCCACTGCCATCTAACTAAAACTACTCTGTCTTTTTTCCCTCCCCTCTGGCTGCTCCTCAGATTTTTCTCTATCTTTGGTCCTCTGTAGTTTCACTATGACGCAACAAGGTACAGATTTCTTTTTATGCAGACTGTTTGGAATTGAGCTTATTGAACCTGTGGATTGGTATCTTTCAATAATTTCAGAAAATTTTTAGCTATAATCTCTCAAATATTGCCTCTGTCTCCATCTTGTCTCTCACTCTTCAACTTCTAGAACTTTGATTAAATATATATTAGAACTTCTCACAACTTCTCACTGTTCTTTTAGGGTCTGGCCCTCTTATCTGTATTTTCCTTCTTTTTGTCTCTTAAGTTTATTATCTCACTGTTCAAATAAATGCCCACAAAATACATCAAGACTAATGTACTGGATGGATTGGTTTGCCCATGTCCCCCGTATATCTATTCTAGATGCCTTTTCGCTAATCTTCCATTGGACCTGCCAGCATCCATCCATTATTTTATGCAACCACAATAACATCTTTGGGGAAAATATCATTCTCAGAAATAGCTTTCTAATTTAAAATTAGGTGACCCAGTTTACTTGGGACAGTCCCTGCTATCCTTACATAAGTAACCACAACTCCTTCTTTCACTCTAAGTATTCTGTTTTGGAAATTAAACTGTATGAACACCTTGTTCATATTAAATATCATGGCATCTTTTGGTTAGCAGCAGATACATATAGCATCAGTGATTTGCTTCTCTTGGTAACCTGTGCTTACAATATTAATTTCTTTTGTGCTTTTTGAATTGACAGTACAATTTTGAGATTTTTAAAGAATATATGATTTTGTCATCATTCCCTATTTGCCTAAACTCATAGTCTCCTTTTTTCCCCAATCGAATCATACCACTAGAAATTAAACAGCTGTTCAAAGTCAGCAAAAAGCTTCTGAGCAACTGATTTTCAGAGCTTTGGCAATAATTTTCACGTGACACATCAGTCAAACCAGCCTCTCTTTGTTTAGAAATGTCTTTCATCCAATTTGAGGGGTTTGGGAATTTCCCCTGCTTTTAGTTGCATTGCTTGGTGAGTGACAGGGAAGCTTTTCTGCCACAACACAGCTTCATCTACTTATGGGTGGCTTTATTTTATTTCATAAAATCCCTAGTTGTCGCCTTGCAAGAAACAATAGAATTACAGTAATTCCTTCAACATTGCATAAGTGTTTTTGCCCTACTGGTCTCTTTCCGTACATAGGATGTACATAACTTTTCATTTCCATGCTGAATCAATGTAACATTGATAGTAAATGTAAAATGGTTATTAACTTCCACACATGATGTGCCAACATGCACATGACTTGAATGAAATGGTGACGATATGAACAACTATGACCAAGTTCATCCATGCTCAGGCAATGACAACTTCATCATGACCTCCACCCGGCCAAAAGCAATCATAAGTATCCTCAATTGTGAAATGTATCCCAATAAAAGAAATGTGAAAATGTGAAAAAACAATGTGCATCTTAGAATTGATGAAATATAGTAAAGCAAAATTTGATAGCATTATGAGAAGAAATTGATAAATCCATCATCTTACAGTATATATATGTGTGTATATATATATATATATATACACACATATATATATTTGTGTGTGTGTGTGTGTGTGTGAGGGAGAACAGCCCTGAGCTAACATCCACGCCAATCCTCCTCTTTTTGCTGAGACATACTGGCCCTGGGCTAACATCTGTGCCTATCTTCCTCCACTTTATATGGGATGCTGCCACAGCATGGCCTGACAAGGGGTGCATTGGTGCACACCCGGGATCCGAACCTGGGCAGCCAGCACTTAACCGCTACGCCACGGGGCCGGCCCCATTACAGTATATTTTTAACAAATATCTTTCAATAACTGAGAAATAAAGTAAATTAAACATTTTAAGGAATATAGATTATTTGAACAATAGTATTAGTAAGCTCGTTCTAAAAGGCATATATAGAACTTTGTACCCAACAAGAGGAAAAAAAGCACCGTTCTTCTCAAGCACAAATATAATATTTACAAAAATTGACTGCATAATAGACCATACAGCAATTTTCAACCAAGGGCAAAGACTGGGTATCATAAACATTCTCTTAATGTATAGCAATTAACTTATAAATCTAACAAAAATATAACTAAAAAACCCACATTTATAAATTATTTTACACACATTTCTAAATCAGTTATAGATAAAATAAATTTCTATAAAATCATGAAATACTACAAATATAAAATAATAAAAATACTATATATTATTGCATGTGGTAGCTGCTGGTGGTGCCCCAATCATATCCCCTTTAACAGGTCAACGTGCTCATCTCCAGCTTCTATGAGTGTTGCCTGCTAGCAACTCATAGCTGCCCCTTCTCCAGAGAACTGCCCTCAGTTCACAGGAGCCATCTCACCTGGGAGATTATGCCCCCACTTGCCACTCCAACTGGCAGTCCATAGCCAATCATTGACAAAAGTCCAGCCCACTTGCCTCAAGGTTGGACCAGTTCCGTGGCCATTTATGCTCCAGAGTTCCCTGTGGATCAGGCCCAGGTAGACTCCAGCTGGAACCACATCTTGCTTAGCTTCTTCCTCTACCTTATCCAGCTTTCCTCAGCTCCCTTATCCTGATAAATTCTGTACACAAGAATCCCCATCTTAGGCTCTACTCCTAGGAAACATGACATAAGATTGATGTATAACCATAAATGATAATATTAGAAAAGAAGAAAGACTGAAAATTATTGAGCTGAGCAGCCAACATTTTACATAAGGAAAAGAATAATGGAATGAATCCAAAGAAAGCAGAAGAAATGAAATAATAAAATTTAAGAATTAAGCATCTACACAATATATAAGAAAGAAGGCGCAACTTAATATTAAAAATGAAAAAAGATGCATAACGATAGAAAAATCAGAAAGTTAAACTATAAACAACTCTAAAGTATGAACAACTTCTTGCTACTAAATTTAAAAACTCAGATGAAATGCGTAACTTCATGGAAGATATATCTAGCCAAAACTGACTCAAGAAGAAATAGAAAAGCTAAATAATTTTATAACCATCTCAGAAATTTAATCAAAAGTTTAAAAATTTACCCATTAAAAAATACATTCTGATGGTTTTATAGACAGTTTCTTCAAAGCATTCAAGGAACAGATCATTCCAATCTCATGCAAAATGTTCCAGAAAATAAGAAGAGAACCCGCCCCAATTCATTGTATGAGGTTCAAAAAACTTTGATACCCAAATCAAAAAACAACAAAATGAGAAAGAAATATCACAGAGCAATATCACTTTTAAACATAGATATAAAAATTCAAAACAAAATTCTACAAGCTATCTCAAGCAATGTATTTAAAGCAATAATACATCATACCCTAGTTGGATTTACCTCCAGAATTCAGAAATGGTTCAACATGAAAATGTATTAAATATTCACCTAATTCTTAAATTTTAAAAATATACAAGAGTATATCAAATAAAAATAATAATTTTTTCAAATTCACACCCATTATTAAATAAAAATTCTTAGGTCTCTAGAAACAGAATGGAAATTCCTAAACCTGGTAAAAGATATCCACTAAAATCTTTTTAAAAAATCATACTTAATGAAGAAATATTAAATTTTTACCCTTCAAATTCTAGAATAAGGCAAGGAAACCTACTGTCATTGTTTCTGTTCACCTTATACTGGGAGTCCCGGTCAGCCTCCTTCTAAAAGTTCCAGAAAACTAACTTCACATAGAAATAAGCAATAGAAAATTATCTAGGCCAAACCCCATACAACGTTATTATAAGAAAAAAGAGAATAAGGAGCAAAATAACATCTCCACAGACAACGAACATGAGCCAGAAAGACATGCCCACAAAAAGATTCAAAAATGTAACTACTATATCAAAACGAGCTAAAAGATAATGAGAAGATTGTATAAGATGTGAAATAGCAACATAGAACAGAAAAACTTATATATAAAGTGACAAGACTCAAGAAAGAATTTTAAATTAAAAAAAAGAATCATTTCAGAAATGTAGACTAAACTACAACGGACACAAGTAAACTTCCTTTTAAGGATACAACCACTTCCACTCGTTGTGCCCATTGGCCTGGATTCATGGCCACATTTGGCTGCAGAGGAGTCTGGGAAATGGGATCATAGCTGGACAATCAGGTGCTTAGCAAACACTTCTATTACTATAGAACAAAAGGAAAATAGAGAAGGTGAGGTACAATTTAGTAATCTTTCTAACAGTCCACCCCTTTGGCCATACAATCCCTCTGCCCATACGTAGAAAAACCCTTGCCCCTCCCCAGGGGAGATGACCCCAAAGTCCTATCCAATGAATGATCCCAGCTCAAAGTCCAGGAGCTATGGGAGATGTACAGCTTTCTCCATCAGGTCTAGAAAAACTTCTCCGAGGTCAGTGACCTCTAAAATAAAAGACAAGTTATCTGGTCCCCACTACATGTGGGGATGTGTCCAATGATGGAGTAGAAACAGGATAACAGCAACAAAAACTCTCATTTGAAAAATGGGGGAATGAGAATCTGCCCAGCAGTTGGCGGTCCCAGCTGTGATCAAGCCCCCCAGGTGGGTAGGCGTCACTGGCCTGACAGTGGAGTGAGTTCCTTGGTCAGCCTGTTTGGTTCTGCTCATCTCCTCTTTGGCAGTGGCATTGCCCAGTTGGCCAATTTAATTCTTCTCAATTTAAAATGGGCTCTGAAGCACATGCCTTCCCCAGGTTCTGCATGGCTTTCGAAGCTGGCTTCTGCCCGGTGCAGGTCTGGGGTTGCTTTAAGAATTACAGACCAGGCTTGGAGTTTCTTTAGCAATCCAGCCCCTTCAAACCCTTAGAACGCTTCAGTTGTCTTTAACCACACTCAATCTGATGTTTAAGTAACCTTACCCAAAGAACATTTTTTCTTTTCCTTTTTTTTTTTTTTACACTTGAAAACTCTTGACTTTTATTCATTAGCCTCTACACTGTGATATCTTCCCTTATTCAGATTAATGATAACTCCCTAAAGGCATATGAAATAATACACATGGATGTTCCAATGTGTGTGCTTTTTCCAACACCACCAAGCAAATCTTCAATTCTCCGTGGACATTGACTGGGTGTCCTACAATTCAACTTAATTCTGACACTATCTACCTGGACATAGCATCATAGCCCACAGGTTAAGGGCTCAGTGCCACAAGACTGCCCCCTCCCCAACTTCAGATGCCAATCACAAGTCCAAGTTGCTCAACTGGCTGTAAATTGGAGGTTCCCACAACCCCTTCCTTGAGTTTGATTAATTTGCCAGAGTGGCTCACAGAACTCAGAGACGCATTTTACTTACTAGATTACCAGTTTATTATAAAAGGATATAACTCAGGAACAGCCAGATGGAAGAGATGCATAGGGCAAGGTATGGGGAAAGGGTACAGAGCTTCCATGCCCTCTCCAGGTGCACCACCCTCCCAGCACCTTCACATGTTCACCAACCCAGAAGCTCTCCAAACCCCGTCCTTGTGGGTTTTTATGGAGGCTTCATTGTATAGGCATGATTGATTAAATCACTGGCCATTGGCTATTGAACTCAATCTCCAGCTCCTCTCTCTACCCTGAAGATCAGGGGGCATGGAACTGAAAGTTCCAATCCTCTAATTTCGTGATTGATTCCCCCGGCAAGCAGCCCTCATCATTTGGTACCTTCCAAAAGTCACCTCATTAACACAAACTCAGTGTGGTTGAAACAGGTTTATTACGACTATCAAGACATCTTTATTGCTCTTAGCACTTAGGAAATCCCAAGGGTTTTAGGAGCTTTGTGCCAGGAACCTGGGACAAAGACTAAATATATATTTCTTATGATAAATCAGAATATCACGGATGTGAAGGCAACAGCTATATTCTGATCTTTGCTGCTGGACAGATGCCCATTGTACAGTCAAGAACCCTTCCTCTAACTGCTTGAGAAAGCCTTGGAGTCCCAGTCTTATATCTTACTTAGGATGTCCTTTCAAAGCCACCCTTTATAGACATGTGGGTATCAGGGATGGTTCACCTCCAGGCTCCTTGTGCTGGGATCACCCCCTCAGGCCAGGTAGCCCTTTGGGGAAGGATCTAAACAACCCTCTTTGCCCCTTGTGTGTGGCCACATCTGGTACAAGAAGACTAGCCCCTTTAAGCCACCACCTCAAGGGCTGCAGTTACTTCCTAAATACAGTCACATTTCCATTTAGATCCCATACAGTCAGTTTGAGGCACAGTCTTCCACAAATCAAACTTCTTAGGTGAATCAGATGCCAGTCTACTCTGTCCTGCAAGCTCCAGGAACACATATCAAGCTTTCTAAGCGTGTCATCAAAGCCCCTCTCATTTGACCTTGATAAGGGGGAAGCACCCTTCTACCTCATCCCAAAGGAGATAGACCCATCATACAGTGCCTCTAAAAAAATTCTAATTTTCAGCTCTCTCTTTCTGCCTCACCAACCTCTTTTACGGGCCAGAGGAGGGAGAGTCATCTAAGGTTCCCAAAATTGGTTTCCAATACCTCTTTCTGCATCCTGCATAGATGGTCTAACAGGACTTCCTCCTTGTGCTGAGGTTGGGATGGTGCCACCTATTCTCTTAGGACCTCAGCTGAAATCAAGACACAGAGAGTCTGATCCTGCCATATGCATTAACATCCTGCCATATTCAAGGGTGACAAACAACCCAGCAGAAGCCTCCAAACCTCAGGGATATTTTTCAACTGGGAACATAAGGCTAAATTAAGTGCTTCCTCTGTGGGAGGGAATGTTTGGGGCGTAAGGGAGGGGGCATTTAATTCTAACTCTTTTTCATGAATGAAAAAATAAATAAATAAGAAGCATTCACCAGGAACATCCTCACCGCTCGGAAATTCTCAAGTCAGCTCCCAACACCACTTCCTGCTGCAGAAGGAAGGTGGGTTCCGTTCCAGATATTCTGGGCCCAGCCTTGGCTGGCTTCCCTGGATGGTGTGTTTATTTGGCAGTTGCCACATTCCTCCTCCACCCCCATGTCCCATCAGAGCTTTCCTCCTCCGTAGGTGGATACTGAAGGACAATGGAAAACAGGGAGGGGGGGGCCTCATTTCAAAGAGCTTTCTCTTCCTCCATCCATCCATCCCCCCCCCCTCAACTCCTTCCCGCTGCTCATGGAGCAAAGCCTTATTGGTATTGCCCTGTCTTGTGTTTTGCTAATCACTCAAGCCCCTGGAATCTTGCTTCTGCCCTTACCACTCCCCACTCCGTTGAAACTGTTCTTTGATGATAATGTCCTCAGGGGACCTTTGTACATCTTCATTGACTTACCCCCCTAGGATCATTTGACTCATTAACCGTTTCCTTCTTCCTTGGCAGTGTTCTCGGTTTCTTTGGCACCAGGTCCTGGCTTTCCTCTCATCTCAGGGAAGGCTTCATGGAGGAGGTGGGGCTTGCAGTAGGTTCTGAATCTGCGGATGATCTGGACAGGTGAAGCAGTCCAGGGAAACATCCTGTGGAGGGAAACAGCCTGGGGAGAGAGGGCTGACTGTGACTAAGCCAGACTGTAGGACATTCCACAAGAATCTGGCCTGGATTCTTAGGAGTTTTTACTCTTAGGAGATGTAATCGAAAGTGTTTAGAAGTGAAATATCCTATCTGCAATTTACTTACAGATTGTTTCAGAACATTTTCATTGTTTTCAGGATGTTTCAGGAAAAAAGTATATATTTTAATACATATATAAATAAAGCAAATACGAAAAAATATTTCCAATTTTGAATCTAGGTGGTGGGGTATTGTATATTGTACAGGTGTTTGTCGTACTGTTCTTTCATTTTTTTCTGTATGCCGAGAAGTTTCCATAACACAAAGTTGAGGAAATAAAAGCTTTCCATTGATAATAGCAGTGGAAGAGGAAGCTGGCACTCAAAGAATAGATGTGGGGTGTTTATTCTTATGGTTTCATTTTTAATTATTGTACACATAATTCATTTTGATTGTAGAAAGTTTCAAAAATGCATGTAAACACAAAGACACAAATAGAAATCACCCACAATCACAGCTCCCAGGGGGGAAAATGCTGTAAATCTTTTACTGTATTTCCATTTGGTCTTTTTAGATTTTTATTTAATTAGACTCCCCTTCCCCCTTACCCCACAGCCTCTGATATGTTTGGGGTCATAATTACCCAGGATTTGGGGGTTTGCTCCCCACTCAGAACCCCACACCCCTGAATTGCCAAAGCTGGGAGGTGGCCGGAGTTCTGACAGGTCATCCCACTGCCCTGTCCAGGGCCATCTTCCACGCTCCCAGTGGGCTCTAAGAGGGGGGCAATGACAGCGTGTCAGCCGTGAGGCCTGAGGCAGAAAATTGGGACTGAGGCAGAGATTGACACCTTCTCAGAGAGCGATGGGGCCTCTGGCCTCGGTTCCTATCTCTCTATAGTGGAACCGAAGGCCCACACTCACACGTGCAAACACACTTCCACGTACACAATATGCAAACATACCCCCCCCATGCACACAAACACGTCTCTACACACACATACGCACACACGCTTACCGTATGCTCTGATACGCCCAGACACTAATTGGGAAAGTCAATTCATGTCTTGCCTTCCTTTTTTTTTTTTTTTTTCCTATTGAGGACAAAAAGTAAACATTTTTCCCCTCTCCCTTCTAAGAAAGGGCAGTTAGGGGAGGAGAGTAGTTGATAACTTTTTTATATTTCCAGAGCTCCCCATGAAATTTATCCCTGTGGCGACTGGACCAAAGGTGGACGAGCTGATTCTTTGAGACCAAGAGGAAAATGGGCCCATCGCAGGGGTGGCCACCAGAACCTGCAATCCAGGGGCCTTCCCAGCTTCCCCAACTGCAGGAGGCCCTTCCGGCTGACTTCAAACCAGCCTGCAGAGGAGGGCAACCAGGCATAGCTGTCTTGGCGGGCAGGGCTTGGGAACTAGGTTTATTTTTATTTTTCCAAAGCAAGCCAAGTGACATTTTCTTTTCACACCAGGGTCTTGTGAGGTAATTCATACCTGTTGTACCAACAACAGCTCTGGGCATTTGGGATAAGCAGCAACTTGGAGCAATTAAAGTCTGGCCTTGACCTAATTCACAGAGGGACTCTGGAGAGTAATTCACACCTGAGTGTCCCACCTTGAGACAGGGGCCAGCCTGTTTTACCCCGTCCATCTGTCATTGGCTAAGGTCTACAGGGGGTGGGTGTGTACATAATCTCTTGGGCATTTCAGACGCAGTGATTCAGCCCAGGGCAGTGTTCAAGAGCAGGGCCAGCTGGAGGCCTTAGCAGCCAACGCTCATTTACAGGAGCTAGGGAATGGGGCATCTGTGGCTAAACGGGATCTCGGCAGGCGCCAGACCATCCCCTCCTGCACCGTTTGTAACAGCCACAGCTCCAAGCTGTTTCTAGAATAGCTCCAAGCGGTTCTCACACTTGGCCAGGCATCCCTTGGATGGTTCCTTCAAACACACACTGCTGGGCTCCACTCCCAGAGTTTCTGATTCTGCAGGTCTGGGGTGAGGCCTGAGAACACACATTTCTAACAAATTCCCAGGTCACACTCTTGCTGCTGGTCTGGGGTCCAAACATTGAGAACCACAGCTCCATGCATTTGGGACAGGCAATTCCCAGTGATTGAAGGCTGAGTTCTGAGAGCAGATGGGCTTTTCTGATAAAGTCTTCATTAACGTCACGTGCTCAACTCCTTGTGGCACAGTGATTTGGGTGAGGGGTTGGGGGAAGAACCCAGAGAAAGAGGGAAAGGCCAGGAGCGGAGAAGAAGGCTTAGCTGCTGCAGCACAAGGCTCTGACCCTGCTGGGAGCCTGAGTTTTCTGAATGAAGAACAGGGGCAGGAGAGCTCTGGCTCATTTCCCAGAGGCAAAAAGGCCTTAGGCTCTGAGAGCCAGGTTTGAGTCCCCCGTGCTCCTGGCCTCCACACCCCACCAGTGGCTCCAGGGAATCCTGCTCACACTCAGCCCCATGCACTGGCAAAGCAGGGCAAGGAGGTCTCCCCACGGCTACCATGAGAAGCCCAAGGCCCTGAGAGCAGAAGGGACATGTCCATTGACTCAGCTCGTTAAAAGCAGACCCAGGTTGGAGCCCAGGCCTCCGAGTGACTCTCACAGCAGGGAGAGGCCTCCTCTTGTGTGTGTAGTTTCGTCCTGATCCCTCTCACACTCAACAGCAGGCCAGTGGAGCAAAGTTGAAGGGCTCTCATCCCATCCAGGGCTTTTCCTTTGCAAGGTCTAGGAGAACTTTCTCTACACTCTCACATGGAACACTTCAGACACCAGACGTGTGGGGTTTTTCCCACAATGTAATTCATTTCTCCAGTGGACACTGACTGGGTGTCCTATAATTTAACTCAATTCTGATACTATCTATCTAGAGACAGCATCAGACCCCACAGGTTAAGACTGCCCCTCACTTCAGAATGTAAATTGGTGTAGCCACTGTGGAAAACAGTATGGAGGTTCCTCAAAAAATTAAAAATGGAACTACCATGTGATCCAGCAACCCCACTTCTGGGTATATATCCAAAGGAGATGAAAACAGGATCTCGAAGAGATATCTGCACCCCTATATTCATTGCAGCATTATTTACATTAGCCAAGATATAGAAACAACTATAAGTGTCTGTCAACAGATGAATGGATAAAGATAATGTGGTTTACACACACACACACACACACACACACACACACACACACACAATGGAATATTACTCAGCCATGACAAAGAAGGAAATCCTGCCATTTGCAACAACTTTTTGCAACAAATTGGATGAAACTTGAGGGAATTATGCTAAGCGAAATAAGTCAGACAGAGAAAGACAAATACTGTATGATCTCACTTATGAGTGGAATCTGAAAATGCTGAACTCAGAGAAACAGACAGTAGCACAGGTCTGGGGGGTGGGGGAAATGCGGAGATGTTGGTCAAAGGGTACAAATTCCCAGTTATAGGATGAATGAGTTCTGGGGATCTAATGTACAGCATGGTGACTACAGCTAATAATATTGTCTTATATACTTGAAAGTTGCTAAAAGAGTAAATCTTAAATGTTCTCATCACCAAAAAGAAATAGTAATTATGTGACGGAATGGAGGTGTGTTAGCTAACGCTATGGTGGTGATCATTTTGTAACATATAAGTGTATCAAATCAACACACTGTATACCTTAAACTTACAAAATGTTATATGTCCATTATAACTCAATAAAGCTGGGGGAAAAAAAGACCACTCCCCACCTCAGACGCCAATTGCAAGCCCAGGCCACCCACACTCCTGACCGGCTGGCTATAAACCAGGGGTTCCCAAGACTCCTTCCTCAGTCCTGATACTTTGCTAATGGCTCACAAACTCAGGGAAACATTTACTCACGTTTACCGGGCTATTATAAAGGATACAGATGACCAACCAGATGAAGAGGTCCATCTGGTTGGGAAGTGTCCCTCCATCCAGAGGCTATGTAGGGACCCCACCCTGAGTTACCTCATTAGCATAAACTCAAGTATGATAGAAAGACCTTGTTATGAATAATAAAAGACACTCTTATCACTTAGGAAATTACAAGGGTTTTAGGAGCTCTGTGCCAGGAACATGAACAAAGACCAAATATGTCTATTTCTTATCATGCACAAGGGAATGAATACTCTGCATAAACTGGCTTTAAGCAAAAAGGGAATTTATTGGTTCATATAACTGAAAGTTTCCCAGACTGCAAGCTTCAGAAATGGCTTAATCAGGGCTCAAACAATGTCTGTCTCTCAGCCCTGCCCTTTTCCAGGTTGGCTCCTATCCTGGATTTAAAAGAGGGCCCAGCCCGGTGGCATAGCAGCTAAGGTTAAGTGCGCGGGCGCGCGCTCCGCTTCGGGGGCCCGGGGTTCACAGGTTCAGATCTCTGGCGCACACTGACGCACCGCTTGTCAGGTCAAGCTGTGGCAGTGTCCCATATAAAGTAGAGGAAGACGGGCACGGATGTTAGCCCAGGGCCAGTCTTCCTCAGCAATAAAGAGGAGGATTGGCTACAGATGTTAGCTCAGGGCTGATCTTCCTCACACACACACAAAAAAAAAAAAGAGTGGCAGAAGCTCCAGACCTCACTGCCTCTCAGCAGGTGCAGCAAGAAAGAATGTCTTCCTGGTTACTCAGGCTCTGGGGCCAGCTTTGGTTAAGCCTGATTGGCTGCCTGGCTCAGGCCTATGTCAAAGGAGAGCTAAGAGGCTGAGAGGGAGGGAGGAGAGGTTCCCCAAGGGAAAATCTGCTACCGGAAAAAGGCAGAGTGGAGACGGAACAGCAAAACCAGCAGATATGCACCTTCAGAAGTGCTGCCTACTTGTCTGCTCACCTGGGTGTCTGGTCACCTGGTTACCTAGTTGTCTAATTCTCTGTCTGTCTGGTTGCCTGGTCACCTGGTCAAAAGGACCTGTCTGGGGATGGGGTGCTCTGGTTGAGGGGACCATCTTGTCTCCATCAGGCCCTGAAGCCAAAGAAGGAAAAGACACAACTTCTAGGTCCCTGGTTCCCGATTAGCTGGGGGTGGGAGGTCTGATGGACATGTTTTGCGGAACATGAGGGAGGGTCCTCACTTCTCCTGTGGGCACTCTCAAGGAGCCGGGGAGCGGACCCTGGCCTGAGTTCCTGGATACTCAGCCCATGACCTAGCTGTCTCTAGGGACTGGGGGCTACAAAGACAGATTTGGGGTGCAACAGAGAACAAAGATCCTAGTACCAGTCAGGGTTGCAGAAGGAAATAGATGCAAATTCAAATTAGGATAACTCTGGGAGAGTTTAATAAAGGGACTATTTACAAAAGTTTGGGCAGCGTATCAGGAGATCTCAAGGGACGGAACAGCAGTGACAGCTGGATTCTGTGACCACCCCAGGCCTGACAGGCCAAGGGGAGGGAGCTGTTAGCCAGGAGGGTTAGAACCTGGAGGCAGAGAGGGCTATATTGAGATAGCTGCCTGAGAAGAACCTGTGACCTGGGACTGGGACACAGCCCGGCTGCCGGCTGCCGGGGCTGCAGGGGCTCCCGGAGGGAACTGGGGGAATAAATGCCCCACCTCTCTCATTCCTCCCAACCTCCCATTTCCTGCTACTGCTCCCACTGGTCACACCCAACCAGAAGCCAGAACGCAGGCAGCCCACAGAGGCAGCCACACAGCTCAGCCTCCTGAGGCACAGAGTGGGCCTGGGGAGAGCCTAGAGCAACCTTGTGTATGAGGAGTTTGTCTGGGGGCTCTCCAGGGGCTGCTAAGACCTAAATCCAAAGGTCTGATGGTTGTTGGGGGAGGGGAAAGGGGCCTCAAGGGATCGGCCCCCGATCCCAGAGCAGACAAGGCAAACACAGCAGTAGAAGCGAATGAGTAAGAATCCGCCTGGGGTCAGCCAGGCCAGAGGAAGAAAAGGCCCCATGTGCTGCCAGGACTCCGGGAGCCGAGAGGGGGGCGGGCAGCCCGGGGAGAAAGGCCAGCCGGGCAGAGAACACTGGCTCCAAGAATCTCCGAGACAACGGAGCTGAGGAAGGGACACATTTTGACTTTGTGTCCTCGCATCTTCTCTGAGCAGCTCCAGGGCTCCTCCTCGGTGCAGGGAAAGTTGCTGACAAACTCAGTCACGCTGAGAGGTAAGGGCCACAGTCAGAGTGGGCTTCATGAGTGTGACACCTGTGCAGTCACACAGTGCCCCACATTTGGCTGCATGCTCCACTGTCACTGTCTTGAAATTCTTCACAATTTTTGAACAAGAAGCCCTGCATTTTCATTTTGCACGAGGCTCCGCAAGTTATATAGCTGGTCCTGACTACAGTGTGCTGTTTCAGAGAGTACCTGGAAAAGGGCAATGCTTACTCCGGGGCTTCGGGCACAGTCAGATGGTATGACAGGCTGGTAGGGGAGTAACTTAGGCTGGGGCAGGGTGTGTCTTGGAGCCCCTTACACCCAGGCATGTAGATGAATGCCCACTGCATCCAGGGGCAGGATTAGCCCCACACACAACATGAAGACCAAGGGCAAAGCAACCCCCAGGAGGCAGCCACAAAACGAGTGGGGTCCTGAGGACGGTGACTGTTGGACAAAGTCTGTGCCCCTGGCCCTGCAGGCTGCGGGCTGAGGAACCAGCCTGAGACGGTCGAGGTTCTGCGAACCCACACGGCACCAGCTGCCCTGCCAAGGTGCCAGAGTTATCTGGCAGCCCCTGGTGCCTGGTGTCCTCTTACATCCTATGACACCAGCTCAGGAGTCTTAGATGTCTGAAAGGGGGTGGGCAGGAGCCAGCCTGAGTGGCCCAAGGGCTGAGGTCAGGAGTGGTAGAGCAGGGAGCCACCAGTGAGCCAGGCCCCTTCAGGTCTCCCCGGATCCTTCACCCTCTGCCTGATATTCTGACACGGCCACCCCTCCTGTGGGTTGAGGGAGTCACAGAAATGGGCAAGAGGAGGGCAAGTGGTAGGTCACCCCAACAGCAGGAGTCTGAGGACCTATTCTATGTGGAGCACTAACAGGGCCCTCACAGCAGTGGCACAAGGCAGCACTATTCTTATGCCCTTTGTACAGAGTTTTATGGTCCTGGCACGACCACGGCAGCCAGACAAAGTCCCAGGCAAAGAGATGCAGATGCTAGCAGCTGGAAGTCATGGCACTGGGGAGATGCGGGGGCTCGGACAGCATCTACTATACCTGGCATGAAGGTGAGCCTGTGGACCCTAACTGTATGCTGTGCTTGGCAGTGCCCAAGAGGAAGCAGAGTTGCTGCATACTTAGCACTGTTTGTGAGACCTTGAGCTAGAACCCCTTTATAAACAAGCTCTCTCGAATAACAGCCCCATAAGAAAAGTCTTATTAATTGCCCCCATTTCATAGATGAGAAAACTGAGGCTCAGAATGATGTGTCTGTCTTGCCCAAGTCACACCCAGATGGTAAATGGCAGAGCTGAAATTCACACCCAGGTCGGTCTGACTCCAGGTAAGATACAAAGAGAACGAGAATGTGGGGACGTGCAAGATGCACGTGGCAGGAGATGCTGCTGGGCAGATGAAGGGCCTTTCACGCCAGAGGGAGCTTGTGAAGAATTCTTAACTAGTTACACGATTGCGTTTGAGGTTCAAGAGGTAGCTCAGGCTGCCTGGGGGGAACTGAGTGGGGCTTGGCCAAACCCAGAGGCAGGAACCGGGATGAGAGGCTTTTGCACTTGCGGATGCTTTTAATTAGGCCGCGCTTACCTCGGAGTCCTGTGCTGCCCCCAAGTGGTAGTTCAGCAGAATTGATTGCTTCACCAAACCAGCGCTGGGAGCGGAGGTTTATTTGTTCAGGGGTTCTCAAACTTGAGGGTGCCTCAGAATCACCGGGAGGGTTTATTAACCCAGAGAGATTCTGACTCAGTAGGTCTGGGGTGGGCTGAAGAATTTGCCTTACTTTCAAGTTCCCAGGTGATGCTGATGGTCTGGAGACCACACTTTGAGAACCCCAGGCTTAGTTGCTTTCAAGGGACAACCCCAGTCAGGCTGCCCTGTGGGGAGGAGGGGGCCAAAGAGGATCCTGACCTTTTAGAATTGCAACCTAGAAAGGAGACACCGAAGCAAGTGGGGAAGGCTTTGAGGGTGCTGGGCTCTGAGAACTGTTAGGACCCAAAGGAGCCGGCTTCTGGAGGAGGCAGGAGCTTTGGGACATCTGTGAAATGGCTGCCTCATTTTCATATGTCATTTCTGCATCTTTAATAGTAGAAAACACTTTTTATCACTGCTCTAAGCACTTTATGTGTCTTAATTCTCACCACAGGTCTGTGAAGTAAATTCTATCATCCTCCTGTGTGAGCTGAGTTATAGCCCCCAAAATTCATGTTTGAAGTCCTAACCAGCAATACCTCAGAATGTTGACTGCATTGCAGACAGGTTCTTTAAAGAAGTAATTACGTTAGAATGAGGTCATTAGGGTGGGCCCTGATCCAATATGACTGGTGTCCTTAGAAGAGGAGGAAATTTGGACACAGACACATATAGAGGGAAGACCACGTGAAGACACAGGGAAAAGACGGCCGTCTACAAGTGAAGAAGAGAGGCTTCAGAAAAAATCAAGCCCACTGACGCCTTGATCTTGGACTTCCAGCCTCCAGAGCTGTGAGAAAAATAATTTCTATTGTTTAAGCCATCTGGTTTGAGGTACTTTGTTATGGCAGCCCTTGAAAACTAATATAACCCCATTTTACAGATAAGGAAACTGAGGCACATAGAGATTAAATAATATGTCCAATGGCTCCTTGCACCCAAGTGGTCTGGCTCCAAGCCATGTTCTTTTTTGAGCTTCTTCAACTCTCGTAGGACTATGAAGATGATTACCTAAAACTCATCTCCTCACTGCTCTCCTCTCACTTCCATCCCTTCCTCCCCACTGCAGCATATCCCTCCACCAGTGATTTTTCTCTGGCCTTAATCAACCTTGTCCCTCCTCTGCCTAAAGCCCTCAATGGCTCCCCACTGCCTTCAAGATTAAGCTTTCCAAAGCCACTTGCAGACATCATGACACACCACCCCTCAATACTTCAATATGTGTTGTCACCCCAGAGAGGCAGGATGAACCCCAAAAACTGGCATAGTAAGCAGAGTGTCCAGGCGATAACTACAACTGCTAGGGGGCTCAGTCTTGCTGTGGCTTGTTAACTGGCTCTGCTGCCTGCCAGTTAGCTTGTGTTTTGAGCTGCGCTGCTCTGTGCTGCATTTGCTGAGTCCTACTGAGCATCCGTTATAGATTTTACCAGCCTAAGTTGGAAGTTTCAATAGTTGGCATTTAGGGACAGGAGTATGGAATTGGGGCCCTCCTTGACGTGGCCCTGGGTTGCGTCCTTTGGCCTGGACCTACCTTTCTGTATGTCTCATCAAGTTGTGTACCGCCATTCCAGCATAAACCATGACTGATGCTAGGCTCGGGGGAACAACTCTTACCCTGTGACCGTTCAGTGTGTGACCCATGTCCTGGGCAATATTCAGGCCCAGTGGTGCTTGCTCATGTGGAGGAGAGCAGTCACCATGTGGCCTGCTGAAGTCCACGCTCCTAAAAGCAGATGTCTTACCAGGACACTACAAGCCTTAAGTGCCTCTGCTGCTGCTGCCAGTGCAAGGGGTGATAGGGAAAAGACATCATGGTACCCCATGGCACAGACTTAAGAAAAGTGTCCTGAATGCTTTCTCCCTGCCCTCTTAAAGGGCCAGAGGGCACCGTGACCCTATTGGACAACTGTAAAAGGAACCAAAAAAGACTCTGGGATCAACTGAGTGTGGTGTCTTATCCACACGCTAAAGGGCTACTCTGCTCCCTGCTTAGGCTGGGGTCCTTCAGCCAATAAGGAAACAAACTGCCACAGAGGAGGCCTCTAATCCTCACAATGCTGATTTGAGGCTCTCTGGATGAAGAAACTTATAAATATGAAAAGGGTAGAGGGGACCTGCCCCAAAGTATGGTCAGTAACCACCTATCCCCAAAATTCCTGGATACAGGGGGAGAAAACAAAAATAGAGGTGCACAGTTGGGGATGACCTGATGGGAAATCCAAAATTTGCTACAAGAATGTATACAACAAAGAGGTAAAAGGCACCAATTGGCTTTTGCACCTCTGCAACATAGGTTCTGAATTAACCTTAACGTCTGCTGAAATGCATCAGTTGGCAAAGGTTCATGGCCTTAATACTGGAGCTCAAATTATAGGTAGACCAGGGAGTCTCACCAATAATCTTAGGGGAATCACTAAATATAAAATAGAGGGGAAACAGGTATGTCTCACCTTAACTATCAGAACTATTGCCTTGCCTAAATTCCCCATTGCCCTAAAGTATCCCATAGTGGGCACAGACGCTCTCACTCAATGAGTAATAAAATTAAATTAAGTCTTTGGCATTTAACAATTAGTTTGACAAAATGGGACCCAACAGAACTCCCTCTTCCTCTCCGTTTAAAATATTAATATGGCCCAATATAAATTAAACAGGGCTTTCAAGGGTTAAAACCCATTATACAAGACTTATTTAGAGAAGGAGTGACTATCCGCACTGTTTCTCCTTTTAATAGCCTGTTGGTAAACCTAGAAAGAATGAATGGCCCCTCACAGTGGATTACCACAATCTTAATGCTGTGGTCTCATCCGTTAAGACCCCCACATCCAATATTATTGGAATTATTCAATCCAACGAGCAACTAGAACATGTTGTGCTATTATAGATTTGGCAAATGTGTTCTGTTCGGTGCCTATCTCAGCAGCTTCTTCCCCTTTGGAGGGATACAATTCACCTTTATAGGGTTCCCCAGGGGGTACCTCAACAGCCCTGCCATCACACACAATCTTTGCAGCAAGATCTTAACCACATCCAATTTTTTCCAGGAGCACAGGCATGATACTGGATTAATGACATCCTCCTCCTCCAAGGGGATTCACTTGACACTCTCATTCAGAACATACAAATACTCACAAAGGGGATAGGCCACTGTCCCACATGTAGTACAGAGCCCACCACTTGAAATTTATTTGGTCAGCCAAGGGTCACTTTATCCGTGACGCTGTCAAGAAACAGCTATTGACCTTCTAGCACCCACAACATTAAAACAACCCAGTATCTTTTATGACTTTTTGGGTTCTGGAAGCAACATGTTCCTCATTTACAATTTTTTCTTAAGCCCATGTATGCTATTATTCACAAATCAGCCCACCTTGAAAGGGGAACCTACAACAAAAGACTCAAGAATCTATCCAGATTGCATTACAACAGACATTCCTCTTAATCCTCTCTGCCCCCTGCTGGAGACTCCTTTACTGTAGAAGCTTTCTCATGCTTCCCCAAGTCTGCAGCACCCATGATGGCTGCAGTCGTCCAGGCGCTTTTGATGCATGCCCTCCCCAGCCTACGCCATACACCCTTAGAATGGCAAGTGCTGGCTGCCGACTGAGCTGTTCTGGAAACAGATGCTCTCACAGGCCTTGAGCTTGTCACGACCCCCATACCCATTATGCCTTAGGTTGTGGAAGCAGCACCCCACAAGCGTGGCACAACCACTGAGACCTCCTTGCTCGAACGGAAATGGTCCCTACAGGATAGAGCCAAATCTGGGCTCTCTGGCAAATTCCACTTGCAAGAGGAAGTGGCCTCTCCTATCCTCAGTCCTTGCCATATGCTATGGTGCTGGATGAGGTCACCCCTAGGCTACCTGAGGAGCCCCTTGGGATCAACCGAATAATCAGAAAAGAGAGTTCGTACACGTTCCAAACACCATCCCACCATCACACATCGCTCATGACAGAGATCAGTGGAAAGCTGCTGCTCTTCATATCTTAACCGGCACATCCTTGATAAGGGACGGGACTCAAGGGTCAGCACATTTGGCCAAACTTCAGGCAGTCATCTTAACCCTGGATGCCCTGGCCAACAAGTGGCCCCATCTACGCATTTTTATAGACTCTTCTTGGAACATTGCCAATCTTGTGGCTATCTGGTCTGGCCAATAGCAGCAACAACAATTTCTTATCCAAGGTCACACTCCCCCCTTTGGGGTGAAGAACTCTGGGAATCTCTTGCCTCACAGATACTCAAAACATAAATCAAGGTTACACATATTTCTGCACATACTAAAAGCACAAGTTTATAAGGCCTCAACAAGACATCCTTATCCTTTTGGAATTCCAGACATCATTGATAGCTACCAAAACACTCATTTCACTTCTCAGAATACACAATACTGGGCATTTTTTAAAACAGCTTTATTAAAATATAATTGGCATACCATACAATTCCCTCATTTAAGGTGTACAAGTTGATGGCTTTTAGTGCATTCACAGATTTGTGCAACCATTACCATAATCAATTTTAGAACATTTTCATTACTCCAAAAAGAAATTCTGTACACCTTAGCCACACCCCTCTATCTCCTCATACCTCACCCCAACCCTAAGCAATCACTAATCTACATTCTGTCTCTATAGATTTGCCTATTCTGGATACTTCATGTAAGTGGAATCATACACTACAAGGCCTTTTGTGTCTAACTTCTTTCACTTAGTACAGTGTTTTCAAGGTTGTAGCATGGATGAGTACTTCATTACTTTTTATGGCTGAATAATATTCCACTGTGTGGATATACACATTTTGTTTATCCTGTCATCAGTTAATGAACACTGGAGTTGTTTCCACTTTTTGGCTGTTATGAATAATGCTGTTATGAACATTCACGTACAAATCTTTGTGTGGACATATATTTTCATTTCTCTTGCGTATATACTTAGAAGCAGAATTGCTGAGTCATATGGTAGTTCTATGTTTAACCATTTAACAAACTGCCAGACTGTTTTCCAAAGTGGCTGCACTATTTTATACTCCCACCAGCAGTATATCAGAGTTCTTATTTCTGTACATCCTTATCAACACTTGTAATTGTCTTTCTTATTATACCCATCCTAGAGTGTGTGAAGTGGTATCTCATTGTGGTTTTGATTTGCATTTCCCTGATGGCTAATGATGTTGAACATCTTTTCATATGTTTATTGGCCAGCTGTACATCTTTTTTGGTGAAATGTCTATTCAATTTTTTGTCCATTTCTTTAAAAAATTTAATTGTGGTAAAATTTATATAACATAAAAATTTACTATTTGGGGGCTGGCCCCATGGCATAGTGGTTAAAGTTTGTCACACTCTCCTTCAGTGGCCTGGGTTCGTGGGTTCAGATCATGGGCACGGACCTACACCACTTGTCAGCCATGCCGTGGCAGCTACCCACATACAAAATAGAGGAAGACTGGCACAGATGTTAGCTCAAGGCTAATCTTCCCCAAGCAAAAAAAAAAAAAAAAGAGGAAGATTTGCAACAGATGTTAGCTCAGGGCCAGTCTTCCTCAGCAAAAAGAAAAAAAATTTATCATTTTAACCATTTTAAAGGTACAATTCAGTGGTATTAAGTATATTCACAATTGTACAACTATCACCACTATCTATTTCCAGAACTTTTTCATCACCCTAAACAGACAGTTTGTACCCATTAAGCAATAACTCCTCATATCCCCCTCCTCTCAGCCCCTGGTAATTTCTAATCTACTCTCTGTCTCTATGAATTTGCATATTTTAGATATTTCATACAAATTACATACATTCATACAATATTGAAATTATGCAATGTTGTCCTTTTGTGTCTGGCCCATTTCATTTAGCGTAAAGTTTTCAAGGTTCGTCCATGTTTTAGCATGTATCAGTACTTCATTCCTTTTTATAGCTGAATAGTATTCCATTGCATGCATATCCCTCATTTTGTTTGTTTATTCATCTGTTGATGGACACTTGGGTTGTTTCCACCTTTTGACTATTGTGAATAATGCTGCTATGAACATTGGTTAACAAGTATCTGTTTAAGTCCTTGTTTTTAGTTCTTCTGGGTATATACCTAGGAGTGGAATTGTCAGGTCATATGGTAATTCTAACTGCCAAACCATTTTCCACAATGGTAGCACCATTTCACATTCCACCATCAATGCATAAAGATTCCAATTTCTCCACATCCTCACCAACACTTATTATTTTCCTTTTTTTTTTGTTACAGCCATCCTAGTGGGTGTAAAATGGCATCTCATTGTGGTTTTGATATGCATTTCCCTGGCGATTAATGATGTTGAGCAACTTTTCATGTATTTATTGGCCACTTATATATCTGCTTTGGAGAAATGTCTATTCAAGTCATTTGTTCATTTTTAAATAGGTTTGTCTTTTTGTTGTTGGTTTCTAAGAGTTCTTTATATATTCATAATATTAAACCCTTATCAAATATCTGATTTACAAATATTTTCTACTATCCTTCTCATTGGGTTGCCTTCTCACTCCATTTATAGTGTCCAATTTTTAATTGTTGTCTTTTATTATTGAATTGTAAGAATTCCTTATACATTCTAGATACAAGTTCCTTATCAGATATATGATTTGTAAAACTTTTCTCCCATTCTGTGGGTTGTCTTTTTACTTTCTTCTGGGGTCCTTTGAGGCACATTTTTAATTTTGGCAACGAATACAGGGCTCTTGAACAAGACATTCAACAGAACTTCTACCTCACTTATCAGCTTCAGACTGTTACTTAAACAAGCTCAAACTCAATCAAATGACACATGGCACATTTCAGTCATCAATCAAACATCAGGGGTGAATTGTACTAAAGAATCTGGCTCCATTTTTGATGTTTCCCTGCTGACAGCTGTCAGGCCCCATTCCTCCTTTTGCCCCTCTTGCCTTCCATCTGGGAAAGCCAATAAAAAAGTTTAGGCACTCCCTTCTCTAGTGCCAGCAGAAAGTTCAACTCATGCAAGCCCCAGCCCATGGGTAGGAACCTCACCCCAGCCTTACTTCTAACCACAAAAAAAGCCAAGCCAGTCACCACCCCAAGTTCTCTCAAGCCATTCTGGAGCCTTCTTATGAACACGCCCTGCTCTCTCTCATTATGGGTGTAATAAACCCTTTCATACCTTCTTGATGTGAATAGCATCATCAATCTCAACATAAGAACCACATTGTAGGTGGGGGTTGGGGGAGTCCATCCTACACCTATGGGGCGATCACAACAACACACATTCCGTAAGAGTCACAACATTCCCCTACATCACCCCAATGCTGATATTAAAACCAAGAAAATTAACAGTAAGTGGTAGAAATCACCTAGTCTATATACAAATATCCCCATTCATCCCCAAAATGTCTTCTATAGCTGCATTGTTTTTTTTAATCAGAATCTAATCATTGTTTGTATTTAGTTCTGTCTCCTTAGTCTCCTTTAATCTAGAACTGCATACCCAATACAGTATCTATGAGCCACAAGTGGCTATTAAGAACTTGAAAGAAGTTCAAAGGTCCAAATTGAGATACGCTTTATGTGTAAAATGCACAATGTCAAAGACTTGGTATCAAAAAAAAGAAAAATGTAAAATATCTCATCAATAAATTTTATATGGATTATATGTAGAATTGATAATATTTTTGGATATATTAGTGCAGCAGGCAGAACAATTCTCCCCCCCCAAAGATGTCTGTGCCCTAATTTCAAGAAACTTACACAGCAAAAGGAACATTGCAGATGTGATTAAGGTTAAGGATCTTGAAATGGGGGGATTATCCTGGATTATCCAAGTGGGTCCAATCTAATCACATGAACCTTTCCCAACTGAGTCAGGCAGATGCAACATGAGTAGTGATGGCTTCAAAGATAAAGAAAGGGGGCCACAAGCCAAAGAATGCAGTGGCCTCTAGAGACTGAGAATGGCCTTCAGTTTACAGCCAGCAAGAAAACTAGGACCTCAATCCTTAACAGCAAGGTACTAAATTCTGCCAACAACCCAAATGAACAAGAGATGGATTCTCCTCTAGAACCTCCGGAGAGGAACATAGCCTGCTGATGCCTTAATTTCAGTCTGATGACACCCATACTCAACTTCTGATCCATAGAACTGTAAGATAATAAATTTGTGTTGTTTTAAGGCACTGAATTTGTTTAAGCAGCAGTAGAAAACCATTACATTGGGTTAAATACTTATTTATTGTTAATTAATACTAATAAATTGGTAATTGATTATTAAAATTAATTTTACATGTATCTTTTTACTTTTTTAGCATGACTATTAGAAAATTTAAAATTATATATGTGACTCACATTTGTGGTTCACCTTACTTCTATTAGACAGCTCTGATCACACACACATACACACACCCCACCTTTTTTTACTCAAGACATTGACTTTTTGAGGACCCAATCTAGTTGTCCTACAGAATGTCCCCCATTCCCGACTCGTCAGATTGCTTCATCATGATGTCATTTAACTTATTCCTCTACCCCCTATATTTCAACCTTACAAAACTCACTTATTAATTCTAGTAGCTTTTTTGTAGATTTCATAAGATTTTCTAAGTAAATAATCAGATGATTTGATGACTTTATCATCTGCAAATAAAGACAGTCTTATTTCTATCGAGTCTGTATGTCTTTTTTTCTTGCCTTGTTACACTGGATAGGACTTCCAATACAATGGCAAGTATAAATGGTGAGAGCACACATCCCTGCCTTGTTCCTGAGCTTAGGGAGAAATCATTTAGTCTTTCACCACCAAATATGATGTTAGTCAAAGGTTTTTCATAGATGCTCTTTATCAGGTTGAGGAATTCCCCTTCTATTCCTAGCTTTCTGAGAGTTGTTATCAGGAATAGATGTTGGGTTTTATCAAATGCCTTTTCTTCATCTATTGAAATGATCATATGTTTTTTCTTTTTTAGACTATTTATATGGAGAAGTATATTAATTGACATTCAAATATCAAACCAACCTTGCATTTCTGTGAAAAATTCCATTTGGTCATGATCTATTACTGTCTTTATATATCATTGGATTTGCTTTGCTAAAATTTTAACAGAAATTTTACATATATGTTCATGATGATATTGGCCTGTACATTTCTTTTCTTGTAATATCAGTCTCTGATTTTGGTATCAGAGTAATACTGTTCTCAGAGAATTAGTTGGGAAGTAGCTCCACCTCTTCAATGTTTTTGGAAACATCATACATTTAGTTCTAGATGTGTTATAAATCCCACAATCATTGTTATTCATTTCACTTTAAGCAGTCAATTATCTTTTGAAGGAAAAGTTTAAATAATAATTTTTAAAGTCTTTCTATTTACCCATGTAGTTATCATTTCCAGTGCTCTTCATGCCTTTATGTAGGTTTCTATCTGGCATCATTTTCCTTCCACCTGAAGGACTTCCCTTAACATTTCTTGTAGTGCAGGTCTGATGGTGATAAGTTCTTTGAGCTTTCGTATATCTGAAAAAGTCTTTATTTTGTCTTTACTTTTCAAATATATTTTCACTGGGTAAAGAATTCTAGGTTGATAGGTTTTTTCTTTCAGTACTTTAAAGATGTTAATCCACTGTCTTCTGGCTTGAATTTTTCCCAACAAGAAATCTGCTGTGATCTTTATCTTTGTTTTTCTGTACATTATGTATCTTTTTTTCTCTTTTGGCTGCTTTTAAGACTTTCTCTTCATCACTGGTTTTAAGAAATTTGATTATGATGTGCTTTAGTGTAGTTTTATTTGTGGTTCTTGTGCTTGGGGTTTATTGTGCTTCTTGGATCTGTGGGGTTTTAGTTTTCACCATATTTGAAAACATTATGGCCACTATTTCTTCAAACATCTTTTCAGTCCCCTCTTCTCAGTCATCTCCTTCAGAGGTTCCAATTACACATATATTTGGTTGATTAAAGTTGTCCCGCAGTTCACTCATGCTCTGTTCATTTCATTTCAGTCCTTTTTTTCCTCTATGTTTCATTTTGGATAGTTTATATTTCTATATCTTCAAGTTTACTAAGATTTTCTCCTGCAATATCTAATCTGCCACTATTCCTATCCAATGTATTTTTCATCTCAGGTATTATAATTTTCATCTCTATAAATTTGATTTAAATATTTAATATCTTTTATGTCTCAACTTATCACATTCAATCTTTCCTCTAGCTTCCTTAACATATGGAATACAGTCATAAAAACTATTTTAATGTCTTTGTCTACTAACTCTATTATCTGTACTTTTCTGGGTTGGTTTTAATTATTTTTCCTTCTTTAATGTGTCATTTTTCCAGCTTTTTTGCATGTCTGGAAATTTCTTTTTTTTGTGTGTGAGGAAGATCAGCCCTGAGCTAACATCCATGCCAATCCTCCTCTTTTTTTTTGTTGAGGAAGACTGGCCCTGGGCTAACATCTGTGCCCATCTTCCTCCACTTTATATGGGATGCCACCACAGCATGGCCTGACAAGCAGTGCGTCAGTGCGCACCTGGGATCCGAACCCGGGCCACCAGCAGCAGAGCTCACGCACTTAATCACCACGCCACGGGGCCAGCCCTGGAAATTTCTTGAGCTTTGTTCTGGAATATGGTTAAATTACTTAGAAATAGTTTGATACTTTTCAGGGCTTGCTTTTAAGCTTTGTTGGGCAGGTTCTATTGCCCTGCATTGCATCCTGAAAACTCTTCAGACAGTAATCTGGGGCAATTGTAGAGCTCACTCACTTATTTCCTATCTCTCAAGGCTCACCATCCTTCATTGTCTAATGTCCAATGTCTTTAGAGCCTTTGTTTCACATATTATTCAAGTTTTTAGTTTCTGGTGGGAGTATAAATCTAGGCCATCTTGACCAGAAGTGTGTTTGTGTGTGTGTGTATGTGAATCTTACCTTTGTTACATTCAGAAAAACGGGTAAGAGAAGAAGAGAGGAAGTTACCATTGCCTAGTGGTACTGACAATCATGCAATAATTTGTGTTCATTCAATCAATAAATACATATTGAAAATCTGAGAGTCATCTCTTGGTTTCATGCCCAATATCCTAACAATGATCCCAACTTTCTTTGACATAGCAATATGCCAAGACCAGGTAATGTATCTTGATGGTCTAAACCTACACTGGCCAATATGGTAGACTCTAGCCAAATGCAGCTATTGAGCACTTGAAATGTAGCTAGTCTGAATTGAGATTTGCTATAACTATAAAATGCACGGCAGATTTTGAAGACTTAGTGCCAAAAAGATGTAAAATATCTCGTTATTCATTTGTATATTGATTTCATGTCATAGTGGTAGTATTTTGAATAGACTGAGTTAAATAACATATATTAAAAGTAATTTCATCTCTTTATGTTTTTTATGTGGCTACAAGAAGATTTTAAATTACATATGTGGCTCACATTATATTTCTATTGGACGGCACTGATTTGAATCAATCGTGACTATATTATCCTGTCTTAGTCAGGGTTCTCCAGAGAAACAGAACCAAGAGGATGTGTGTGCGTGTGTGCATGTGTGTGTGTGTCTAATTATTTATTATAAGGAATGGGCTCATGTGATTATGGAAGAAGGCAAGTCCCAAGATCTGCAGGGTAAATCAGCAAGCTGGAGACACAGGATAGCTGATGGTTTTGTTCCAGTCCAAGTCCAAAGGCCTCATAACCAGGAGAGCCAATGGTGTAGTTCCCATCTGAAGGCTGTCAGGCTCTAGACCCAAGAAGAGCTGATTTTTCAGTTTGAGTCTGAAGGCGGTAAAAATCCAATGTCCCAGTTTGAAGGCAGTCAGCCAAGAAGAATTCTCTCTTACCTGGGGTAAGGTCAGCTTTTTTGTTCTATTCAGGTCTTCAACTAATTAAATGAAGCCCACCCACATTAGGGAGGGCAATCCGCTTCACTCTGTCAACCAATTTAAATATTAATCACATCCAAAAACACCCTCACAGAAACACCCAGACTAATGTTTGACCAAGTATCTGGGCACCCCATGGCCCACTCAAGTTGACACATAAAATTAACCATCTTATGTTCCCTGTTTTTCCAACCTCCCTTGAAGCTAGAACTATTGACCCAGTTCTGGGTGATGAGATATAAAGGGAAATTTGCTTGGAGACTCCAAGGAAAACTTTTGCTCCCATAGAAGGAGACATGGCTAGGATTATCTTTCCTTGTTTCTTCCAGTCTTATATAAGGACGTGATGCCTGCATCTGGCGTAGCTGTCTTGTGACCATGAGGTAACAAATGTGGGGAGAAACATCACCATGCTAAGGATAATGGAGCAGAAATATAGAAAGAGCCTGGGTGTCTGACAGTATTGTTGAGTCACTAAAACAATATCAGCAATTGCTTACCTTTGGATTTCTCCTTAGGAGTCTAAAATAAATCCTTATTTGTTAAGTCCAATATTTGTCATTGTTTTTTGTTATGTGCAGCCAAACATACTCCTAACTGATACATGCCAGTTATAAGAACAATAGTAGGTACTATTTTGGGCATTAGGGATTACAACAGTGAATAACGCCCTTGAGGGTGGAAAGATACATTTTTGAAGGGAGAGGGGAAAAAGTTAACGTATACACAAGATAATTTAAGATTTTGATGATTATTATGAAGGAAATAAACAAATAGAGGGAAACTGGGTATAGTCATGAAAGGCTCCTTTTACGAGATGATAATTAAACTGAGACAAGAAGTGAAAAGGAGCTGGCAACACACACCCAAGAAAAAGTGAGAAAAGGATGTTCCAGGCAGAGGGAACAGCAAACGAAAACTCCCTGAGATGGAAAAGAGCTTGGTTGGTCAAGGAACAGAAAGAAGGCAGCATGGGAGCAGAGTGAGCAAGGAGAAAAGTATGCGAGGAGGCTAGAGAAATGGGCTCCAGAACACGCAGGGCTTTGGGGACCATGGAACATAGTTTGAACTTTAGGTGAGAGGGGAAACTCTGGAAGGCTTTTTAGTGTCATAGCCAAATGGTGTTGAGTAAGAGAGTTCTGGTTGCAATGTACAACGCGGAAGAGGTTGCAGAACATACAAGAAAGAAAATAGATAATCAAATACAAAGTTACATAGTTAAGATGGGAAATATGGAAATCATAGGCAACGAGATCAGTCTGGGTTGAAACAGCAAAGCTCTCTCAAATCTGCAATTACCTTTAAATTCACCAGTCCTGGGTTGCAGGAGCTGGTCTGATTCTCTCCACTTGACAGAAGAGGAATCTGTGATCCAAAGAAGCGATGCCTGGCTCAAGACCCCAGAAGTCATTCACAGAATCAACAGCCCCTTCACCCCAGCCTCCACGCCTGGCCTTCATGAACACTAAGGTTTTCTGAGCTAAATTACCATGCGTTCCCCCCATTAAACACACCAAACCCTTTGCTTGGAAAACTACTCTCAATTTTGCCAGCTACAAGTTATCACTCTGATCTCCTCTCCTAGCTTTCCTCAGTCCCACTGTTTCACTTCTGGAAAACAAGAGGCTGGGGGGAAAAATCTATTTGGGGATCACCAAAGTTCTCACCAGATCCACGAGGGGGCAAAAGAGAGTCAGTGGACTTGCCGCGATCCTTCTCTGGCTCCCAAACCCGGGAGAGGAGGTGGAATAGAGAGCAGAGGCGAGGCCCGACTCTGAGCTTGGGAGGGTAGGCAGGGGCCGAGGGAAGGGGAAGCCCCAGGAGCATGTCAACTGCTCCCCTTGCCCTCATAGCTACGGCGGGAAAGCCCTCTGTCACCCCCTAAGCAGAGGTGTGGTTTCAGCTGGAGTCTAGCCTCAGCCGCGGGACACCTGGAGGCCAAGGGGCGGGGCTTTATGACATATCAGGCAGCGATTGGCTACAGGCTGCCAGGGGTGGGGCACATATCCTACCCAGCCCAGAGCTCCGGTTGGGCTACGAATAGTTCTTCAGGGAAGACTGAGGGCAGCGGGGAGCCAGCACCAGGCAACATGCACAGCAGCTGCGGGTGGTGCACCGCCTGTAAAGGGACGTGGGCGAGGCACGAACAGTCCACATCAGTCTCGTGTCCAATTTACTCCTGTCCCCTTCCAGCCTCTCTCTTGCTCTTTCCAGGGCAGGAACAGGGAGTGGCCTGTCCCACTCATGGAGACCCAGATCCTGGAAGAGGGTTTTCACAGTGGTTGGGACCAAGTCTGTGGGAATCTGACGGGTCCTGAGGCCCAGCCTCCCCCAGCTGGGATCCTCTGGCGGCTCCTCCTTTCCAGGCCCAGGGGAATCTCTTGCACAACATTTGCCTCCTCTCTTGTTTCCTGCCTGGTTACGGAGGGATTAGGTCATGCTCTTAGCTTTTGACTTATTTCTTTTTCTCCAGGAGATCAGGCTAATTTTTTCCTCTATATGGCTTTGGAAAAAACAAAGGTCCCCTCCTCACCACCTTATCACTTAAACCAAAAGGAGTTCGTGACTTTTAACTAAAAGAATGCTTATTGCAGTAGGAATACCACATACCAGCTAAGATCCGCAGCCAGTCCCTGGCGGCTTTGGGAGCCCAAAGCACAACAAAGGTTGAGAACAACTGAATGTCCGGCATCTGAATCTCCCACTATGACTGACGAAATCCCCACAGACTGAGTCAGCACAGAAAATAAATAAGATTTTTTTTCACTTCCATTTCCAAAACTAGGGGCTTAGCCAATCAGATGCTTCCACCCAAGTCTTTGACTCTGGAGCAAATGATGCAAGAAAGCAGGGACAGTGGAGTATTCACCCTGGTGGTGGTGGTGGCAGCAACATGCAATGTCCCCCCCAGATGCTCCAGCAGCATGGTTTTGATGGTGGTGCCGGCTATCCACCCACCACCATTCGTGCCTGTGTGATTTCTGAGTCTCCTTGTTCAATTGTCTTGTAAGCTAGTCAATACCCGTTCATTAGATTCTTTTTCTGCTCTAGTCGGAGCCTGTTTCTGCTGCTTGCAACTATGAACAGACAGATACAATCTTTGAAGGGTTTGGGCAGGGGGAGGTGGTATGATCTGGCTTATGCTTTGAAGTCCTGCTGGCTTCCGTGTGGTCAAGAGATTGGAGCACAGCTAGGTCAAAGGTGAGTAAGCCAGTTAGATAGACACTGTAGGGCTCCTTGGACTAGCATAGTGGCAGTGGGAAATGTTGGATGCCGTTTTGGAGATGAAATCAAATTGTAGTGGGTGTTGGAGGAGTCATGATGGCACCCAGATTTATGTCTTTTGTAAATGGGTAGTGTGGTAGATTGATTGTAAAAATGGCCCAATTTCTCTACCCCTCCCATCAATGTGGCTTTGTAGCTCCTCCCATCAAGAGGCAGAGCCTATTTCCAACCCTTTCAAGCAAGGCTTGGCCTTGAGACTTGTTTGGCCAAAAGAGTGTGGTGGAAGTGACAGGATATCAGTTCCGAGTCAAGACCTCATGAGGCCATGAATGCTTTCACTTGTTCTCCTGGACCCCTGCAATCACTGTATGAACAAGCCTGGACCGGCCTGCTGCATGGCCATACTACACCAGCCAGCTCCCAGCCAACCTGGCATCTGATGGCAAAAGCATGAGTGTCCCCAGCCAAGATTAGCTGAGCCCAGTCCACCTATAGACTCATGAGAAATAATAAACGGTTAATGCTTTCATTAACCACTAAGTTTTGGGATGGTTTGTTACACAGCAAGAGCTAACTGATACAGGTATATATACATATTGCCCACCTGACTGAGCCCACCACCCTATGGCCTTTCAATGTCCCTGGCTACCTGGACTTCTTGCTATTCTCCTCTGCCTACAAGTTTGGACTTCCCTGTCCCAAGGCTGGCTTGGGTACACTTGAACTTGCTCTGCCCTTTTAATGTTCTCTCTTGGGCATCCCAGCTACCCCTCAGACCACCTCCTGGGCTTCCTATGCTCAGAAGTCTGCTTTTATCCCCGAGTCTCTGGACCCAGCATCAGTACCTATTTTTGGCCTTTGGAATTTGCTTTGGTTGGGTCCTCCAACTAGGTGAGGGCTGGCCCCTCAGTGCTCCCTGAGCCTGGGTTCTCAGTCTCAGAAGTGATCCTAAACCTCAGCGCCCCATTCAGGAGTACCAGGCCCTAGCACAGAGCAGTTAGGGGGTCCCATGCTCCCTTGTGCCCACTCTCATGGCCTCAGTTTATGCCCTTTGGGGCTTCTGTGACTCACCGAGCCTCACACTACCTCTCTGACAGCATGCCCTCCACTCTCCTCCACCCAATACTCAATACTGGGCCCCTGGGGAGTGCCAGGCTCTGGGTGAGGCTTAGTCTGTGTGCGTCCCCCAAGGGCAGAAATCACCTCTCCCCACCAAGTCAAAGTTTCCCAGGCAGGTCAGGTCTGCAGACCGACCTGAGACCTCTGTTTTGCCTGCTATAGATAAAGATACCTTAGTCAATAAGAAAGACAACTTGTTTGGTAAAAGCTCATCAACTGACAGATAATTTTCACATCTTTGCTGCACATCTTTCCTTGGCAGGCAAGGGGCATCACGGCCTGGTGGAGGCAGATAATTTTCTCTTTCTATTGTGAACTATTCCCAGGGCCAAAACAGGGGTCAGATGCTCTGCAAAGCGTGTGCATAGGTCATATTGGGGACCCAGGGAGGAAAGGAGGAAGGGAGGGAGGAAAAAAGGCGGTGAAGACTCTTCCCAAGAGCTGGGGAGAGCCTGCCCCATGTCTTCTTTCCTGGGGATTAGGAAGGGGCTGCAGACAAAGCAGATGGGCCTGAAGGCACGAAGACACCACCCAACAGCCTAGTTATCTGGGAATGTCCTATCTGGGATGAAAAGAGCTGTCTCCCCACCCACACCCACCCCACCTACTCTGGGTGCCCACACCACGGAGGTAGCTTGTCCTGGGCTTTCTGTCAAACCATGTCAGAGCATGTTGGGGGATAAATCCCCATCACTGATCCAGAATATGGGGGCCTGTGACCTCTCTGTCCACTAGAGCAGCCCTGGGGTAAGGACTGGCACTGGCATACAGCTGCCTTGAGAGATGACAGTCCAACGGGCTGTCGGAAGAAGCCTCGCTATGGGGCACAGGGCCTTGGGGAGAGAAGGAGGCAGCAATGGGGGAGCCCCAGAGGCTCCCCCCTCTGCAAGTGCCTGTCTGGAACTTCAGACCCAGGCCCTTGTGAGAGTCAGATGAGCACACACTTTAAATAGGCGGGGGTGGAGTGTGGGTACTGGTGGGAGTCCCCATGAATCTAAAGGCTGGCAAAGAACATGCGGAGTGGAGGAGGTGAAAGAATGAGGGTTAGGTTAGACCAGGGAAGTCTGAGGGAGGTTATTCCATGACTTGATACTCTTAGAATCTGTCCTGAATATATAAAAATAGCCTTGGAGAGCAGGGGAGGCTAGGGATCTGGCAATATCTTCATGGATGCTGAAGGGAGACACAGCCCAGGCCCTCCCCTGAAGTCTTACCTGATGAAGATGCAGCAGAAAGGAGGTCAAAGCGGGAGAGCTGGTGAGCCCTCATTCCTGTTCTCTCGCCATCTGGGACTTGGGAACCGGAGGGGCCCTGCCTTGGGATGTGTGGTTGCTGCCTGACAAACGACAGTCAGCGAGCTGGAGGGAGCTGTGCTGACCACGAGGGGGCAGCTGTGAGCCCCACTGCCTGGCCAACCTGATAAAGCTCCTCTTCAGGGAAAGAAAGCCAGGCTCTGGCTGGCTGAGACCTTGCTTTAAAAATCCCAACCAGGGGCTACTCCACTGACCCCATGAGGGGTTCCTCAGGTTGGGGAGGAGTGAGATGCCCCCTAAGAAACCTTTGCCCCAACAGGCAGACCCCTAACTAACCCAATCAGGTTTCAGCACCAAAAATGGGAGCCTATGCTGTAATAACCCGGCCTTGGTGTCACCTCCAACCCTGGCCTCAGACTACCCCCCCACGCCCAGCCCATTGCAGTCCTTCATTTATTCCACGAATATTTATTGAGCACCTCTATTAGACACTTGGGATTCTCCGGTGAACAAATCAGACAAAGACCCCTGCGCACCTAGGACTTCTATTCTCTGAAAACAAGGTGCCATCGAACCGTCCACAGTTACCCCTGATTGGCCAGAAAGATTTGTGGGGCTCTGAATTGAGCTATCATGTTAATTAACTCACGGCCTCAGATAGGTCAGTTGAGTGATTATGAGGAGCCTTGCCTTACATCTTGAGCCTTAGGTCTTCTGATCATCAGACCAAGAGAGACAGAGACAAAGAAGATCAAGGGGGCCTGAGCCTAGGAGAGACCTCAATTTCTCAGTAAGTATGTGACTTCCATTTCTTGAGTATAGCCCCTTATTGTTTGAAAATTGCAATGTGCTGCCATTTGACCAGTGTTTTCATGTAGCATCAATCTGTTGCTTATTTGGTCTGAAATTGCAAGGTTCAGAGAAAATCTGCACCTGGATCTTATTGCATCATAAAGAAGGGTCTGGAGAAGGGCCTTTGGGTTCCAGGGCTCAAAATCTCATTCTCTTCTTCAAAGGTTGGTTTCCTTCCCTGGCTTCTCGCTCTGTTAATGACCCCATCCTTCCCCAGAGACCACAGCTGGAAATCTCAGTGTCCCATCTAATTCTTGCCTCTCTTTTTTCCCCCCACATCCACCCAGGTACCATCAATTCTACCTCCTGAATGCCTCTTGATCCTGTTTCCTCCTCTCCATCCTCACTACCACTGCACTGGTCCAGGCTGCTATCATCACTCACCCGCACCATTGCTCTACCATTGTTGCTTTGATGCCCATCCCAGATTCCTCTTCTGAAGATGTGCTGTCAAGTCCCCTGCATGGGATTCAAGGCCCATAGCGTGTCCTCCAGGCTGTCTTGCTTCAACCTAGGCTCCAGCCAAGCCAGCTCTGTCACTGCTGCTTCCCACCCCACCTCTCTCACCCATCCCTACCTGTTCCTCAAGACCTCTGCTTCTGGCATTTGTACTTCCTGCCCCTCCTCTCTAAAACCTGCCCCACTGGTCTAGCTCCACTTTCATTCCTGCAGGAAGCTCTCTCCAACCAAGAGATTGCCCCAAGGAACCTCATCTTTAATGGCATCTTGTCCTTCACTATCTGAGCTTACCTGAGGCAATGTTTTGTGTCCTTAGGGAAGCCATGAGCTCCTGAAGGCAAGGTCAGTCTCTGCCTCCCCTTTGGCCTAGTCCATGAAGGACCCAGAAGATACCTGCTGCATGGCAGACAAAGCTAAAGGCATCAGTGACATGGTTAAAGCAATATATGAGACTTCAACTCACAGAAAAAGTAGTAGACATACTTTTACAATCCTCACACTCAGTACAGCTAAAACTCCTCGACATAACATATAAAACAAACATGAGAAAATTCTGAAGGTGGAGAGAAGGCAGACCAGCTAGACTTTGCAACCCCAGGAATGACACAGGAGCGAGTTCTCTGTTTTTGTCTTCTTTTGTTTTGTTTTTGCCTCATGTATCCCAGACACGGTGCTGGAGAAGCCAGTAACCTGAAAATCAATGGACACAGACCAAAAAACTCCCCAAGAAAAGCCTGCTCTCTCTTGCCAAAACTCCAAGATAGGGCAGCCCAGTAAAACAGAAATCTTTTAGACCATAGCCATTCCACTCCAGCCAAACACCACAAAAGGAAAAAAAAAAAAAAAAATCACCACAACTGTGGCATCCCCCCCACATCATCAAAGGCTGAGTAGGGAGCCTAGACTACCTTTGCCAGGTTATAAAGAGGCACTCCAACGTCCCTCCCCTTGGCCAGGCTGGTGTCAGAAAAAGCTGAGTGGGAAGCTAGGACTTTTATCCCACAGCGTAGCAGTGGAAATCTGGACTTCCATCTCCACCTGGTGGTAACAAAGCACCCCTCCCCCTCCTAGCCAGGATGGTGTCAATGGAAACCTAGTAGGGAACCTGAACTTCTACCCCAGCCCAACAGTCATGAGAAACTCCTCCCCCCACTGCAGGTGTCAACAGAGGCAGAGTAGGGAATCTGGGCTTCCATCCCACCTGGCAGTAACAATTCAGCAATTCCTTCTTCTACCAGAATAGTGTCAAGGGAAGTCTGCTAAAAGAGAAGATTTAAATAAGTTCCAGAGTCTCATAACATAATATCCCAAATGTCCAGTTTTCAATCGAAAATGATTCATCAAACCAAGAACCAGGGATATATCAACTTGAATGAGAAAAGACAATCAAGAGAAAACTGACAACGCCAAAGTAACACAGACATTATAATTGTCTGACAAGAATTTCAAAGTAGCCATCATAAAAATGCTTCAGTGAGCAATTACACACCCACTTGAAACAAATGAAAAAGTAGAAAGTCTCAGGTCTCAGCAAAGAAACAGAAGATACAAAGAAGAACCAAATGGAAATTTTAGAACAGAAAAAAATACAATAACTAAAATTTTAAAAATTCAATGGATGGGCTGAACAGCAGACTAGAGATGAAAGAGTAAAAGATTAGTGAACTTGAAATTAGAACAATAAAATTACCCAATCTAAACAACAGAGAGAAAATAGACTGAAAAAAAACGAACAGGTCCCCCGAGGCGACCTGCGGGACAGGAGAACAGGTCCTCTGAGGGACCTGTGGGACTATAACAAAAGATTTAACATTTGTGTCATCGGAATCCCAGATGGAGAGGAGAAAGAGGGTGCATCTGAAAGGCATTTGAAGAAATAATGGCTGAAAATTTCCTAAATTTGGCAAAAAAACATAAAACTACAGATTCAAGCTGAGTGAAACTCGAACAGGATAAACCCAAAGAAATCCAAATCAAGACACATCATAGCCAAACTTCTAAAAACAAAAGACAAAGAAAAAAATCTTGAGGGCAAACAGAGAGAAACGAAACATTACCTATAGGAAAAAAACTATGAGAATGAGGTCATATTTCTCATCAGAAACCAAGGAGGCCAGAACAGAGTGGCACATCATTTTTCAAGTGATGAGAGGAAAGAACTGTCAGCCCAGAATCTATATTAGGTGAAAATATCCTTCAGAAATGAAGAGGAAATCCAGATGTTCTCAGATGAGGGAAACGAAGAGAACTTGTCAGCACCTGTCGTTAAAAAAATGGATAAAGCAGTGCTCTAAACAGAAAGGAAATGATTTTAAAAAGGAATCTTAGAACAACAGTAAAGAAGAAAGAACAATGGAAAGCACAAAAATATGGGGAAATACAATAGACTTTCCTTCTCCTAAATTTTCTAATTTATGTTTGACAATTTTGTTTGATAATTAAAGCAAAAATTATAATACTGTATGATGTGGTTCTCCATATATGTGGAGTAAATATTTAAGGCAATTATATTATAAATGGAGGAAGGTGATGAAATATAAGGAAGGTAAGGTTTTACACTTCACTCAAACTGGTAAAATGTTGATACCGGTAGACTGTGTTAGTTATTTAAAAGATTTGAAAGCACACAAGGTGTATTCTTTGACCACAATGGAATAGATATAGATATAACTATAGATATGGATAGATAGATGGAAATGTAGATGTAGAAATGTAGATAGAATGTAGAAATGTAGATAGATAGATATCAAGAACAACTACTTAAAAAACTATGCAAAGAGAAATACTGCTATAAACAGTACAAATAAATCAAAAACACTATAAATAAGTCAAAATGGAAGAAAATACTCAGGTAACACATAGGAAGAAAAAAAAAGAGAATAGAAAATTTAAGAATACAATGGCAGACTTAAACCCTAACATATCAACAATTACATTAAATATAAATTATCTCAGTGTACCAATTAAAACACAAAGAATGGCAGAAGCGATTAAAAAATGACTCAGCAATATACTGCCAACACAAAACTCACTTCACATATAACAATATAGGTAGGTTGAAAGTAAAAAGATGGAATAGGTTATACCATGCAAACATTAACCAAAAGAAAACAGGAGTGGCTGTATAAATCTCAGGTAAATAGACTTCAGAGTGAAGAAAATTACCAGGAACATTATATAAAGATAAAATGGTCAGTCCACCAAGAAGACATGACCGTCCTAAATGTGTGTGCACAAAATGACGGGGCAAAAATTGGTAAGATTGAAAAGAGAAACAGACAAATTCACTATAATAGTTGGAGATTTCAACACCCCTCCCTCAAAAATTGATAGAACAACTAGACAGAAAATCAGCCAGGATGCAGAAGAACTGAACAACACCATCAAATAACAGGATCTAATGAGCATTTATAGAACACTCCACCCAACAATAGCAGAGTACACATTCTTTTCAAGCACCCAGGGAACATAGGCCTAGATAGACCATATCCTGGATCATAAAATAAACCTCAACAAATTTAAAAGAATTGAACTACTATGGAATCAATAACAAAAAGGTAACAGGAAAATCTCCAAACACTTGGAAATTAAACAACACACTTCAAACTCATCCATGGATCAAAGAGGACTCCCAAGGAAATTTAAAAAACAGAGTGAACTAGATGAAAATGAAAATATAACATAGTAAAATTTGTGGGTCACACCTAAAGCAGTGCTTAGAGGGAGTTTGTAGCACTAAATGTTTACACCAGAAAAGAGAAACTAGAAAAAGAAGAGCAAAATAAACCAAATCCAGCAGAAAGCAAGACATAATAAAGATAAGAGCAGATACCAATGAACTTGAAAACAGGAAAACGACTGATAACAGCAATGAAACAAAAAGTTTGTTGCTTGAAAAGATCAATAAGGTGGATAAACTCTAGCGAGACAGACAAAAGAAAAAGGGAGAAAACACAAATTACCAGTATCAGGAAAGAAACAGGTGATATCACTACAGACTCCACAGACATTAAAAGGGTAATAAGAGAATACTATGAACTCTACACACATAAATCTGACAACTTAGATGAAATGGATAAATTCTCAAAAACCACAATTCACCCAACATGAAATGGATAATTTGAGTAGCCCTTTAACTATTAAGAAAATTGAATTCACTATTTTAGAACTCCCAAAAAAGAAATCTCCAGACCAGGTGATTTCACTGGGAGTTCTATCCAACGTTTAAATAAGAATTAATACCAATTCTAGACAATCTCTTCCAAAAAATAGAAGAGGAGGGAATATTTCCCAATTCATTTTATGGAGCCAGTATTACCCTCATACCAAAAATAGACAAAGACAGTACAAAAAAATTAAACTGTAGACCGATATCCCTCATGAATATAGATGGAAATATCCTTAACTAAATATTAACAAATAGAATTCAGCAATATATAAAAAGACATATATATATGTATGTCATGACCAAGTGGGGTTTATTCCAGGTATGAAAGGCTGGTTCAGAATTTGAATATCAATGGATCCACCATATCAACAGGCTAAAGAAGAAAAATCATATCAGTTGATGTGGAAAGACATTTGACAAAACCCAATATCTATTCACGACAAAAACTCTCAGAAGGGGCCGGCCCGGTGGCGCAAGCGGTTAAGTGCACGCACTCCGCTGTGGCGGGTTTCGCTGGTTCGGATCCCGGGCGCGCACCGACGCACCACTTGTCAAGCCATGCTGTGGCAGCGTCCCATATAAAGTAGAGGAAGATGGGGACGGATGTTAGCCCAGGGCCAGTCTTCCTCAGCAAAAATAGAGCAGGATTGACAGATGTTAGCTCAGGGCCGATCTTCCTCACACACACAAAAAAAAAAACTCTCCAAAAATTAGGAATAGAGGGGAGTTTCCTCAACTTGATAAAGCATATCTACAAAAAAAACTACAACTAACATCATATTTAACAGTGAAATACTGAATGCTTTTCCACTGAGACGAGGAACAAGGCAAAGATGTCTGCTCTCACCAGTTCCATTCAACATAATAGTGGAATATCTAGCCAGTGCAAAAAGGAAAGGAAATAAAATGCATACAGATTGGAAAGGAAGAAATAAAACTGTCCTCTATTTGCAGATTACATGATTGTCTATGTAGAAAATCAAAGGGATCTACAAAAAAAAAAAATTTCTGGAACTAGTAAGTGAGTTCAGCAAGGTCTTAGGAAACAAGATCAACGTACGAAAATTAGTCATATTTCTATATACTAGCAATGGACATGTGGAAAAAAATTTTAAATACAATACCACTTAACAAATTCAGTAAAGTTGTAGGATACAAAATCAATATACAAAAATCAGTTTCATTTCTGTACACTAACAGTGAACTATCAAAAAAAGCAATTAAGAAAACAATCCCATTTACAATAGTATCAAAAAGAATAAAGTACGTGGGAATAAATTTTTTTTTTTTTTTGGTGAGGAAGATCAGCCCTGAGCTAACATCCATGCCAACCCTCCTCTTTTTACTGAGGAAGACTGGCCCTGAGCTAACATCCATGCCAATCTTCCTCATGTGGGAGGCCACCACAGCATTGCTTGACAAGCGGTGCATTGGTGCGAGCCCGGGATCCGAACCCAGGGCCGCTGCAGCAGAGCACGCACACTTAACCACTATACCACCAGGCTGGCCCATTTGGGAATAAATTTAACTAAGGAGGTGAAAGATCTGTACACTGAAAACTATGAGACATTGATGAAAGAAATTGAAGAAGACACAAATAAGTGGAAAGATACTCTATGTTCATAGATTGGAAGAATTAATATTGTTAAAATGTCCATGCTACCCAAAGCAATCTACAGTTTCAATGCAATCTCTATCAAAATTTCAAACGCTTTTTCAACAGAAATAAAGAAAACAATCCTAAAATGTGTACGGACCCACAAAAGACCCCAAATACCCAAAGTAATCTTGAGAAAGAAGAATAAAGCTGGAGGCACCACACTTCCTGATTTTAAACTATATTACAAAACTATAGTAATCAAAACAGCATGGTACTGGCATAAAAACAGACATACAGGCCAATGGAACAGAATAGAGAATCCAGAAATAAACCCACACAAACACAGTCAACTATCTTTGACAAGGACACCAAGTATACTCAATGGGGAAAGGATAGTCTCTTCAATAAATGGTGTTAGGAAAAGTAGATATCCACATGCAAAAGAATGAAATTGGACCCTTATCTTATACCATACACAAAAATTAACTCGAAATGGATTAAAGACTTAAGGGTAAGACATGAAACCATAAAACTCCTAGAAGAAAACATAGGGAAAGAGTTCCTTGACATTGGTCTTGGCAATGATTTTTGGATATGACAGCAAACACACAGACAACAAAAGGTAAAATAAACAAAAGGTAAAAAAAAAAGTTTGATGATGTGGGACAACATCAAACTAAAAGCTTCTGCACAGCAAAGGAAACAACCAACAAAATGAAAAGGCAATCTACAGAATGGGAGAAAATATTTGCAAACCATATATCTGGTAAGGGGTTAATATCCAAAATATATGAGGAACTCACACAACTCAATAATAAAAACAAACAACAACAACAAAAGCAAATAACCCAATTAAAAAATGGGCAAAGGACCTGAAGAGATATTTTTCCCAAAGAAGTCGTACAAATGACCAACAGGTACATGAAAAGGTGCTCCACATCACTAATCATCAGGGAAATGAAAATCAAAACCACAATGAGATATACCTTACATCTGTTAGGATGGCTATTCACAAAAAGACAAGAGATAACAAATGTTGTCAAGGGTGTAGAGAAAAAGGAACCCTTGTATACCATTGGTGGGAATGTACATTGGTGCAGCCACTGTACAAAACAGTATGGAGGTTCCTCAAAAAATTAAAAATAGAGCTACCATATGATCCAGAATTCCCACTTCTGGAGATGTATCTAAAAGAAGTGAAATCAGAATCTCAAAGAGATATTAGCGCTCCTGTGTTCCCTGCAGCATTATATACAATAGCCAAGATAGGAAGCAACCTAAGTATCCATTGATGGTTGAATGGATAAAGAAAATGTGATATTTATATACAATTAAATATTATTCAGCCATTAAATGAAGGAAATCCTGCCATTTGCAACAACATGGATGAACCTGGAGGACATTATGCTAAGTGAAATAAGCCAGGCACAGAGAGACAAATAATGTATGATCTCACTTACATGTGGAGTCTAAAAGTCAAACTCATAGAATCAGAAAGTAGAACGGTGTTTTCCAGGCTGGGGGGGTAGGGGATGTAGGGAGATGTTGGTCAAAGAATGTAAACTTTCAGTTATAAGATGAATAAGCTCTGGGGATCTAATGTACAGCATGGTGATCATAGTCAGTAATACTGTATTGTGTACTTGAAATTTGCTAAGAGAGTAGATCATAAGTGTTTTCACCACACAAAAAATAGAGTAACTATGTGAAATGTTAATTAATTTGATTGTGGTAATCATTTCACAATATATGTATATATTAAAATACCATATTGTACACCTTTAAAAAAAATCATGTTATACAACCTAAATATATACAATTTTTATTTGTAAATCATACTGCAATAAGCTGGGGAAAATACCATTTACAATTGCTCAAAATAAATGAGAAATTTATGTATAAATATAACAAAGTGTGTATAGGACTTGTATGCTGTAAACTACAAAACACTGATTAAAGAAGAAATCAAAGAAAAGCTAAATCAATGGAGAGACATAATGTGTTCATGGATTGGAAAACTCACTATAGTAGAGAAGTCAATTCTCTCCAAATTGATACACAGTTTTAATATAACTCCTAGAGAAATCCCAGCAAGATTTTTTTTATATGTAGACAAGATTATTCTCAAATTTATATGGAAAGGAACTAACAATTTTTAAAAAGAATAATAAAGTGGGAGGAATCCATTCTACCTGATATTATTATTATTTTTGTGTGTGTGTGTGTGAGGAAGATCAGCCCCAACCTAACATCCATGCTAATCCTCCTCTTTTCACTGAGGAAGACCCGCTCTGAGCTAACATCTATTGCCAATCCTCCTCATTTTTTTTCCCCAAAGCCCCAGTAGATAGTTGTATGTCATAGTTGCACATCCTTCTAGTTGCTGTATGTGGGACCCTGCCTCAGCATGGCTGGAGAAGCAGTGCATCGGTGCACGCACGGGATCCAAACCCGGGCCGCCAGTAGCGGAGCGCGCACTTAACCGCTAAGCCACCGGGCTGGCCCTCTACTCAATATTAAAGCCTACTACATGGCTATAGTAATCAAGACAGTGTGTTATTGGTGGAGAGATAGACACATAGATCAACAGAACAGAATAGAGAACCCAGAAATAGCCCCACACAAGCACAGCCAACTGATCTTTGACAAAGGTACAAAAGGTATTCAATGGAGAAAGGATAGTCTTTTCAACAAATGGTGCTAGAGCAATTGGAGATCCATGGGCAAAAATATGAACCTAGACCTAAACCTCACACACACCTCATACAAAAAGAGTAACTCACAATGAATCACAGATTTAAATGTAGAACTATAAAACTTTTAGAGGAGAAAATCATAGAACCTAGGATAGATGACCTAAGAGTTCTTAGACATGACACCCCATAAAATCAACAAATTGGACTTCATCAAAATTAATAATGTCTGCTCTGCAGAAGGCACTGTTAAAAAGATGAAAACACAAGCTACACGCTGGGAGAAAATATTTGCAGACCACATATCTCACAAGGGTTGCATATCAGCATACATAAAGAACTCTCAAAACTCAACAGCTAAAAAAACAATCAATCCAATTAGGAAATGGGCAAAAGACACAAAGAGACATTTCATCAAAGAAGATATAGAAATGGCAAGGGCCGGCCCCGTGGCTTAGCGGTTAAGTGCGCGTGCTCCGCTGCTGGTGGCCTGGGTTCGAATCCTGGGCGTGCACCGACGTACCGCTAGTCCGGCCATGCTGAGGCCGCGTCCCACATACAGCAACTAGAAGGATGTGCAACTATGACATACAACTATCTACTGGGGCTTTGGGGGAAAAAATAAATAAATAAAATTATTAAAAAAAAAAAAGAGGGGCCGGCCCGGTGGCGCAAGTGGTTAAGTGCGCGCGCTCCGCTGCGGCGGCCCGGGGTTCGCTGGTTCGGATCCCGGGCGCGCACAGACGCACTGCTTGGTAAGCCATGCTGTGGCGGCGTCCCATATAAAGTAGAGGAAGATAGGCACAGATGTTAGCCCAGGGCCGTCTTCCTCAGCAAAAAAAGAGGAGGATTGGCGGATGTTAGCTCAGGGCTGATCTCCTCACAAAAAAAAAAAAAAAAAAAAGAAATGGCAAATAAGCACATGGAGAGATGCTCAACGTCATTAGCCTTTAGGGATATTCAAATTAAGACCATGATGAGATACCACTATATACCTATTAAAACAGCTAAAATAAAAATAAAATAAAATAGTGACAATACCAAATATTTGAGAGGACGCAAAGAAACTGGATCTCAAATAGATTGCTGGTGGGAATGTAAAATTGTAGAGCCACCTGGAAAATAGTTTGGCAGTTTCTTAGAAAATGAAATATACACTTACCATATAACCCAGCGATTGCACTCTTGGGCCTTTATCTCAAAGAAACAGTTATGTCCACACACAAACCTGCCAACAATTGTTCACTGCAGCTTTATTTATAATAGCAAAAACTGGAAAAACCAAAATGTCCTGCAACAAGTGAATGGTTGAACAAACTGTGGTACTTTCATACCATGGATTTCTACTCAAAAAATGAAACTATAGATACATGCAACAATCTGGATGGATCTCAAGGGCATGATTCTGAGTGGAAAAAAAATGCAAAAGGTCACATACTGTATGCTTCCATTTATATAACACTCCCAAAGCGACAAAAATATAGAGATGGAGGACACATTACTGGTTGCCAGGGGTTAGGGATGGTGGGGAGAGGGGTGGGTGTGACTATCCAGGAGTAGGAGGAGGGAGATCTCTGTGGTGACGGAATAGTTCTGTTATCTTGATAGGGATGGGGTTACACAAATCTACACAAGTGATAAAAGGACATAGAACTATACATACATTGTATCAATGTCAATTTCACAGTTTGATACTGTACTATAGTTAGGTAAGATGTTACCATTGGGGGAAACAGGATGAGGGGTACAGGGTACACAAGATCTTCCTGTACTATCTTTGCAACCATCTGTGAATCTATAACAATTTCAAAATAAAAAGGTTTTGTGTGTGTGTGCGTGTGAGGAAGATTAGCCCTGAGCTGACATCTGTTGCCAATTCTCCTCTTGCTGAGGAAGACTGGCCCTAGGCTAACATCCATGCCCATCTTCCTCTACTTTATATGGGACATCGCCACAGCATGGCTTGACAAGTGGTGCATCGGCCGGCGCCTGGGATCCGAACCTGTGATCCCCTGGCTGCCGAAGTGGAGCGCGTGAATTTAACCGCTATACCACTGGCCGGCCCCCTAAAAGGGTATTTTTAATCAATATATGAAAGTTCACAGTGGTGAGAACCTGGGTTAGACTGGGTTGGGTTTGAAGTTCTGGAATGGGAAAGGAGTGAGCACATATTTTTGGTATGTGGGGAGAGAGAGAGAGGAACCAGAGCAGATGTGTGAGTTTCAGCTGTGGCTTACAACATTTCTTCCCTCTTGGTGGCAGGAAGCTGCAGGCAGGCTGCAAAGACCTGAAGCTGAGGCCTCGGAGGACTGCTTACACTGCAGTTTCTGCACCCTGAGGGGTCCCCCACCCTACCATAGGGTTACTATCTATCCAGAACACAGCCAGCCCCTCAGAGCCATGACACCCAAGAAACTGATCTGTGCTGGTCCTTGGCAAGTCTCTAGACCAACTTCTCCTTTGACCAATGGGGAGCTAAGGCTCAGAGATGGGAGGAACTTTCCCAGTGTCACACAGGTAGATTATTGCATCTGAGTGGGGATGCAAATAACTCTGACTTCTGAGTGTAGATTGGAGGGAGTGGGGATGCAGTGGTGGGAAGAAAGGAAGAGAGGGTGGGGGGAGATCAGTTAAGGGTCGTTGAAATAGTCAAGGTGTCAGGTAGCTTTGAGACGAGAGGAGTCAGGACTTAGAGATATATTGCATGGCGAGGGGATGGGGGAACGTGAGAGCAAGGGAGGTGTCCAGGCTGACCTTGGCCTTATGGCTTGTGCACTAATCGGATGGGGCTGTCATTTTACCGTGACACGGAGGGTGGGTGTGGAACACTCACAAGAACCAGATTTTGGAGAACTGTGAGTTCCATCTCAGATCTGCTCAGCTTGAGGTCCCTGGGAGACATCCAGAGGGAGTTGATTAGGAGACACTGGGCTACTTGAGTCTGGAGCTCCAGGAAGAGGTCTGCATTGGCCATTGGAATAACCTTTGAACCAGACAAATACATAAGAACGTCAAATTTCATTATGCATAGAAAGAATAGCTGAATCCAGGTGGTAAAGGAACATGAAGGGAGGAATGGTTTACAAAATTCCAAAATAGACCATCAAGTTGGAAAGAGGTAGCCAAGGAATTGGGCAGGGGAGTTATTAAAGTGACATTGATTCCTGCTATCAAATTGATGGAATGAAGATAGAAAATAGAGAGTCAAAGCCACCCTCTAGTAAATGTACAATTAATAAAAAGTGTGTGACTGCCAGATCAGTTCAGTGACTCTCTGCAGCCTCCCCCCTTCCCAGCCAGATTGTGCCCCCCTCCCAGCGCCTGCTTTATAGAAATTCTGGAGCTGTAGCGCCTCTTCTCACATCCAGCAGGGAACCATGATTCAGGGCTGGGCAAACTGGCACAAACACCCTTCGGTTCATCCAAGTCCACTGCCCCTGGGTCCCAAGTCTGCTTTTACATATCTATTTGCATGCTAATTTGCACTGCTTCACAGACTCTGGCTTCCGCTTTAAAGGGCTAGTGCCTCTTTTCCATAGGATTCTCATCTCTTTACGCACACCCCTAAGAAACATGGGCTTTGGTGATGAAAAGGAAGGGGTCCTCTGTTTTGGGGGTCCCTAAGCTTCTGTATTCATTCAAAATCCATTTATTGAGGGTCCAAATTCCTTAATGGAAACACAGGCTACCCTCAAGGACTAGAGGCTACATCTTGCTTTCCTGCCTCCGTCCCCAAGCACAACCATAGAGATGCAGGGGGGGATACAATCCCACCCCTACGAGGCTCCCAGACTGGAAGCTGAGCTGGTGGAGCAGGAGGAGAAGGAATGAGATCTGAGGACCTATATGCTCAGCCTAGGACCCAGCTCCCTGGGGAGGAGCCCAGCAATCAGAACTCCCTGCAACTCAGTTGGAGTGACCTATTCGTAAAGCACACGGCTGGCTAATAAAGGTCCTTACCAGGTCAAGGCCGAGCCCTGCTCCCTAACCTAGAAGACAGGAGAGGCCTCAGGGGACCACTATTTGGAGACTGACACTGTCCTGGCTTCCTGGCACAGAGGAAACCCCTCACATACTCCCTGCCCACCAGGGAGACTGCAGGATGAAGAAAAGACAAGCCCTCGGGTGTGGAGATACCTCTCCATCAGTGTGCTTCTATATCTACTATTTGCTTAAACCTGACACACCGGCCGAGAGGCTGCCTGGAGGGTCCTAGGTCCTTGTTTCAGGGCATATAAAAACGGAGACTAGGTGGCCGCCCGGAGGCGTAGTGGTTAGGTTCTGCGCACTCCACTTTGGCGGCCCAGGTTCCCGGGTTCAGATCCCAGATGCAGCCTTACACCACTCGTCAGCCATGCTGAGGTGGTGACCTACATACAAAACAGAGGAAGACTGGCACAGATGTTAGCTCAGGGCTAATCTTCCTCAAGCAAAAAATGAGGAAGATTGGCAACAGATGTTAGCTCAGGGCAAATCTTCCTCACCAAAAAATAAAAATAAAAATGGAGACCAGGTGACCACTTCAGTCCCTCCTACTGCGTCTAATTTACCTGTACCGAGCCACACTGCACACCAGGGCTGGCTCGTGAGACAAGGTTATTTTCACTAGGGACCCGAACATTCCAGCTCCTCTGCACGACCTCTTGCTGAGCGCTGCAGTCTTCTCCACTGGAACCAAAGCCCCTCCGCACATCCCCTCAGGGATACTCAGGACTCGCACTAGAACCTCAAGGCACCAATGTGTCTGCGTGCGTGTGTGCATATTGCTCTGTGCAGAACAGAGGAGGCGTGGCTGTGTTAACCTCTGTGGTCACCAGCCTCCCAGATGGCTCCCAATGATCCTCTCCTCCTAGTGTTCACCACCTAGTGCAGTCCCCTCCAACACTGATAGAGCTGGCTAAATAGTCAGAAGGATATTACAGAAAAGTCGATATGTGCCTTCCAAGGCTAGGTCATAAAAGGCATTGCCACTTCTGCCTTGCTCTCTTGGATCACTCGTTCTGGGGGAAGCTAGCTGCCATGTCATAAAGACACTCAAGCAGCCCTACAGGGAGGTCCATGTGGAGAAGAACTGAAGCTCTTCACAGACGGTCAGCACTAACTTGCCAGGTGTGTGAGTGAGCCATCTTGGGATCAGATCTAGCGCCATCCAGCCTTCCTGTTGGACAGCTGGCATATTGACTGCAATCCGATGAAAGACCTCCAGCGGAACCATCCAGTTAAGCTGTTCCTGGATTCCTGACCCACAGAAACTGTGAAGATAATAAATGTTTATTGTTCATTTAAGCTGCTAAGTTTTGGCAGTAGATAACTAATACGGTATGTTTTCGTTTCTCTTAGGTAAATACCTAGAAGTGGAATTGCTAGATCATATGATGAGCATATGTTTAACTTCACAAGAAGCTAGCAAACAGTTTTCCAAAGTGGTTGTCCCATTCTGCACTCCTACCTACACCATACACCAGTTCCGGTTATCTTTTTCTAAGACCCATCTCACAAAAGATAAATGACATGGCCTTTGATTATAGGACACGGTAAGGTGCGGGACCCCAGTTGCACCAAACTGCCATGCGCTCCTGCCTAGCTCCCCTACTTTATGAACCAACCAATGGGCCATTGCCAGGATTGGGATGAATCTCTGGTCCTTCCACAGGGCAGGGAACTTCCTCCCAACTGATCACGTAGGTGGCCTTGGAAATCATCATGCACTTTAGAGTCGACAAAGCCCTTTCCCACATAGTGCCCCAGAGTTCCTCCAGGCATCACCAGCCCACGCACACAAATGAGGTTACATTAATAGGAAAAACACACCTTTCATGGGCTTTTACCCCCATCTGCAGACCATGGTGCTCCAGGGCCCCTCAATTTGCCCCAGTTATTTCTTTTTTTTTTTTTTTGGGGGGGAGGAAGATCAGCTCTGAGCTAGCATCCGTGCTAATCCTCCTCCTTTTGCTGAGGAAGACTGGCTCTGAGCTAACATCTATTGCCAATCCTCCTCCTTTCCGCGCCCCCCAAAGCCCCAGTAGATAGTTGTATGTCATAGTTGCACATCCTTCTAGTTGCTGTATGTGGGACACGGCCTCAGCATGACTGAAGAAGCGGTGCCGCGGTGCGCACCCGGGATCCGAACCCGGGCCACCAGTAGCGGAACGCGCGCACTTAACCGCTAAGCCACGGGGTGGGCCCCCACCCCAGTTATTTCTGAAAGCCCCCAGGGTGTCTCACATGAACTTAGCACTGGGGTCCCTCCTAGAAAGAGGCCCTTAGAAGCCTCTTGGGGCAGCACCTCAACACTGCCCCTGTCAGAGTGCCCAGAAGATCAGCATTGTGGTCGCTCCTAAATTCCCTCCCTTCATCCCCCTGCACCCCACAGATTGCCAACCCCGTACCATAGTAGGTCTGCGTATCATGCAGAAATGGAGAGAGGACCCTGGTAGTAGGTTCTATTAGTGCCCTGCCCAGAGCCCCTTTCCCAGGCCAGTGCACACATCCACCAGGTGCTGTGAAGGCTGCCCCTTCTCTGAGAATTGCCCTTGGCTGATGGGTGACCCTGGGAGGTTATACTCCCCTCTCTCCTCCTGACAACTGACTGACACAGCGAGATAAAAGCCTACCCTGCTTAACTCAAGGGGGGGACAACTCAGGTCCAGTCATCCCCCAGAGCTCACTGTGGGATCAGGCTGAGGTTAGACTCCACCCAGACCCATCCTTGCTGAGCATCTTTCCCTGTCTGTTCTGCTTCCCTCCCTTTCATGCTTCTCTAAGAGCATATCTTCAATAAATCACTTGCTCTACAATCCCCATTCCAGCCTCTTACTTGGGGGAAGAAAACACACACTTCTCCCAACTTTGTTTCCAGAACCCTGTCACAATCTTACTTAGGCCTCAGAATATCACAAAGACTCTCATGATGTCAGCTTCTGCATCTGCCTATAGCCCCTCTCTGCAAGCCTCAGGGGCAGTCCATGGGCCACATGGGAGTATAGACACCACACTACCCTTCTCCACTCCATCCTCCTCATCCCGCCCCATCTCTTGCCCAAGAGCCCAGCCACCAGTCGCCACATGAACCCCCCACCCCCACCCCATGCAAATCACTCCATGCCTCCTGCTAGATCCCACCCACTAGAACATCCACTATGTATAGTATATCCATTTGACCTTCAAAACAGTCTTGTTCAATCACTATTATTAACTTTCCTATTCCACTAGTGAGGAAGCCAGAAGCAATTTACTGCAGAGCTAATGAAGCTTAAGCTCACTTGCCTAGGCCTCTTCCAAAGTCCTGCAAATTTGTAATTACTGTTTTATATTCTTCTGCTTAAAGAGGGCTCCTAAGAGTATCAGCTTCAGGCCCCACAGAATCTAACTCTGCCCTTGGAGAAACTGAGGCTCCGAATAGTGAGGCAACTGGCCCCAGGACATAGACTTGATGAGCAACAAAAGCAGAACTTGACCCAGGTTTGCTGCCTCCAAAGTTCTTTTCCTGTCCTCCATCCTACGCTATATCCCTGAAGCTGCCCCAGGCCCACAGAGGCGGTCTCCAGGACCCAGCCCTTGGCATCTCTCTACTCCCAGCATGCAGCCTTCCTGGCTGCCAGCTGTCAGCCCCTCCCTCTGCTCTGGCACATTATTGTGAGAGCCTGCCAGGCCAGAGCCTGCTTGGGCAGAGCTGCATTTAAATATCAGGCTGAAAGAGTGTCTACAGACATGCCATCAATGGATACAGACACCTACAGAGCCTTATTATAACCTGAAACGGGCCCTCTGTTTGAGTGTGTCCTTTCCATCAGTTAAGGTGGCAGGCTGATAGGGTACCTGGGGGCACTCCAGAAGTTGGACTGTGTATTAGTTAGCTTTTGCTGTGTAACAAACCACTTCAAAACTTAGTGGTCTAAAATAACTATTTATTTAGCTCACAGTTCTGTGGGACAGCAGTTTGGGCTGGGCTCTGCTGGGCAATTTTATCTTGGCTGGGCTCCTTTGTACATATGCAGTCAGCTGCCAGGTTGGGTGGGAAGTGGCATCAGCTGGCATGGTTCATCTCTGTTCCACATAGTCTCTTATCCTCCAATGGCTAGCCCAAGATTGTTCATGTGGGGGCTGGGCAGAATTCCAAGAAAGCAAGTGGTATTGAACAAGGCCTCTTGAGGCCTAGGCTCAGGACCCACACACCATCAATTTTACCACATTCTATGGCCCAAAGCAAGTGATAGGCCAGCTGTGATGGTTAATTTGTATGTCAACTTGGCTGGGCCACTGTGCCTGGATATTTGGTTAAACATTATTCTGGATGTTTCTGTGAAGGTGTTTTTTGAATGAGATTAAAATTTAAATCAGTGGACCTTTAGTAAAGCAGATTGCCCTCCATAATGTGCGTAGGCCTCTTCCAATCACTTGAAGGCCTTAATAGAACAAAGACTGACCTCCCTGAGCAGGAGGGAATTCCGCCAGCAGACTGCCTTTGGAATCAAACTGCAACTCTTCCATGAATTTCCAGCCTGCTGGCCTCTGCCATCAAATTTTTGGACTTGCGAAGTCTCCACAATAGCATGAACCAATTCCTTAAAATCTCTTTCTCAATCTCTCTCTCCATAGATAGATTAGATAGATAGATAGATAGATACATAGATAGATAGATACATAGATAGATAGATAGATTCTCCTTCTGTCTCTCTATATATATCTGACTGATACACCAGCCCAGATTCAAGGGATGAGGAATAGACTCCTGTGGGAGGAGCTGCAAAGCCACATTGCAAAGGGCAAGGGAACAAGGAGGGAAATATTACAGCCATTTTTGCTAATGACCTGTCACAGGCTGGGTTTAGGAAAGGGATGGGGTTTCATAGGGGTTCTGCTGGGCCAGTCAGGTGGAGCTTCCAGTCACCCCCACCCCCTAACAGGTATCAGAGACTTCAGGAACAAAACTATTTCTAAGCCACCCTGAACAAGGAGGGACCCCACACCTGGATTTTGGAGTATGTCTCCCCACTCAGACTAGGGGCTCCATGAGGGCTGTGCTGTCTTCCACCATCCAACTCAGGACTCAATGTAGAATGGAGAGTTCAGGTGCAAGAAAGCTTCCCTACTCCTACAGGATGCAACAGGTTCTGAGAGCAGCCAATAGCCTGATTCCTCCCTGTGTCCCCCAAGATAGTTGGCACAATGGTTTGGATATACTGGGCCCACATAAGTGAAACTCGAATGCATAAACAACTGACTGGCTGGCTCATGCTTGATTCTTAACACACACAGACCTCAGTGCTGAGGCCTGAGATGTCTGTTTCCAGTGATGCAAAAGGTCCTAGGTCCCAAGTAACCAGGACAAGGGACAGGGAGCTCAGACCTGCCAGCCCACTTCATAGTCCCCTTGAGTGCCCTCCACTCTGACTCTGTCCCGTTCTGTCTCTGCCTCTGCTCAGCACACCGCACCCCCCACAGCTTGACCAGTTGGCCACTTCCCAACTCCTGGTCCCATTCTGTCTCATGCTTACCCTCTTCCCCAGGCTCTGCAAGCCTCATATAGACCGTTGGTAAGGAAGTCCAGTCTTGCCACGTGTGCATGTCCTGCAGGCTCCCCCCTTTCCCAAGATATGGCTCTGGGCTCTGGGTAGACTCAGGATTCAGGGGAGAGAATGCAGCAGGAGGGCAGGTGAGGCAATTGAAGTCAGCCAATGAGACACCGAGGGCAGGACCTCTCATGCCTAGAAGACCCATGATGGCAGGGACTGGCTAAAAAATATTCGAAGACACTGGACCCACAAACGCTGAGCTCTAGACCCACATTTGAGAACAATCCTCCTGTGTGATTTGCGGCCGTCACTTTGCTTCTCAGTTTCCCCATCTGTCGAGTGGAGATGAAAACCATCTATAGCATGTTCTACAGGCACCCTGCCCATCTCCTTGGGGCCTTACCAATTCAGGAAGCTCCAGCTGCCTTCCTACTACAAGTCTGCATGTCTGTACCTGCAAGTTTTCTTTCCTGACCTGCAGAAGGCCAGGTAGCAGGCTGCAAGTGCCAGGGAATTAATATCCCTTGGAGGAGCCCTCCATCTGTAACTCACAGGAGTTGATGGATAAATACCCCAGCTCCCGCCCCCATCAGATAGGATAACTCTGAGGCACGTGTTCTACTCTGAAGTCCAGAGCTCCCCAGCAGGACTAAGGTCCAGTTGCCCACAGTGGAACTGGCTCCATAACATACCTTGTATGGGTTGCTTCCCTCCCCTGTCTCACTTCCTTACTCCCTCCCAATGCAATGAACTACTTGCACTCTAATCCTTGTCTCTTCTTCTGGGGGAGCCCAAACTAAGATGCCATCCCAGCCCTGTCTATGCCACAATTAGCCTGTGATCAAGATGATGGCAGGAGCTACCAGTAGGTGTCTGGGCCCAGGGCTGGGCGAGGGGCTTCCCAGCCCTCATCTCTACTCTAGACCCACAAACTACTCTGGGCCTCGTATCTACCCTGGATGCCACAGGGAGATTTACAGGATGTTGGTGGGGCTTCCTCTGTTGTTCCTGGAATCGTAGCCAAGGCCTGAAACAAAGAATAGGGGACACTCGGGACCCAAATTCTAGAATGAGCAACCAGTGAGTCATCAACAGCTGGGCAGCCCTGACTCCTGGCTTACTAAGAGGCAGCAACAACCTGCTCCTCCACTCCACTGTTCTACCTAAAGAGAGGACTGGGGAGGGACTTGGGCAGGGGAACATAGAGAAGCACACTGCCAGGACGACAAGATTTCCTCTCACTCCCTGAAGCAGGGGAGGCAGGAGTCCAAGCTAATCAGAAGAATATTCAATGTGTCACTTTGCAAATCCCTCCAGACCTGGCCCAGGCCGTCTGTTCAGACCAGCCATTCCATTCTACAGCTACATCTGCCCATTCTACAACTCTAACTCACCCCTTCTCTCTACCATGACAATCCCCATTTGGGCTCCAGCCATCTCCTGCCTCATGTCTTCGGCAGCCTCCTTTGTGGCCTCTCTGTGTCCTGTCTCAGCTTCATGTCCATCACAATCCATCCTTCTAAAGTGGATCTTCCTCAAACAGGTTGGCAAACTACTATGGGTCAAAGGTTGCCCGTGGCCTGTTTTTGTGCAGTCTGTGAGCCAAGAATGGTTTTTACGTTTAGTTTTTAAAGAAAACTATGTGACAAAGATGTTCACCAATCCGGGTTCTAAAGCATAAATCTCATCCTGCTTAAGGGAGTGGCCTCCCTGCTGACCTCATCCCACACTGACCCCTATACACGCTATGCCTGTTCTCGGTGCCTGAAACACCCACCCTTCCTCCCTCGTATGCCTGGTCAACTACCGACACTTCAGGTCTCATTCTAGATATCCCTTTGGCTGGGCCTTGGCCTGTTGGCCTCAAAGCATGCCTTGACCTCCCCTGCTCTGTTCTATATGACAGGGGCTGGCCACTGCAGGCTCCTGTGTAGATTGGATCACAACTGGGTTTGGCCAATGGGTGGGAGACAAGAGAGCAAGAAGAAGAAGATTCCAGGATATTTCTTCCTAGGGTCTCCAACCACGGCTGAATCTCATCCACGGTTCCGGCTCCCAGTGGGTACACCCACCATGGTTTCAGCTCCATTGGGTGACCTGAGCCCCAGTAACACAAGTTCCTCCCTCCTCTCCTTCAAGGTGGTATCAGCTTTCTGCTGTTGCTAATCTCTGAGCTGCCCCGGGTTGACATCTCAGCTCTTCCGTGACCTATGTAACCAATTCCCTGCATTTAATTACCTCTGTTTAAACCCAGGTTTCTGTTTTCCTGGTAGGATTCTGACTAACACACCATTCCTCCAGGCGCTGCTGACCCCTAGATGAGCTCAGGCCCCTGCTACTGCTCAAATAGCACGCTATACTCTTTGCTTCAACAAGCACTTATTGGATGCCTATGGTGTTCTAGGCCAGGGGTCAGCAAACTGTGGCCTGCTGGCCCAATCCAGCCCACTGCCTATTTTGTAAATAAATTTGTATTGGAACACAGCCATGCCCATTCATTTGCCTATTGTCTATGGCTGCTTTCAAAGGCAGACTTGAATAGTTGCAACAGAGACCGTGTGTCCCACAAAGCCAAAATTATTTGCTATCTGGTCTTTTACAGAAAAAGCTTGCCAACCCCTGTTCTAGGAAGGCCATTGCTACTCAAAATACAGTCCCGGGACCAGCAGCCCAGCTTCCCTTGGGAGCATGTTGGAACTGCAGAATCTCAGACCCCAATCCAGACCCGCTGAATCAGAATCTGCATTTTAACAAGATCCTCAGGTGGACACACGAGCACATTGAAGTTTGAGAAGCACTTAAGCGTCTTAAGAAGTCACTCCTTCCTCAGAGCACTCTTCATGCTCATCAGGAATTATGGACTAATTAATTGCTTGTCTTCTCTACTAGAGGAAAGTGCAGGCATTATTCGCGGATTGTTTTCTGTGGGATTCCCAGCACCTGATAAGAGGCTGGCCCAGAGAAGATGAATTGCAGTGACTCTCTGACAAACAGATAGTTGAAGAGAAGCATAGAAGCTAAAGGAGGAGAGAGTTTCAAAAAGAGCAGTTACCATTTTTTACATATCAAATTGGCAAAAATCAGGAATTTGTTAACACGTGGAATTGGGAGAAGAAGGGGAATGGGCCCTCTCACATTGTTAGCACAACCTCTATGGGGAGGTCAACTTGACAATAGTCACGAAAATTCCAAATGCATGTAGCCTGCATTTCCACTTGCAGCCTTTATCTTCCAGATAGATTCGTACCTGGAGGAAATGACAGGGCACAAAGGTATTCATTGCACCACATTCCGCAAGAGCAAAAGATGTCCAAAAGATTGGACATCAACGAGGGATTTGCTCAGTAAGTTATATAATGAAACCATGCAACTTTAAATGAGAAAGAAGGAACTGGAGCGATCTCCAAGGTATGTTAAATGAAAAAAGCAAAATGCAAAACAGTACATATCAGGTAACACCCAGAACAGAGCAGGGAGAGAGAAGAGAATATATATGCTTGCTTGCATATTCATAAAATATCTCTGGAAGGATGTACACAAAAACCAACAACACTGGTTGGCCATGAGAAAGAATCACTGGGTTGCTGGGGACAAGGATAGGAGAAGTTTTTTCACTGTCTACACTTTGGTACTTTTTGAATTTAAAAAAAAGAAACAAAGAAAGAAAAAAAAACACCAGGAAAATCTGCAGAAAAAATAGAGAAGTGTAAAAAAGTATAGACATGTTTTAACTGTCCAGTCTAGAGCCTTCCTACTCAAAATATGGTCCACACTCAAGCAGCATGGGAATCATCTGAGAGCTAGTCAGAAATGCAAGATCCCAGGCCCCACCCCAGATGGACTGAGTCAGAATCTACATTTTAACAAGAGCCCCAGGGAATTCAAACACATGGTACACTTTGTATAATTTTATTTATTTATTTATTTTCCCCAAAGCCCCAGTAGATAGTTGTATGTCATAGTTGCACATCCTTCTAGTTGCTGTATGTGGGACGTGGCCTCAGCATGGCCGGAGAAGCGGTGCGTCGGTGCGCGCCCGGGATCCGAACCCCGGGCCACCAGCAGCGGAGCGCGGGCACTTAACCGCTAAGCCACGGGGCTGGCCCCACATGGTACACTTTGATACTCACCGGTCCAGGCACCAGAGAACTCATTCCTAGCAGCACCACCTGGTTTCTACAGTCAGCTACTAATAAAACAGCTGCCTTTTCCCTCTAACTGGGGCTCCCTCCTGGTGAGACACCAGGGCACAGGCCGTTCCCATTACGGGGGAGGTTTTCAGCAGCTCCGCCCAGGCCTTGGCTGGCCCCGAGCCCAGTGCCCTGGCAGGTCCCCAGCCAAGGAGACAGCTCACTTCCTCCTCCTGGAACCGCTGGGACTGCTCAGAACCGAAATATTTGAGAGTTCTCCACTCCCCCAGTTATAAACTCTTTCCAACATGAATAAAGATGCATCTGTCTGGCTCAGGTTTATTAATAAATGGTATTTATTTATCCATCAACCAGTTAACACGTGGCAACCAGTGCCTTTGGGTACCTGGTACCCTAACCTGGTGGTGGAAGAAAGGCAGGGGAGGGAGAGCATCAGGGAGGCCCCATTGGAGAAGGAGGGAGGAGTTAAAGCACGGAGCTTGGCTGCTCTCTGCATCCTTGATTGGTCTGGAATCACTCCAGGCCACATCTGGAGGCCACATCTGGAAGCAGCGGACTCCACTGGAATTTTTAAAGCAGCAGGGAGGAGGAGGGAGAGAGGAGGGGGGAACTGTCCTGACTTCAGTCCAGACCACCTAGGAGTTTGCAGTTGGGGGACTAAGCAGGGACTTTCTCCCACCACACTCGCCCCCCTCCAACTCCCAACCCTCTGAGCCCAACATCTGAGTGAGCACAGAGCAGCCATGAGTGAATGCCCCACACTGAGCCTTCCCCCATCCCAAGTTGGAGGAACTCTGAACAGGCCAAGCCATCTCTCTCTTTCTGGATCATTCTATTCCTCCTACCTCCTAATGGCAGCCTTTCCTCTCAAACAGAACCCTGAGGTCTCCTCTTCTCCCTTCACGCTCCCTCCTAGGTCCCTCCTAGCCACCGGCCCTAGGTGGCTAAGGTCTTTTAAATTAAAAACAAAACCAAGTCATAAAACCAGTAATGAGTGTTCAGCCCAGAAGAGTTTACAAAACGCTTCCACATACTGAGCCTCAATTTGTCATCTAACGGCCCTACAAGGTTAGAATTCCTACCCCTGCTCTACAGAGGGGAACACCAAGCCCAAGAAATGTTCAAGGACTTGACAAGACCTCCCAGCCTGTAGGTAGCAGAGGCCTCAGGGCTCAAATGCACACCTAAACTGCCATCCTCCAAGGCTTCAAGGCCCTTCCAGGGCAGGGCTCCAAATCAAACAGTTTGCAGGGTATCGGTATTTTCAATCTTGTTAGGATTATTTTGGCTTAACTAGGGTAGAAATATACACAGAACAACATCCCAAACTGTCAAAGCTCATAAAAGAATGTGGCAATAGCTATTCAATTATAATACCTATTTTCTTTGATTTAGATATCCCTGCTTTTGGGGACTCAATCTCAATATTTTTAAACGTGTAACATAATGTGTGCCTCTTCCTTGATACATTACATAACAAGGTCTAGCAGGGAGGGGTCTAATAACTACTATAATTTTGAAGTATAAATGATCTTTCAAAATATTTATTTTTTTTTTATATTTTATTTTTGGTGAGGAAGATCAGCCCTGAGCTAACATCCATGCCAATCCTCCTCTTTTTGCTGCGGAAGACCGGCCCTGAGCTAACATCTATTGCCAATCCTTCTCCTTTTTTTCCCCTTTTTCTCCCCAAGGCCCCAGTAGATAGTTGTATGTCATAGTTGCACATCCTTCCAGTTGCTGTATGTGGGACGCCGCCTCAGCATGGCCAGACAAGCAGTGCGTCGGTGCACACCCAGGATCCGAACCTGGGCCGCCAGTAGCAGAGCGTGCACACTTAACCGCTAAGCCACAGGCCTGGCCCCTTTCAAAATATTTGTAATTGTAATGTGATACAAACATATTTCTGGCTTCTATTGGGAATAAAGACTCAGCTGTGTAATTTCTTAACCTATATCCAGAATTGAAGGAAATGTTCGATTTAATTTACAGCAAAATATAGATGTAATTTTTTCCAACTATGTTTCACAGACCCCCTAAATTGTATCAACAGGACATTAAATTAAGATCCCCTGGTCTAGCCTATAATATACATAAAAGGCAAGGGCTGCTATCAAATTGATTTATATCCCTGAAAGGGATCAAGGCTAGACCCACAGTGGATGATCAGTAACGGTATAAAAGAACACACCGCTTTTATCAGGCAGGACCTGCACGGTGCCTGACACCACGCTGAGCAGAGTGGGTTAGAATTTTCACTGCACCTTTTCTGCTCCATCTCGGTGACCTCATCAGTTTCCTTCCCTTCATAGAGGCAAGGGCCTCAGGCACCTATTAGGAGCCCCTTCCCTTCACCCGAGGCCCAGGGGATCCCTCCAGAAGCCTCTCTCTCTGTCTCCTGGAACCCAGTGCCTTCCCTCCTGTGTTGCTTGGGCCTCTCTGCCAGCCCAGGTGAACCAATGAGGCAGAGTCGCTGTTTGCTAGGCAAACATCTGGACTTACCCCAGGCCTTGGCCCTCTCTTAGCCCCACACTCTGGGGGCGGGGGGTTCAGGTCTGCCACAGCCCTTGCCCCACCCAGGGCCTCAGAACCCCAACCCCAGGCCCTTCATTATCTAGGTGTGGAATTCAGCCAGTCCTTGCAGCATCCCTGTGGAGTGGAGACTACCCTCCTCATTGTAAAGATGAAAGTGTTGGACACTCTTTGTACACCACCTCAAAAACCTTTTGGCCAAACCTCTTCCTCCAGCCAGTGCTGAGCTGACCTGTTCCGGCAGGCCTTCATCCTGACTTGGGGCTTCTCCAATACAGCCAGTGGGACTCCCAAGGGAGCCTGCCTGGCCCCCACGCCAGAGCAGCCCAGAAATGTGGGAAGCTAAGAGTCTGTGGGGCTTCCCTTGACCAGTGGAGGATAACAGCCAATGGATGAATGCTTCTCCCTTTTGTCCTCCAGCAGAGAGTCCTGAGACACATTTCAGAAGGCTCCTTGGAAGGTTGTGGTGGCGTTGAGCTCCAGACACAGAGCATCAGCTGATGTGGTGATGCATCTTGTATTGGCTCTTCCCTCTTCCCTGTTTCATTCCTCCTGTCCCTTCTTCCTGCTGGCGGGGATCACATCCCCAAACAAACTACCTGCTCACAAGCCTTTGTCTGAGGCTTTGCTTGAGGAGAACCCAGGCTAAGACAATGAGGGACGAATGGTCAGAGAAGTTAAGTCACTTATTCAAGATCACACAGCTTGTTAGTGGCCAAATCTAATCTATCTGATGAAGCAGTAAATACACATTCCATATGGCTTGATTGACTGACTGACGTCTCTCCCAACACAGCTCTGAGGATCCAAACACACAGAGAGTGAGGATGTGTTAAAAATTTTTTGTATTTAATTTTTAATTATCCAAGTTTTACTAGAATACATTCTCCACTTAAAAAATGGAAAACATGACAGATAAGGTTAAGGTCCCTTTGGCTGCCTTCCTCTCTAATCCCCAATCCCCTGAAACAATCACTTTTTCTAGGCATATATAGACATGCTTGGTATTGTTTTGCATGCAAACATTTATATACTATAAGTGTGTTCTGCGACATGCTTTTTTCATTCGCCAATTTGTCTTCAAGATCTTTCTTCTGGACTGCACGTAGTATTTTGAAGTATAGACAAACCACAGTTTGGTCATTCCCCTACTAGTACACACAGGCTGTCTCCAATCTTCATATATTAACTATTACTAACATCGATGCAATGACGGGTAGATATTTCAAAGCTTCAGATGATTGCCACCCACTGTTTGACTTATTTGCATGCCTCTTCCCCAACCCTGGCAGTTACCTTTGAGCTGGCCAGACTGTTGCAGCTCTGGGAATCAGGACTCAGGAACACAGTTAGTCCAGGAGCAAAGGCCAGAGCATGCAAGACCTGGAGAGAGGAGAGGCCAGGCTCCGTGGTCACTACCTGCTGAGGCAGGATTCTCTCACTTTACAAGAAGGAATCTTCCAGGATGCTTGGAAATTAATGCAGATTTCCATATGTACTGCCGTGGAAGGACCTCAAGACACACTGTTAAGGGAAAAAAGTAAGCTTGAAGAAAGTATGTACATTTGCTAAATGTACTTGCATTTGCTAAAAAACAACACATAAAATTGTTTCTATATGTACTGTATGTGAAAGTTTATAAAAATCTGATTTTCTTCAGGGCAAATATATTCAAGTATTACTTTGTAATTTTAAATACATATATATACCAAACTAACAACAGGGGTTGCCTCTGGAGAGGGAAGAGGGTTTGGGGGATAAATAAGAGTTCCCTTTATCTGTATTACCTGAATTTTTAACAAACAACGCTAACGTCTTCTTGTTTGATTTAAAATAAATATATTTTGGGCTGGCCCGGTGACATAGTGATTAAGTTCATGGGCTCTTGGGGTTCGTGGGTTCGGATCCTGGGCACAGATCTATACACATCAAGCCACGCTGCGGCAGTGTCCCACATACAAAATAGAGAAGATTGGCACGGATGTTAGCTCACGGACAATCTTCCTCAAGCAAAAAGAGGAAGATTGGCAACAGATGTTAGCTCAGGGCCACTCTTTCTCACCAAAAAATAAATAAATAAGTAAATAAGTAAAATAGATTTTACAAGTGAGAAATCAGGGCCTGACATCTTGCTTTGCCTACCCCTCCACCGCCATCATGTCCTCACTCTAGCCCCAGAAGACAATGAAAGTGAAACGTCAAAGGCAGCTTTCTTATCCTGGGGTCCACTAACTTGGGTAGGAAAAAAATTATTTTCACTAACCTCTATTGAAATATGATATTTCCTTACATTATGAATGTGGGCCACAAACCACACTAATGTTAGCAGGACCTGAGACTGTCACCAATAGAAATCACAGATATTTCCCTATCACATTGCGGTCACTGTAGATACCTTAAAATATCATTTATGAGATTACGCTAGATAGCAGATTCACTGCTAAATTTTCTTCTTTAATGTGTTAAAAAGAAACACATACATTATTACACGGTATTTTAAAATATGTTGATATCTGCATTTCAACGTAATTGGTTTCTTTTGTTATCCAGTGTGTTTTATTTTATGCGTTTAAGAGTATTATTCAGAAAAGGGCTCCGTGGACCTCACCAGCAGGCCAAAGGGGTCCATGGCCCAAACAAGGTTAAGACTCTTGTTCTATGTGCATGGAAGGGATTGCCCAGACTAGACCAGCTCAGCCCCACATGACCTGAGACAAGAGCCCTGAGCTGAGGGGAACCCTGAGAAGCCAAACCCCAGGAGAGCTTGCCGTCCGCAGTGAGGACTCTCCTTTGGGGGACCCAGACAGGACTCTGGAAAAGGTCAGGGAGGGTTTGGAGGAAGTCCCTGTGGGTTGGAACCCAGCCATTCTCCAAAAGGACAACACCCCTGGGGCTCAGGGGAACCCAGATCACAGGCAGTGCAGAGCATAGGGCCAAGATAGAGGCCTCTGCAGCCAGCTGCCTGCCCACCTGTCATCCTACCTATTACAGGTTGAGAAGGTTCTGGGGTACCCTGTTTTCCAGTTGTCATCATTCCCATGACCCCTATGACTATATCTCTCAGGCCCATCCCAAATGACCTGCCCAGTCCAATTTGAACACTGTGCCCCAGTGTTAGCCTCTCCTTCTCCTGCTGGGTAGCAAAATCTTTTGAGTCACAGCTTGGACTTAAGGAAGAACTTCCCTGCAACAAACACCAAGGGCAGGGGGGAGTGGGTGGGGGCAGCTATAATGGGAATAGCCAAGGAGGTTAGGAAGCTTCTCTGGCATCTTTCAAAACCCAGCATGATGTGTCACGGACCTGGTGTCAATGGCCTGGGTGTGGTCAGGTCTATGCCTGAAGACAGGGGATGGACCCGTTGACTCTCAGAACACCCTGGCAGAGGTCAGACCTCCCTTTGTTTAGGCAGGTCAGCTTCACTCCTGTCTCTCCAGAGGTTGGTTTAGTTATAGCTGCTTCATTCTTACCTATCCAGAGATATTGTAGGCTTGCAAGTTTCCTTCTACAAATTTGCTCCAGTGCTAAGGAAAAAGCAATCTAAGAATAACAAAGTCCAGGCTGGGGTTGGTGATGGATATTGGGAGAACAACCATGGGTGGGAGGCGCTGGGACCTCTCCCCCAAAGGTCTGCCTGTCAGCACAGGAGGGAGTGGTGATGGTAGCTCTCCTGGGGGGCAGCTCTTCGGAGACTCTGTCCAACGTGCTGGCCCCTCGTATCTCACCTAAGCAGCACTACCCCAAGCCAACCCATGCTGTCTTTCTGTCCTCTGCCTACCCAAACCCCTACCTCCCATGCCTGGCTCCATCTCACCATCTCCCAGAGCCTCTTCCAATCCCCAAGCCTGCACTGAACTCACATAGGCTGTGAGATTGGGGACTTGGGCCAAAATGAGGTGAATCTCTGAGGGGCAGAGAGAGACCAAAGGATGCTCTTGGCAGTCTCTTAAAGAATCCAACACCCAAATAGTGAGCTCAAGTTGGAAGATTCTCCATTTTATGGGTGCTCTAGGCCCCTCTGTGTCTCTTATTTGATGCCTATGACATAGCAGATGCTGTTCAGACACTGGAGACACAAGTGCAAACTAAAGAGGTCCCTGCCCTCATGGAGCTGACATGCTGATGGGGCAGACAGATAGACAACAAACACATCAACCAGTAAATAGATTGTGTCAGATGATGGTAAGTGCTGTAGAAAAAAATAGAGCTGGTAAAGTTGGTAGGCCTGAAGGAAGGTAAAGGAGGAAGCCATGTGGATCTCTAAGGGAAAGAGCTTTCCATCCAGGAGGAACAGCCAGTGCAAAAGTTCAGAGGCAGGAGCATCCTTAGTATATTAAAGGAACAAGCACAGTGAGACCAAAGAGGAGAAAGGGAATGGGGGGTGATAGAAGTAGCAGGGGAGATCATATAGGGCTTTGTAGACATGGTAAGGACTGTGGCTTTTGCTTAGAGTGGAGTGGGTTTGGGAGGGTTTCAAGCAAAGATGGAACATGGTCTCCCTTAGCCTCTGAAGGGTTGCTCTGGCTACTGCAGTGAGAATCACCCAGAGGCGGGGTTCCGGGTCAGGGAGAGAAACAAAGGTTGAAGCAGAGGAGAGGATACTGCAGTGATCCAGGTGTCAGGTGACAGTGGTCCAGCCCAGCCGGTAGCCATAGAAGAAATGAGTGGTCAGGTGTTTTGAAGGCAGATATGATGGGGTTGCCGATGGCTTGTATGAAGGATGTGAGCAAAGAGAGGAGTCAAGGTTTCTGGCCTGAGCAACTAGTCCGCACAGTGAGATGGGGAGACTGCAGAAGGAGCAGGTTTAGAGAGATAGATGAGAAGATCCATCTTGGATATGAATTGTGGCTTCATAAGGGAAACTCAACTTGTCTGTCTTTCTCGCTGAGGTCTGTGGCTAACTTGGCACAGAAGTTTTCCAGTGGGGCAGGACAGCAAATCAAAAACCCACTTCCTGGGGGAAAATGAGGCTTGACCACAGAAAGACTTGTACATAAATGCTCATAGTTTTATTCATAAGAACCAACAACTAGAGACAACTCAAATGTCCATCAACAAGAGAATGGATAAGCAAATTATGGCCTTTCCATACAATGGAGTACTATGGAGAAGACAAATATGTACAACAACCTGGATGAATCTCAAATGCATTATGCTAAGCACGAGAAATCTTACACAAAAGAATATAAACTGTATTATTCTTTTTATCTGAAGTTCAAGAACAGGAAAACCTAAGCCAAAATCATTTCCTCTGGGGAGGCGGATGGGATTGACCAGGAGGGGCACAAAGACCTTTCTGGCGTGATGGAAATGTTCTATATTTTCATCTGGGTGGTGGTTACGCAAGTATAGAAACGAGTTAAAAAAAATTCATTGAGCTGAATCCTTAAGATGTATGGATTTTACTGTGTGTAAATTAAACTTCAATTTTTTTAAAAAAGCACAATGAAAAGAAAATGACTGTTGGAATTGGGCTCTATTTGGAGCATTCAGCTCCTTATAACAGATCCTAAAAGGATGGAGTGGTGTGGAGGTACTTATCTCCTTTCTTTTCACCGCCCAACATCTGAAACCCCTCCTTACATTCAGAGGAACCCAGGATTGTGGACTTGCTTTCTCTGGTGACGAGGGTGCAGGCTCAGAACCAAGCTCAGCTCTCAGGAATATTTTCCAGAGCTCTGAGTCTGGGGTGAGGCCACAGAAAGCAGAACAGTTCAGAACATGGCCACAGTCACAGACAGTGGTGCCAAGCAGCAGCAGCGCCCAGCCACATTCCTCTCATGGTCAGTCCTTCTGATCAATCCTGTGAGTCACCCTGTAATCTTCTAATAAATTCCTCCTCTGCTCAGGCCACTCAGGGCCATTTCTGAGGTTTGAGACCAAATGCCCCGGCTGGTAAATGGTGTGTGCAAGGAGCCCAGGGCTGAGTGTCAGAGAGATCTGGGTGGTGTCATAAGTCACTTTGGTTCATCAAATCCTGCCACACCTGTGATCAGACAGCCAGAGGGAGCTTGTTCCATGGCTAGCCCAGTTCATGAGGGGAAAGCCATAGGGCAGGGAGAGCCCCTGGAAGGGTGAGAGAGCCGCTGAGGGCAGCTACAGGGCAAGCCGGCCAAGCCAGGGATTTTAGTTTCAGCTCTGTAGGTGAGGGCTGTGGTGCACCAGTCTTACTGGACTTAAGAGCAAGGCGGGGAAGTTTTCGGGGTTGACCTGAACCCCATAGAGCTGCATCTCCACAACCTAGGCTGAGCCTTAAGCAGGAGCAGTTTTCAAGGAATAAGGGGCCCAGGACCCTGCGTAGGGAACGTCTCCTAAGAACAAAGCAGAGCCTGGGCCTCAGGCAGTCCTCAGCAAGAGGAGGAGACTGAACCCAAGATGTGAAATGCGCCTTAGAGCTCACAGGTGCATGCACACGTGTGCACACACACAAACCACATGTACACACAGATTAGCCTCCTCAAAAAGAAACGCAGGAGGGCCGGCCCCTTGGTTTAGCGGTGAAGTGCGTGCGCTCTGCTACTGGCAGCCCAGGTTCAGATCCCAGGCGCACACCAGTGCACAGCTTCTCCGGTCATGTTGAGGCCGCATCCTATATACAGCAACTAGAAGGATGTGCAACTATGACATACAACTATCTACTGGGGCTTTGGGGAAAAAAGTAAATAAAAAATTAAAAAAAAAAAAAGAAACGCAGGATAAAGATGGGAGAGTGCTGGGGCAGTCCCACTGACAGGGACAAAGCCAAAGCAAGAGCTGGCTGTGGCCATGAGGGAGCTTCTGCAGAAGCCTTGGTTAGGCTGGACGCTGCTATAATGTGTTGCGCCATATTGAGCAACGCCTGGGTTTTGGGTGTATCAGTTAGCTCCTACAGTGTAACAAATCCCCCCCAAAACTCAGTGGCTTAAAAACATTAACACATTATTGTTCATGAGTCTACACATCATCTGGGCAGTTCTCCTTGTGTTGTCTGTGATCACTCTTGCATCTACGGTCAGCTATGGGTCAGTAGGTGTCTTTGCTGATCTTGGCTGTGTTCTCTGACATACTTGAGTACCAGCTAGTGGCTGGTGTAAGACAGGCTCAGGTAGGAAGCTTGTCTCTGCTCCATGTGGTCTCTTATCCTCTAGTAGACTAGTCTGAGCTTGTTCACATGGTCATGGTAGCATTCAAGAGAGCAAGAAGATGTAGGCAAGGCCGTTTGAGGCCTAGGCTTCCCCCCTTCCATTGGCCAGAGCAAGTCACAGGTCCAGACCAGATTCAAGGGGTGGAGAAACAGAGTCCACCTCTCAATGGGAGGAGCTATGAGATCACATTGTAAAGGGTGTGGATTCAGGGAGAGATGGAGAATTGGGGCCTTTTTTGCAATCACTCTGCTACATAGAGCAATGGTGATCCTGGCATAGAATCTGCCAAACCCCAGATTTTCAAGCAAATTCCTCAACCACTCAGGGGCTGCTTTGAGGATAGCCTCTGGCCCTTTTTTCCACAAGATCCCCTCTCTCACTGGCATCTAAACCAGAGAGAAACATGGGAATAAGCCATTGGGTGCCCTGGAGGTGAGTCCTCGTCTCTGATTCTGAGTGGGTACCAGAAGGGAAGGGAAAGTAGGAAGGTCAAATGAGGAGAAGAAGTGTGAGGCTAGACACGCCCTTTCTGGTGACAAGGACCCACTAGCAGAGGATGAGGAACAGGGGAAATTTTAGCACCTCTCACGCTCTCTCCTCTCTTGCTGCTTTCTCCTGGGCATGAATCTCCCACGAATACTCCTGACTCACATCACTCGGGCCTCCTTCCTGGAACAATCCTAGGCTCCAAACCACCCCCTCCCAAATTACCCCAACTTCTAGCTTCTCACGGCCCTTTCCCTCTACTCCCTGCTCTTTATAGCTGCTGCAGAGGAATGAATCTGACAAAGCCTATTTCTCTCAGGGTCAGGGCAGGTTTGGCCACCGGGTTTCATCTCTAAGCAGCAACGATAATGGGACTAACAGCTTCCATTTATTGCACACTTATTGTGTGCCAGGTCTCATGCTAAGTGCTTCTAGAGATTATTCTGAGATTATGCCTTTTATGTTACAGGGGCTAACCAGAACACTCACTCTCTTGAGAGGGTTTACAAGGCCTTGTCTGAAAGAGTTCGGTGATGAATTAGCAATGTCTGCCATGGTTGTGAGAGAAGGCAGTGACAACAGACATGCCTGGGCATGGTCTGTCTTAGTCAGTTCGGGCTGCTATGACAAATTACCATAGACAGGGCGGCTTAAACAACAAACATTTATTTCTCACAGTTCTAGAGGCTTGGACGTCCAAGATCAAGGTGCTGGCAGATTCAGTGTCTGGTGAGAGCCCCCTTTCTCATTTGCAGATGGCCATCTTCTTGTTGTATCCTCACATAGTGGACAGCAGAGAGAGAAAGCAATTTCTCTTGTTTCTCTTCTTATAAGGACACTAATCCCATTCACGAGGACTCCACCCTCATGACCTAATCACCTTCCAAAGACTCCACCTCATAACACCTTCACATAGGGGATTAGGGTTTCAACATGTGAATTTTGGAGGGACACAAACATTCAGTCCACAACACTGTCTGTGTAACCTTGGGCGAACTACTTAACCTCTCTGAACTTTGGAAATAATAATAGCACCTTTTTCACAGGGTTGCTATGAAAATTAAATGAGATCATGCTTATAAAGCAATTACCAGAGCACCTGATCTATACTAAGTGTGAAATAAATGTTTACCATTTTAATCATTAGAGTTCTGGTCATTTAGTCCAGAACAGAGACTATACATTCTATGCCCTTAGGGATGGGACAGAATGGGACACAGTGAGGCTACTGGCATTTTAAAGAGAACCCCACATTGGGAAAAGTTAGGCTGCTCTGATTTTCAGTGACCAGACCCACTTAAGCTCCTGAGGATTTGAGGACCGCATGAATAGCAGATACTGCTTTGGGCTTTTACCACTCCCACCTGCCAGTGCCTGTGATTTTTTGCCTGAGAGCTTTCTCTGGCCACTTGACCCCATTCTGACCGTCTGTAACCAGGGAGTTAGCATCCTACCCCAGTAGCCCTCAACTAATGACTGATGGGAGTTAGTGTATAAATACCCTAGCTCCCTCACCCCTCACATGTCATAACTCAGATGTGTGTTCTGCACTGTCTCAGACTTCCTCAGCAGGATTAAGCTCCAGCCACCCACAGTGATAACCTACTTTGAAATGCACTTTACATTGACTTCCTTTTCTTTCCTGTCAACTTCCTGAGTCTCCTACTGGAGGCCCTGGGATCCCTTCACAAAGAAGCTATGCACTTGAATCCTTGTCTCAGGGTCTGCTCCTAGGGGGAAGCAGCCTAAGAATTCATGGTTGGTGAGGCCAGCCCTGCCAAGCTAGTGGTCACCTGGAAGGTCACACCAAGCCTGACCTCAGGTCAATAGCTCAAGCTGCCTGAAAATTGACAGAACCTTTGGGCTGCTCAATCAGAAACCTTCTCCATCCCCAGACATTCAAGCTCGAAGATGCCTAAAAGGTAAATTTTCTTTCCTTTAATTCCCTCTTCACATACTCAGGGACTCCTCCATGCTGCTGTCAAGGCTGTGTTGACCTAAGGGCAGGGATAACACATAGATTTCATCTCAAGTGCCACCTCTGATCAATTAATAGAAGCTACCTGGAGGCTTTATCCAGGGTTAGAATACGCAGATATAATTAGTGATGTCTGCCTTGAGCACTAGAATGGGTGGGGGTGGCCTTATGTCCACCACCCTGGCTCTAGAAGTAAATTAGCCCATTCCTGTTGAAGTTGGCTAAATTTTTCTTTCACATTCCTAGTCCACCAAGGCTATTTCTGCCTCTTGCTGAGCTACTTCCTTCATCTGACTGGCCGCATCCCAGACAGCAAGCCTGTATGCTAAGCATGGCTGCCCATCTTCTGGATGAGGAAACTGAGGCTCTGAAATATTAAATGATTTTTCCATGCATCACAGAATTTATAAGGATAGGACAGAGTTTTATGATCAGGTCTACCTGACACCAACTCCCCCCCCCCCCCACCGCCCATATCCTTTCATAGAGAAGACAGTAGTAAAGGCCTTTAACCAAAGAGAACAGCCCAGCACTCTTCTTTCTGTTATGATAAGAAACTCTCTGCCTACTGATACCACTTTGTTGTCATCTCCAGCCAGATGGAGTAGAAGGCTCTTTGGGTGCCAGTAAAGAGCCCTTCCCCCAACCCACAGCCACCCCTAGCAATTCCTCTGCCAGGCTCTGGCTCCATGTCTCAGGTCCAGACTCTCTCATCCCCACCTGGGAGTGCTAGCTCTCACTTATTTGCTGTCCTTGAGCAGCTGTCTCGCAGAGAGGGCTGGGGGCCTCCTGGGAAAGCCAGAGGCGAAATTCTAACTGGACCAGGTGTGGCTGGGACATTTCCAGACCTCCAAGTTATGGAAAAATCCAGCAGAAGCCTTCCCAGGGTGGTGACTCAGCCTCCCATAGGCAGGGGGCTGCAAATGGGGGCCTCAGACCACAGCCTAGGCCTGGAGCCTGCTCACCAGGTGGCCTCCCTGCCGCATTTTAGCTCATACTCTCTCCCAAGGAGCAGCTCATGACTTCGAGTACATTCTTGTTGCAGCACATCTGGCCTCCTGCTCCTGAAAGTTGCAACTCTCTGCTCCGAGGAGCCTTGGGCATGGGACTCACAGACCCACAGTCTCCACATCCACAAGCATAGCTGTCAGCTTGCCCCTCCCTGCCCCTAAGGAGGTACCTAACTGGATAGTTTGTTGCTGCTGCTGTGTTTTGTGGAATGAGACAGCAGCAAGGGGCGAGCAAGTGAGGGAAGGAGTGACAAAGCCACCAAGACCTTCCTAAAGTCTGGGGCTCTCCTCTCTCCTCAGCCAAGACCATCCTACCCCAAGGATGTGTTCATGCCTGCCAGCTCACCACTCTCAGCTACGAACACAGGGGTTCAGGGGGCCAACTTTGAAGTCAGCTAGATCTGGCTTTAAATTCCTCATCAACAGGTGTCTTAGATCCCTTTTTCTAGAATAAGAGCCCGAGATGAGGATCCGTGAGCACATGATTTACTGAGGAAATGATCTCAGGAGAAGGGAAAGGAGGGAAGCAGGACAGGGCAGGGAAGATGCTCAGCAAGGGTGGGGTCTGAGCAGAGTCTACCCTCAGCCTACTCCCATGAGCTCTGAGTGAGTGAATGGTCCAGAGTTGTCCCCCCTTGAGTTAAGCAGGGCAGGCTTTTGTCCCCATGTGTCAATCAGTCATTGTCCACCCTAGAGAATAGGAAGTGGGGGAAGGGAGAGGGGAGATGTAAGTTCCCAGGAGGTTCTGGACAAGGGCATCAGCATGGGCAATCCTCCAGAGAAGGATCCTCCAGTCTCAGATGCAAGCTTTTAGCTACAGCACTGGAGCCCCTAGGGGAGGGGTCACTGGCTGGGAAAAGAGATCCAGGTTGGGCACCAACATCGGCTATCACACTGAGCAAGATTCAGTTGACCCCTCTGTGAAATAAACATAATGCTTACCATACAGGTGTGTTGGGAAGTACGCAAAAAGCCCCCAACACAAGGTAAGTCCTCATGGACTGGGAGCTCCCATTCCTATTGCTGGTTGAAGTCATTTTAGTAAAGAGCTTAATTTTGTGTGTCACTTTAGCTAGGCCATGGGGTACCCAGATAGTTGGTCAGACATTATTCTGGATAATTTCTGTGAGGGTGCTTTTGAGTGAGATTAACATTCAAATCAGTGGGCTTTGAGTAAAGCAGACTGCCCTCCATAATGTGGATGGGCCTCATCCTGTCAGGTGAAGGCCTGAAGAGAACAAAAGATTGACGCTCCTTGGAGTAAGAGGAATTTATGCCAGCAGATAGCCTTTGGACTTGAACTGCAACATCAGATCTTCCCTGGGTCTCCAGCTTGGTGGCCCACTCTGCAGATTTTGAATTTACCAGCCTCCATAATTATGTGAGCCAATTCCTTAAAATAAATATCTTTTTCTCCCTCCCTTTCTCTCACACACACACATATCCTATTGGTTCTATTTCTCTGGAGAACCATGACTAACACAGACAGAAAGGAGAGGAGGAGGTGGGCTCAATGGCATTGCCCCAGAGGCATGTCCCTATGCACCAAGTTCACGACACTCTAAATCCCCACTTGTTCCGAGGCTGAATTCTTGGGAACCAAGACAGAGCCCCACTCTCCAGCCTGCCTGGCATCCACTGAGTCAGCTCCCCAAGCAGCCCCTTCAGGCAGGCACCCCGCTCCCCAGGCACCTCCCACCAGTCCCCACCAGCCCTGCCTAAGGTGGTGGGGACATGGCAGAGAGGTAAGCCCCTGGGACAGAGAGCAAGAGATCCAGAAGGGGCAGCACTTGCCAGAGACCACTACTCCTGCCCACTCCTGGTGATCTCACCAGGATGCTGAGGACCCAGGGCCATCTCAAGGGGACAGGAGAGGATGTAAGGACCCCCAAATATCCTTCCCAATTAGCTTAGGCTCCATAATGTTCCCTCCTTTCTTCCTGCATTGAGGGCTCCCAAGTCTCCCATATGTCATCAGGACTGACAAATGCGTTCTTGTGCCCTGCCCCCGGCCTCCACAGAAAAGTTAGCACATTTGATGGGGGCAATGGTGAACCCCACAGGAGGACACACCCTAGAGCCTTGCGGAGAGCATGGCCCTGGTGACCTTGATTTCAGACTTCTAGCTTCCAAAACTGTCAGAGAATAAATTTCTGTTGTTTTAAGCCACCTCGTTTGTGGCACTTCGTTATGGGTGTCCTAGGAAACTATCGCAGTGAGTTTAGTAGATATTGCCCAACAGTTTGTCAAAGTGCCAACCACTACATTTCTGAGGGAAAGCCAAGGATTAGGTTCCAGAGATTAAGGCCACACCCACACACTGCCCTCCTCGGGGATCAGTCGGGGCAGCCAGCTGCACTTCCCCAAGCCAATCCTCCACCTCAAAACCATTGCCCTAGCATGAAAACAAAGGCTCAGGGAGGGTTAGTTACTTGCCCAAGGTCACACAGCCAGCAAGTGGTGGGGCCAAGACTGGAACTCAGACTGATGCTAAAGCCCAGGTTTTTGTGACGCTTGGGGCCCGAAATGTATCTCCACCTGACACCGTGTAGGCAGGCCGCTGAACAGGTTCCTCCTAAGAGCTCCATCCCTCTGGCTAACCTCACAGGTGTCTCATGCTGTGAGTCAGAGCAGCTGGAGACTTTATGAGCCCTCTAATGGGCTAACTACCCCATAACCTGATTATGCAAAAAGCCACACGTGAAACTCCCACCCTCATAATCACATAACTTATAAGGAAATGAGTCTACCTTCTCATTGGGCTTTTGGCTGCACGCCCTTCATGAAGGCTCAGGAGAGCTTTTCAAGCCAAAGCAGTGAGCAAAAAAGAGGGGCTCCATCCCTCCCACCCCCACCCCCCAGCTCCGGCTCTGCTCCAGGTCCCAGAGAGCCTAGGCTGCCCCAGGCCTCTTTCCCATCTGGGCCTCTGCATGTTCCTCCTTGCAGTGGGGACCTGGGGAGGAGGGAGGCTGGAGAGGAGACTTGATGAGGGACTCTGGTGAAGCAAAGGGGAAAAGGGAGCGAAGGGGGTGGTGGAATAAAGAGATGGACAGAGGGACAGGAGGGGACGGGGCCTTTCAGCTCCTACTGCTCAGAAGCTAGGGCTGAGGCAAAACCCACCAAATGAAATAATAGTCTGTCCCCTCTGTCCTGGAACGTCAGACCCAGACAGCAAGGCTGGACGCAGAATGGGACCCAGGCCAGTGCGGACCAGTTCACGTGGCAGCTGTCCATGCCCCTTTAACAACCTCCTCCTCCGGCCTTCAGGGTGAGGGCTCCTCATTTTTCTTTGATTCTTTCTGATCTCTGTCTCCTTCACTGCTTCTTCTTTCCTTCCCCATGCACCTCAGGAGCATTTATCACATGCTGGCATGATGCTGGGGACACTGAGTTGAGCAAGACCACAGAGTCCCTGCCTCCTGGCGTCTACAATCGAATCTTTCATCTTCCACCTGTTGCCTAAATGCCGGTGCTCCCTGAGGTCCAGTCTGCAGCCGTCCTCTTTCCCTGTCTCTGTAAGACTCTCTCCCACAATTCTCCACCCCCTGGGAATGTCTGTCCCTCCCCAACATCACCCTCTGGAACTAGCCAATTCCTACTCATCTCAAAAGCCATCTCCTGAAAATAAATATTTTCCCTCTTTTTCTTTTTGTTTATGATCTTTAAAAAAAGAAAAGAAAAGAAATTTAACAGAGTTAAATCCCCCTTTTCTCCCAGAGTTGATTATTCTCTTAATTAATAAGAATATAGCACCTACTATGTGTCAGGCCCTGCCCTAACCCCTTTACATATGTTGACTTATATAATTCTCCAAACAACCCCAGGAAGCAGGCACTACTGTGCTATTATTTACTCACAGCTCTTTCTTCTCCTCGTGTCTTTGCTCTGGTTCTTTGTGAGCGGAGTGTGCTTCCCCCACACCACTGATTTCAGCCTTGTGACTTGCTCTGGCCAGTGGAACGTGGGTGGAAACAATGCGCCAGTTCTGAGCCCAAGACTTAACAAGGCATCATGTGCTTCCACTTGCCTCTCTTATGCTTGTGACCTTTGCCATGAAAAGAACACACCCTGGATAGTTGCTGGTGGAGACACATGGAGCAGACCTGAATCCAAGCCGCAATTGGCCCAGCATAAGTCTATGGGTTGAATCAAGCCCAGCAGAGCCGCAGTCAACCCATAGACTTATGAATGAAAAATAAATATTTATGTTTGTAAGGCACTGGGCTTAGGGGTTGTTTATTACACAGCATTAGTGCAGCAATTACTGACTAATACAATTGTCATTTCCCATTGTACACGTAAGAAATGTAAGGCCTGCAGAGGTTAATTAACTTTTCCAAGATTACATAACTAGTAAGGAATGGAACTAGGATGCAAATCCAAGCAATCTTGCTGCAAGTCTCTCTACTCTGTATTGACTCTCACATTGAGTATTAGCATTCCCGAGCTTATATATACACACACATATATGCACATATGTATACACACATGTGTAAATACTACATCATATTATTTTGCATGTTTTTAAACTTTATATAAATACCAACATTACACATATTATTCTGTAGCATACTTTTTTCACTCTGATGATACTTGTAACTCTTGTTCACTTTACCTGCTACATTATAGGAATGTATCCAACTTCTTATGAGATGGACATTTCATTTATTTCTAAATTTTGCTATTTCAAACTATGCCACAACAAACATTCTTGTACTCATCTCCTTGTGCACGTGCAAACATTTCTCTAGGGTATATGGCTGGAAGTGGAATTGCTGGGTCATAGGGCATATGTGTCTTCCACTCTATAAGATATTACCAAATTGCTCTTCAAAGTCTTATACCAATTTGCACTTCCTCGAGCAAGGGGTGAGATTATCTGCTATTCCACATCCTTGCTATTGCGGATGCTGTTGATGCCTCACATAGATCCCCTTTACCAGCTGGTTCTCCCCTGGCCCAGCTGCTATGCCTGTTGGCTACTAATGGCTCCCAGATGGCCCCTTGCTGGAGAAGTGCCTTTGGCCACAGGAGTCTCCCATCTTGTATCTCGAGCATGATTCCAGGCCCAGAGTAGGCCTCTATTCGTCTTTGTTTTTTGAATTGGGTCCAAAGGGTAGGAAGAAAAGATGGAAGCAAGAGAAGAAAGTCACAATCACTGTCTCCTCCAGCCTTGGTCCTCCCAAGCTCCAGGGTGAAGGAAGACCACGGGAGAGGAAGAGGAGGAAGGAAGAAAAGAGGGAAGGGCCCCAAGCAGGAGGAAAGTGGGGAATATGTGCTTCAAAGCTGCTTCCCAGGCCAGGTGGCTGGAGGGTGGGAGCTGGGCAAGCCTCCTCCAGCACGTGACAAGGGTACTGAAAACCCCACATCATCCCCTGCAGAGAAAAGCCTATTTTGCCTCTGTCATCCGCTCACTCACTCCCTCCTCCTTCATACCTTTGTCTTTCCCTTTCCATCACACTTGACTCCCTGAGTCCATTCACTCATGTCATTTGTTCACTGTTTGTATCTCCAGTGCAAAGAACATTGCCCAGTAGTTGGTAGCAACTCAGTGTTTATTATGTGAATTCATGGATGAATCTCATTTGATATGCACAGAGGATTTTTAATAGGGGACAAAATGCTTTATAGAAGTTGCAAATTTCTAATTCATCCCTAACCTGTTACCAAACCCTACACTTACACTCATCACACACAGGCACTTCCAAATATGAAACCACGGCCCCATTTCCCATACCAAAGCTAGTTTCTCTTTCTTTTTCCCCTCCCTGGTCTCCGAGTCCTGCCTTTTCCTCCTTCTCTGCAGTCCTGGACACCATGGCAAGGCTCCGCCCACCCTCTTGTTGGCCTAGAGCTCTAGGCCACACTCCCTTCCTCTGTTTTTACCTCATGAGCACATTCTTGGTGGCCTTTAAAACTTCTCTGTAAAATCCACGCGCTCCACCCTCAAGCCTGCCTCTTTGCAGTACCACCTCAGACCAGGCCACTTCCTCAGAAGTAGACCCACCCTACCTGTCTTCTACTGTTCCTCTTGTTCCTTCCAGGCCCCAGCCACTGTTGTGCTTATCTCACTTCCTCCACTTCCCTCCTCCCAGACACACACACACACACAAGCACATACACACACATACATACACACATACACACACATACTATATATACATAGTTTTTATATATTATTATTTATATATAGTATATATATTTTATATATATATATATTTATATAACCACTGAAATACGTCTTCCTCTGTCTATTCCTCCATTTTATATCATAGCGCCTTTTGCCACCTTCCCCAGCTCACAGTGCTGGCTTTCCCTGGGCCAGTGTTGCCAACTCACAGCCCCTTTATTCTGGACCCTTGACCATGGACACTGTGGTAGGAGAAAATCTTCAGGATCTACAGCTAGGTAAAGACTTCTTAAACTTGACACAAAAGCACAATCCCTAAAAGGAAAATTTGATAAATTGGACTTCATCAAAATAAAAACTTTTGCTCTGTGAAAGATCCTTTAAGAGGATAAAAAGAAAAGCCACAGACTGGGAGAAAATATTTTCAAACCACATATCCAACAAAAGACTAGTATCTAGAATACATGAAGAACTCTCAAGACTCAACAGTAAAAAAACAAAACAAACAAACAAAAACCCCACAAGTAATCCAATTAGAAAATGGGCGAAAGATCTGACCAAGCATTTCACCAAAGAGGATATACAGATGGCAAACAAGCACATGAAAAAATTGTTCAACATTATTGGCCTTTAGGGAAATGCAAAGTAAAACCACAATGAGCTGTCACTACACACCTACCAGAAAGGCTAAAATCAAAAGTTGTGACAACATCAAATGTTGCTAAGAATGCAGAGAATTTTGATCACTCCTACACTGCTGGTGGGAATATTAAATGGTACAACCACTCTGGAAAACAACTTGGCAGTTTCTTATAAAACTAAACATGCAACTTCCATATGACTCAGCAATTGCACTCCTGGGCACTTATCTCAGAGAAATTTTGTTTATACAAAACCCTGTACACAAATGTTCATCATTATTGTATTGTTTCGACTATTTATAATAGTGACAATTGGAAACAATCCAGATGTCCTTCAACAAGTGAATGGTTAAATAAAATGTGGAACATCCATACCATGGAATACTACTCAGCAATAAAACGGAAGGAACTATTGATACATGCAACAACTTGGATGAATCTCCAGGGAATTTTGCTCTGTAAATAAAGCCAATCCCCAAAGATTACATACTGTATGATTTCATTTATATAACCTTCTGGAAATGACAAAAGTATACAGACGGAGAATCTATTAGTAGTTGCCAGGAGTTAGGGATGGCATGGGCAGGGATTAGGGTAGGAGGGATGTGGGTGTGATTATGAAAAGGCAGCACAAGAGATCCCTGTGATCAAACGGTTCTGTATCTCAACTATGGTGGTGATTACATGAATCTACATTTGTGATAAATTGCGTAAAACTAAATACACACACGTGCCTGTAAAACTGGAGAAAACTGAGTAAGATTGGAACATTCTATCAATGTCAATTTCCTGGCTCTGATATTGTGCTATAGCTCTGCAAGATGTTGAGAAACTGGGTGAAGGATACAAAGATCTTTCTGTATTGTTACTTAACAACTTCATGTGAATCTATAATTATCTCAAAATAAAAAGTTAATTTTAAGGAAAGTCCACTAGAAAGAAACCTAAAGGAATGTATGTGTAGACAATATACATGTTTGAGAGAATGCATTTGATTTGAGAGCAAGCACTCACTCACCCACATCTACTCTAGAATAAATCCCCAAAGTGGGTGATGAGGAGAGTTACGTAACGGTAGATGCCTGAGAAAAGGAGCTCTACATTTTGCCTTCTTTCTTCAGATGAAACCCATATCAGCGTGGGAAACCCAAGTGCAGAAAGAACCCTGGGTAGAGCTCAGGGCAGCAGTAAGACCTCCCAGTAGAGACGGCTGTGTGCATATGGCAGGTTGAGCCAGCCCTGTCAGGGCTCCCAAGAGCCAGCAAAGTGTAGAAGTGATAGGATGAGTTGCATACATCTGTGAATAGCCCTGAAAATCTGAGAGTCCTGGATAATCCACCAAGTCCCCTTAGCCCATCATGGAACCTTAGAATAACCTGTGAATCAAGAGGCACACAGGAGTTGGCTGAGAGACAGCCAGCCCCCAAGGAATCATGCAATCAAGGATAACAGTTGGGCCAGCAAGGACTTGTGTGAACTGACCATCAAAGACAAGGTCGAAAGAGCACATCTCATATGATGCTGATGTGCACAGTGATGATGCAGACCAGAAGCCATCTGCCAATGCTTTGGGTTTCTGAGAGCCTCCCAGAAACTTGGGCAACAACTGACTAAGATTAAGGTAACATCAACACAGAATGAAGCTCACAACAGAAATTGAGTTCAATTTAGGTTGTGAAAATTAAAATATATTTCTTGCACATTTGCGTTTTTCTGCCGAGATGCACATCCATCACACCAATAATTTGCTAAAAGAAGAGAGCTAAGAGTTCCAAGTAAGTAATACAAGCCTATTTTACCAACTATCTAGAGAAAATCTCTACTGTTCACATCAGGGGATTGACTCTAATGGAGGAGGGTCTAGGTGGCATGGATGGGATTTAACAGTGGGGACATAGCCCTGTTTTCAGGTGGTCCCATCAGTCTTCAGGTAGGGTAGTCTTACCTCTCAGAGGCCCCCTCCTACTCTCAAGGCAAAAAGTCTCCACTCTTAGAATTCTTGCAATGGAACCCTGGGTTCATTGTCCTGGCGGTCTTCTCAGGCCCCACCCCAGAAGCTCCCAAGTCTCCTCTCTGCTGCTGTTTTGTGGTATATGAAGGTTTCACTCTCTCATTGGAGGGGCAGGGTGTAGCTGATGCTGTCAGCACCCCACACATTTCCTTTAGCACTCACCTTTGCACACCAAAAGCTGCTTACTGTGAACACCTGTAACTTGCTGCCTGAGGGTTTTTTTTTCTGGCCACAGGAACATGCTCAGTCCATCTACTGGGCAAGCCAGAAGTGTTGGAGAGTTAAGGCCCCCAGAAGCAACCCTCAACCAATGATGAACATGGAGTTGGTGGATAAATATCCCAGTTTCTTCACCCTTTGAGCCAGTTAGCTCTGAGGTATGTGTTCTGCACTGGATCCTAGAGTCCCAAGAGGATGGAGCTTGTTGCCCACAGTGGTATCTCACTTGACAACACACCCTGTATTGGCTTCCTTCCCTTCCCCATCTCACTTCTTCATTCCCCTAACAAGTGCTTCCTAGGGTCACCTCCCACATCAACTACTTGCACTTGAATTCTTGTCTCAGAATCTGCTTTGGAGGAGAACTGAAGATAAGATCAGTGGTAATTGCTGATCAGTGTGTCAAACCAAATGCTTTGTGCTAAAATGAAAGAAGGCAGACCCCAAAGTCTTCATACTGCATGATTCCACTTATATAACATTCTAGAAAAGACAGCCTTAAAGACACATGGAATTCACTTAGTCCATCCTTCACATCTACAGAAGATGATCCTAAGGTCCAGAGAGGGAAAGAGATTTGCCCAGGTCCCATAGCTACTTCAAGACAAATCCAGGACTGGATGCCAAGCCTCAGTGGTATTAGAGTAGTGCTCTTTCCAACAATAAGTGGAATCTCTGTCTTTCAGCCAATTTATCTCAAAAGTCTGTGCCTCTAACAAAAACCAGTTATAAAGATGCTACAGGGGCCGGCCCGGTGTCACAAGGAGTTAAGTGCATGCGCTTCACTTCAGCTGCCCGGGGTTCACAGGTTCAGATCCTGGGCGTGCACCGACACATCGCTTATCAAGCCATGCTGTGGTGGCATCCCATGTAAAGTGGAGGAAGATGGGCACGGATGTTAGCTCAGGGCCAACCTTCCTCAGCAAAAAAAAAAAAAAAGAGGAGGATTGGCATCGGATGTTAGCTCAGGGCTGATCTTCCTCAAAAAAAAAAAAAAAAGATGGTACAATGGCAGTGGTCATCTTGGTAATGACTGTCCTTAACATATCTGTGTCTTGAGTCTCTCTGCTCCAGTCCTCCTATGTTTACCCTATATCAGCCTCATGGGGATTCCCCATACCTCCCCTCTGTGTTGGATCTCCTGCTTCCTGTATCCTGTGTCTTTCTCTTTGGTTTACGCCCTCAGTTTGGTAGAGTACATCCTTCAGTTACTTTCTAGAAAAGGAAACATGAGATTGTGCAAATCTGAAATTGTCTTTATTCTTTTTGTTTCTTGATTGATAGTTTGGCTGGGTATAGAATTCTGGATTGGAAACAATTTTCTTTTAGAATTTTGAAGATATTACTCCAGTATTCTACCTTCCAGTGTTGCTGGAACAGTTCCAGTGAAGAGAAATCTGAAGCCATTCAGATTCTTGAGACCTGGCATATGATTCTTTTTTTTTTTTTTTTTTATTCAGGCTTGTAGAATCTTCTCTTTGTCTCCAGGGTTCTGAAATTTCACAAGTATGTGGCTTGATTGGGCCTATTTTTACCCACTGAACTAGGCATATGGTGGGCCCTTTCAACATGGAAATCTGTTTTTTCAGTTTGAGAAATTTTTCTTGAATCATCTCATTAATGATTTCCTCCCCTCTCTTTCTGGAATGCCTGTTATTCAGATGTTAAACCTTCTGGACTATTCCTCCTACATTCCTCTTTTCTTTCCTATTTTTCATTGTTTTGTCTTTTGGATCTATTTTCTGGGAGATAACTCAGACTTTATTTGCCAAATCATCTAATGAGTTTTTCATTTCTTCTATCATATTCATTTGTTGTAAAAGCTTATTTTTGTTTCCTGTCTTTTAAAATAGCATCTTATTCTTGTTTCATGTGTGTAATATCCTCTCTTATACTTGAGAATAAGTCTTGGTTTCTTCCAAGTTGCTTTTTTCCATTTATTTTGATTGTTAGTTTACTTGTTTGCTTTGCTTTGTTTTTTTGTTTTTTGCTTTGCTTTGTTTTTATTATTATTTGTTCTTTATCTTCCATGTTAGCAGTTTCCTCAGATATCTGGTGTTCTGTAGCAAATGTTATTGGTGTCCTGCCCACACCCTCAGCTGCTGTGAATGTTGTTGTTAATGGATCAGCTGTTAATGGCTGCCTTCTTTCTCTAGAGAATTGACCTCAGCCAGGAGCTGTCTTGCGTGGGAGGTTACAGTCTCCTCTCCGGCAGCCCACAGCCAATGATTGATTAACATGTGGGTACAAACCAGCCCTCTTGCTTCAAGTCGAGATCAACTTTTGTGGTGCAGTTCACACTCCCGGGCTCCCTATGGGATCAGACTGAGGCTAGACTCCAGCCAAGACCACATCCTTGCTCAGCTCCTTCCCCTACTGCTTCTGGAAAAGGTGAGATGTGGGGAGTGGGGGAGGCTTCTCCTGAGAGCCCACTCTCAATAAATCACGTGCACTTGAATCCCCATCTCAGCTTCTGTTTCTAGGGAACCCAAGACATGACCTTTGGCTGTCTGTTCTTAACTAAGATTAAAGGTCTGAAAAACTTATTGAAAGCCCTGAGTGCAGGATTCGGGCTTGTCAACTCACAGACTCACTGTTGGGAGACATGGGTGATCATTTATTGGAAACCCAATGCCAGCATTCTTAGTTCTTTCCTTTTTGGCTGGTCAGAATTCCCAGAGAAGAGAGGTGGAGAGTGGCTGCCAGTGATTTGGGAAGTGAGCAGAAAAGAAAGCAGATGATCTCAGCCTGCCTTAAGTAAATATTCACTTAATGCCCCTGTTCTTCGCATGAAACCTTTGTCCTCAGCTGTGCCTGGTGCCTACAGAGCAGAGACCCTCTGTTTTACCCTCTCTAGAGACTAAATCTCCAGCCCTCTGCCTGCTGGGAGAGGGGCCCTGCAGCATGGAGGGTGGGAGAGGAGAACTAGGACTTTAACTGCTTCCCAATCACCTTTCACCCAGTTCTCCTGATTTTGGCTTGCTTCATTCCAGAGGGATCTAAGACTGCCAATTCCTTTTTTTTTTTTAGGATTTTGCCATGAAAGTGGGGCTGTTCTTAGCTTTCCCTGGGTTTCAGCTTTCTTAGGGCTGCTAAGTCAATTACCACTCATCCATCTGTTTTCCAGCTTCTAAAATTCTTTTTGCTAATGTCTCTTCTTCTGTTCTCTCTGCCCTCATGAGCTTGTGTCATTTTGGAAAACACTTCCTTAGTAGTTTTAGTGGGTTTTAGGAGGGAGAAAAAGAAGATGTGAGAGCAAAAGGAGACCATCTTGACCTGGGGGGAAAAAAAACCTCTGGTGGTATTAAGAAGACATTTCCTCCCAGCATTCCCCTCCTGTGAGTCCCTGTAGATGACAGACAGGCCCGTGAGAACTCCAGGAAAGGCAGCCAGAGGCCTGTGATAGAAGCTGTATCTCCTCGTAGAGGATACTCTCCCCTACAGAGTTCAAGCTTCTTTCCCAGTCATGGCTTTCTCCTGCCTCTGAAGGTATAGAGGGCTAAGTGCCAATTATGATCAAGTGGGTTGGAAGGGTAGAAAGCCAAGATAAACCAGGGAAGCCTGCCTAGAGGAGGTGCTGCAGTAGCAGGAGAAGCAAAAGATACTGAGTCTTATCTTTCTAATGAGAGAGTTTACCCTTCTAGCTCTGCTTGTATGACTCTGTGATGCCAGAAGTCATTCCAGAAAGCCTGCCTGCTTCCTTGCCCTCTCTGTCTTTCCTGGCCCTTGCTTTGGGACCAGACAAAAGTGGCTGAAAGCTCTTTGGGTAGATTGGATAGATTGAAATGGGTGAAGAAGTAAACCACCATAGTTCCTTTTTCCTAGAATGGGTTGTGGGCAAAGATATCAACCTGCTTCATTTCCTCTTTCAAGCTCAGACTTAAGAACCCAGCAAAGAGAAAAGGCAGTGACACAACCGGGTGGGAGAACTCCGGAAGGGCAGGAATTGCTGTGATGGGGGCGTTCTAGTGGTGGTCGTAGTGGTAAAGGCAAGAGGAGTAGAGCTAGGCAGCTCTCTTTGCTGCACAGACATAACTTGAAAGTTCTCTGATGGTCATCTATAAGCCAGAAAGGGATGGAGGTCAGTGGATAAATACTCCAGCCTCCTCATCACTTGGGAGAACAGTGTTGAGGCTGTTCCACGTTTCTCAGTGGGTTCCCAGCAGGATGGAGCCCCAGTTGCCCATGGCAGTTACTAGCTCACCGACACACCTTAATGTTAGCTTCTCTCCCTTCTCCCTTCCATATCTTGCTTTCCCCATTTCTTCATTCCTGTTTCCTGGGATCACCTCTCCAGTAAATTACCTGCATCCCAGCCCTTGTCTCAGGCTCTGCTCTTGGGAGAATCCACAATAAACAGGTGTTCTCCAATCCAGAAGGGAGTCTGAACAGGCTGTACCCCTCCTGGGAAATTGTGCTTCCACTTCCTCCATCTGTGGCTGCTCTCAGCTAGGAAGCTCCCACATGGGATCCTGAGCACATTTATATTTTCAGGAGCTCTGAGTTCTGTTTGGGTGATTGGGCCTATATGTGCCAGAAACGCAATGTGGATTGCTGGTGGCTGGGGAAACAGAACCCCCAGCTCCCACCTTCAAGAGTAGACACACAGCCTGACCCAAAGCTACCGTGCACATAGGAACCTACACTTCCTCCCCACTTGTGCTGTTTCACAGTCATGCACACACATCCTGCATTGAGAAGCAATTCTGTCCCTCTATGGGCAGGGTCACACCCCAGCTAGAGGTCCACATGGGCTGTGAGGAGGGGAGGACCATCGGGAGAGTTCTAGCAGGAGGAGACCAGCAGAAGATTCTGGAATTCTCTGATGAAGGGGCTCAGGGAACACAGGAGCACACACCTTAGGCTCTCAAAGAAATGGTGGGACTCCTTGAAGAGGTGATTCAGAGCTCTAGATAATTAAGCAGCCAAGTGATTGGCCAATACGAGGGATGTTTTTCTGGGATAGTTCCAACCACCCAACAGATGGATAGGCCCCACCAGGTGGGGAGGTTGGGCAGAGGGGCTGGGCTGTGGACAACCTTGGATTTCTAGCTTCTTTTTGAAAGACTGATTTTTGCTTTTATCAGTTAGGCAGTCATTCAACAAACTTGTACTGAACACCAGATCCAAGATGACTAAGCTACCATCCAGATCCAAGCTACCATCCAGAAAGTTGCTGTTCCAAAATTAGTCACAGACATTTGATTTAAAATTAGACATAATTTCTTTTCCAGAAGATAGAGGAGTCTTAAAGGACTTCTGACCATATGGGTAGGGGTAGACTTTTCTGAGAAATGGGTTGGGGATGAGGAAAATGCTTTAAAGAAAGTAGAATGTAAGAAGAAGATGAGAAGGACTGGGGGGAGGGAAGGCAGAAAGAGGGACATCCTCAGAAGCCTTAAACAGTGAAGTCTTTTCCCTCTCCTCCCCCCATCATGTGGAATAACGGAACATGTTAGCTGAGAAAGCCACTACTTAAAGTTCCAGATGCCTGCTGTTTTGGGGTACCCACCTAAACTGCCCAGACCTCCTTTAGTGCACCCACACCCCGTATGCCTTTTGCCTAGAGAAGGGGGGGTGGTTAGGAGTGATGAGTGGAAAGTAGAACGGTCTATATCACTAGGCAGATAGGATCGCTGATCTGCAGGTGAATCCCCAGCTGGAGACACCAGGAGACCAGAAACTCTGACTTCTCCCCCAAGGGGAACAAGTAACAATCCACGACTGGGGACAGAAGGGCAGGATCCTGCCATGCGTGTCGTTGCAACTGTGAGGCCAGGTTCCAGCTGGCCAGTCCCAAGGGGAGAACTTTCTCCCTGACCCCAAAGGGCAACTGGGCTAGCTGATGCCTCAACAAAATTTGATGCATCTCCCTGAAATAACAACTGAACACGGCCCCTACTCCACACATCCTTACATTCTCTCTCTCTCACTCTCCTAATTTTCTCAAGGACAAAGGACAAGGAGCTGAAGCCACTCCACCCTTTGCCCTACAGCCTGTTTGGACTAGCAAATTTCCAGCCAAGCTTTCCAAACAAACAAATAAAACAGGTTTCCAAACATAGGGCAGGGGAAGTAAGTCACAAGAAGGGAGGAGAAGGAAAAGGGAGCTCAGCTTTTCTCTCCCTTGTGGAGCCTCCCTGCCCCACCAGGGAATATCACCTCCTCAACAACCACTGCATGCCCACTGTGCACCAGGCACCTGCCAGGTCTCGAGGAGACGTTGTTCCAACTGTTGAAGGGCTTGTGTTCTGGTCAGCGAGGAAAACACGCAAATGAGTAGGAACCCTAAGTGTGCCTGGTGCTTGGAGGGAAGCAGGTACAGGGCACAGGTGGGGATTCCAAAAGAAAGTCTCTCAACAAGGTGGGGGCAGGAAGGAAGACTTCATTAAAAAAAAAAAGTGACCTTTGGGGCCAGCCCCATGGCTTAGCCGTTAAGTGCGTGTGCTCTGCTACTGGCGACCCGGGTTCGGATCCCGGGCGCGCACTGACGCACCGCTTCTCCGCCATGCTGAGGCCGCGTCCCACATACAGCTACTAGAAGGATGTGCAACTATAACATACAACTATCTACTGGGGCTTTGGGGGTAAAAAGGAGGAGGATTGGCAATAGATGTTAGCTCAGAGCCGGTATTCCTCAGCAAAAAGAGGAGGATTGGCATGGATGTTAGCTCAGGGCTGATCTTCCTCACAAAAAAAAAAAAAAGTGACTTTTGAGTATTGCTGATAAGTGTTGCTTTCCTAGTAGAGGGAATAGCAGAAACAAAGGGACTGAGAGTGAAACATGATGGTGCTGCTCTGGAAATGACTGGAAAATAAGGGTCAAAGCACCACATAGGGCAGAGAAAGAGAACATGGCAGTAACATAGGCAGATCTGCAGATCATGAGAATTGATTTGCACGAGAAGGGATTGAGACTTCAGCAATGGCCCCGCAGAGAGAAGAGTAGGCCTGATTTAGACAGAGTGAGAGGTATCAGCAAACTGGAGTTAAGAAGGTTCTCCTGGCAACCCCTGCGATTGAGCGAGGAGGGAAGAGAGAGGGAAAAGGACCCCCAGGTTCCTGGCTTGAGTGACAGGGGGATAGGTGTTGACAGGCACCTCTGGAGGAAGAATTGGTCTCCCGCACCCTTCCTTTTGCCACACTCAACCTAGCCCATGTCTCCACCCATCTCTCACCTTGGGGGACTGTGACCATTAGATAGCATCTTGAGATGTTCACTGATGTTTCTGCTTTCGTTCCTCCTGGCTTTGGAGATTTATGGTTTGCCAAAGGAGAAGGAACTTGCCTGCAGGCACTTTCCCTGATGACTTTTGCTTCCCAAAGTTAAGCCACTGAGCTGTTTATGTTTTATGTGAGGGGGCCTGGAGGGTAGGAGAAGGAAGGGGAACCTCAGAGGAAGACATGGGGACTGACGGACAGGGGAGCAATCATTTCTGTAAGCCCTGAGCTGCAGGGCCCACACACTCAGCTGAGGAGCCTCAAATGGGATGGTTGCGAGACCCGCTGCAAAATCCCAGCATCCCCAGATTTCTGTGGCCCAGGAGTGGCAGAGCCAAGGGGCTGGGAACAGGAGGGTGTCTCAGCAGAATACACTGCCTACCGAAGACCCTGTGAAATGTGCAATAAAATGCAGTTGCTTATGTCTAAGGCCTTTAAAATTGAGCCAGGAGGCCATTAAGGAAATTGGTCTTATGAATGTCATCCTCATCGGGCAGAACATAAACTGTTGAACTGAGTCAAGACACAAACATTCTGAGAACGCTGCAACTAGTCACAGTGAGGGATTTTTGCCTCCCTCCAGCTAGCCTTAGCAATCAATTAAGTTTAGCCCAAATTAGCTTTCTGCCGCCAACCTCAATTAACATTCTTTGTAATGCAAACCTCCCTTCTCTGCCTTTAAAAGCCTCTGACCTTCATTCCCTAGTGGGACAGTATTTGGGTTTCTACCTGAATCTGTACTCCCTGAATTCTTTGATCCCAAAATAAACACCTCTCTGCCTCTCATTTTGGGTCCTTATTTTTAGGTTAACAACCCAAAAAGGACAGACCTCCCCAGATCCTTGCAGCTGCATTAGATAGATCCTAAGCTTTGGTATCGCAGGAAGGGCTGAGCCCTCCTCCCACCCCCCCAAAATCAAGGTCAATTTCTTGCCTGCCCTGTGGAATGGGAGCTGAGAGAACTAGGTCGATGTAAATAAATAAAACAATGCACTGTTTCTTGCACACACTTCTTCCACTATCTGGGCAGATTCTGGGTCTCATTCATTCTTGCGGTTGCAGCACTCAGCTGAGAGGACCTGCTACAGGAGAGACAGATGGAGGAAGCGGGCGGTGTGTACCATCTCCGAACTTAACCACCACGCCACGAGGCCGGCCCCAAGCTTTCACTTTTAAAAATGCTGATAGGACACACAAAAATACTAAACAGATGAGGGAGAGGGTCTTTCTCCGGCAGCTTGGTCTGTGGGACAGCCCCGGCCGGCCGAACGTTAACACGCCCGTCCTAGCAGCACCGCGCCTGCGTACTGCAGACTCTGAAGCCGCGGCGCCCTCAGCGAAGTGGGCGGGGGCTGCCCGGGCATCCGGGTCCCTCACCCCGCCCCCGCTGCATGAATGAGAGGCGCGGCGCCTGCCCCTCCCCCGCCGGGCCCGCCCCTCGCCGGGGGCCGCAGCGCTGAGTCCGCCGTCACCGCTTCAGCCGCGGTAAGTCCCGACGGACGCTCGCCGCCCCGCGCCCGGTGCTGACGGTCCCGCACGCCCGCTGCCGCTGCCGCCGCCGCCGCCGGCACTCCCGAGTAAGTGAGCGAGCGAGGGTGGGGGCTCCGAGGGCCGTCGCCCCCTGGCTGGGGCTGAGGGGAGCGGGCGTGTCCGGGGTCGGGATGAAGAGACCGCGGGCCGCGCCAGCCTCCCCCACGCACACTCCGGGCGCTCCGGCGGGGGCCAGGGAGGCGTGGGACAGCGGTCCCAGGCCGGGCGGATCGCCGAGGAGGGTCCGCCCTCGGCCGGAGGGTGAGTCCCGCACAAAGGGCGGCGCGAGGCTGTCACGGGGAGGTCGCAGAGGGAAGGTTCGCGGCGCCCCGCACGCCCCGCTAGCCCCTGGTCCGCGTCGGGTCCCCGGGCGTGGGAGGCGGCTGGGATGAGCAGGGAGGCGAGGACGAGGATGGCGAGGCCGGCTGCCTCCGTGTTGGCGATGGGAACGCGCCTTGGGGGGCGCGGCGTGGCAGTGTTTTCCTGGTCTCCATCTGCTCCTCCCCTTTCTTTGTGGCGTTTGTCTCGTGCCCGATTGTCACTGCGTGCATGGCTATGGTCTGGGGCGAGACCTCTCGCCATGGCTTACTCATTAATGAAAGTCAGGTGGCGGCCTCGTATCTGTGGGTGGGAGGCGTGTGTGCCTCCACAGGCCGGAGAATTAAGGACCCTTCTTTGTTTCCGGAGACCTAGCAGTGTGTGTGTCCTATGAAAACAGAGAATCGCAGATCGTTAAAAAGGTTAAGAGGAAAAAAGACGTGTTACTTCATCAGACCTTCACCCAATTCTGTCTCTGATGCTCTTTCAAACAGTGGTGGTTTTTTTTTTTTTTTGCTTCTTACTGGAAAACCAGCGGTTTTGTTAATTGAAAATGAATATTCTCATATCTGTATATTTAGAATACTTTGCTTTTTGGGTTTAGTTAATGGCAATATAGTACTTATATATGTGTTTATGGGAATAATCTAGTACATATAGGACACTGCTTTCTGAGTTTAGTTAATGATATGTCTGTTTGCTCATATACATGGCTATAGAAATACTCCAATATATGGTGCACACTGTTTTCTCAGCTCCTCAGTACAGGCAGATTTTGTTCCTTCCTGCCTCCCTGTGTTAATAGGAAGGTGGTCCAGCAGGCTCTCTCCACCTCCTTGCTTTTTTCTTTCTTAATGCTTTGGCAAAGGGTTTTATTGCATATTACCTGGCAGGCGCCCTTGCTTTGATCTGAATTTTCCTGTGTTCTGTCGTCTGGTGGTGCAGCCCAGCTCAATGGCTCCTCTTACAGGACTACTGGAAAACAGAACACCTTTTATCATTGTCCTCATCCTCAGAGAGAGAAGGAAGCTCTGCAGGTTCCCACAGACTTGGCTGGTTCGGTTGGTCGGACTGACTGCCTGACTTTGTTGTCTTGGTAAAGTTATGAAGAGTTAGAGTTGATGTAGATGAATCAAAAAGAGGCAATTGTAATAGCACCAGCTATTCCTTGCTATTTTGTTTGGACCTTTTTCTCTTTTTAAAACCAGATTTTATAATTTTAGAAGATTGTTGGCTGCATTTTCAGTTTCTTTTTTACCCTTATGATTTTGCAGTGATGGGAAATTAGTTAAACTTGGTTATAAGAAGCACACCTCCAAAATATATTTTTATTATGATCTTTTGATTCAAAATAATGGTGGTAAAAAAATTAAGAGGAGCTTATTGGATGATAAGAATACTAATTGAATTTGTTCAGTTTTAAGATTCTCTTTAAGATTATTTTTTAATCATGTGTATTTTAGTTCCTGGTAGTTTTCAGTGAAATATGAAATCTAAACTAAGCAGTCTTCCACAGCATCTATTTATGTAAATTCCCTCTGTTAAAAACACTTGCTTTTAATGTGAAGGGGAAATTTTCTATTGGTTGGATCGAGATCCTTTATTCTTAGTAAAATTCTTACCTAATGTTAGCATGGTCAAAATTTTTTTGGTAAAAGTTAAAATTAGTAAAAGTTGATTTTTCAAGTTGGAGAAATTTTGGTTTTATGATGTAGGATTTAAATAAATTTTTAATATCAATGAATTTAACTCAAAATAAGTTAACTTAAAGACAAGGACTTCATTAACTTCATTAAGTAGTGTCACTAATATTGAAGCAACCCCAATAACTTATAAACTGCCTGCATAAGATGTTTTTTTAGGAACCCCCTTAAAACGAGCCATAAGGGGAAGTCTTAAATAAACAAAGTAGTATAACCGGAATTATCACTGAAATAGGCTTGCATAGTACTGCAATATTGTGGAACTTTAATTTTGCAAGAGTGACTTAGCTATTGTTTGAATCAACAAAGGAAACTAAAAACATCCGGGCCTTGTTATTCAGCTGTTAATAAAAATCTTTACCAACCCATAGTTTAGCATTTCTGTAGTATGATGATTGAATAAAAATTCCAAAGTAATTTCTATATCATCAAGATAGATTAAATTATGTTAAATGCTGTTTTAGTAGTAGATATATTCTTTATATTCATTAGAAATACTACTACTGTTATGTTAGTGATGGTAATAGCATGTATGGTGACACTTTGTTACCCAAAGCTGGGATACATTATCCTCCCAACAATGTCTGATAACAAAAAGTAGAAATTTTTTTTTATTGAGCATTTTCTATCAATAATTGTTTTCTGTTTCCCATGGCAGTTTATTCTAAAATCAGTAATAAAGTAATGTTATTATAATTTATTAGCTTAAACTATATGAAATTGCCATTTTGTAGTTTGGGGAGTAGTCAGAAATCAGCAATTTCATATGGTTTAACCACTTTCAACTCTTAGCAGTTCCTTCTGGTATTTACCCATTCAAGGCTTGACTCCTGCATTTGTGCCCTCTCTCTTGCATTGTCTGCAACTCTCCAGGTCACTATGCATGTCAACATACACACATGCTCTGATATTGCCCATCTTTAAAAACAGAATAAAAAATTACAACAAACAACTTTCCTCTGACCTCCCATCCATCCCCTTCTGTTTATCTTTATGGTTAAATGTCTCAAAAGAGAGGTCTACATTTCCTCCCTACCTCCTCTGTAATATGTATCACTCTCTGAAATTCAGTTTTTGACTGGTTTTTTTGTATCTTACGCAGACTGGAAGGTCAGCTCCAGGAAAGCAAGGGCCCCATCTGTTCTGTTTACTGCTGTGTCCCCTAGGACAGCAACTGGCCCAAGTACCTACTCAATATATAGGCAAAAAAAGCACAACTGACATTTTAACCTGGTAGAATAGCTCTTGCTTTTTAAAAATTTCTAGCAAAAAATCAATTTTCATTTTTTTTAAATTATTCACCACTTTTTCCTACACTTAGAGTTGGAAAAATTATGAAGACCATATTAACGATTGAATTTTCCCCTTCATTACATTACATTTTTTTGTAAGTATAATTTAACACTGAAAGTCTTACACCTGGATTCTGGAGTCAGACTGCTTAGAGTTGAATTTTAGCTGTTTCACTTTTTGCCATGTGAGCTTGGGCAGGTTTCCTAACCTCTCTGGTTCCTCATCTGCAAGATAATAATAAGAACAGTACCCACCTCATATGTTTGTTGTGTGGGTCAAAAGAGAAAACAAGTAAGATGCTAAACTCAGTACGTGGCATGGGGGCAAACACAATGAAAAATGATTATAATTATAGTTATTATTTGTATAGCCTTGTTCAGTTTCTAATATTTGGTTTGACTTGGTCACTGTAATATTTTTATTTAGTTTTATGTGTTTTTCTGATCTCTTGCTTCTCTATTCTCCAGATTACCACATGTGATAGATTGGTAAAATCATCTACAGTTGACAGATGAGCACCCTATAGCACTTACCAGCAGTTTGGTCATTTGATAAATCATTTTGATCACTTGATAAGATTTTTTTGTGTGTGTGAGGAAAACCAGCCCTGAGCTAAGATCCGATGCCAATCCTCCTCTTTTTTACTGAGGAAGACTGGCCCTGGGCTAACATCCGTGCCCATCTTCCTCTACTTTATATGGGACGCCGCCACAGCATGGCTTAACAAGCGGTGTGTCGGTGCACGCTCAGGATCCGAACCAGCGAACCCTGGGCCGCTGCAGCGGAGCCCGCGCACTTAACCACTTGCACCGCCAGGCCGGCCCCAATTGATAAGATTTTACTGCAAGCCAAGTCCTGTTCTTTATTTGGCTTGCCCAGAGGTGAGGTTCCTTCTTCATGTTATTCTGCATTAACTTTTCTTGTTTCTGGAAATGAAACTTTTAAAACACCCAATATATCATCAATAAATTTTTTTTTTAAGTAGCTATAAGATAGTTTTTTTCATTTACTAGCTAGCTGGAAAGATAAGTATATGTAGCAGTACAAAGTCCACTCTAAGAGCCACATGATGGGTAAAGACACGCTCTGTAGAAGTTCAGAGTAGGGAGAGTCGTGTCCTGCCAGCCTTAAGGAGGATTCTTACAGCTTTTCTGCATGACAAATTGTCTGTTTTAGCCCATTCTCTTATTGTTTGTCTTGATTTTTGTTTTGAAAGTTTGCTTAATAATTATGGAAATAGCTTAGATTTTAAGGTAGATAATACACAAGCTAAAATTGAAAGCAATTTTTAATTTTAAAAATTGTTTCTCGAAGTAATTGACTTAGCAGTTACTCTGCTTCTTTCTTTTGTTATCTAGGTAGGCAGTGGGGACTCCTTCAATTATCTGAGCATTTCAGACATCAGAGTGTAGTGTTGGGTAAATTTAGGGTTCAAAAAGAATGCCAGATGGTGTGAAAAGAATCGTGAGCACTCCAACTAGTGCAGTCCATTGAAAGCCAGCTGGCTGAGCCTTGTCTGCTCTGGAGGTAGGAACCAGACACTTTGTTACATGCCAGCTGGCCCTGAAGTAGCTGGCCAGTGGCCTTGCTTTTGGTTGGCCATTCCTGAGAAAGCCAGCCTGGGCCCTCCATCTGCCCTGGGGACAGTCTAACACCAGAGAGTTGCTCTGTACCCCGACGGTGCTCCAGGGAGTTGAAGCAAACCTGAGTGGCAAGGAAGCCACTTTTTAGATAGCATTACAAGTGAACCTCACATTAAGTGGTGAATTTTCTCTGGAAAAGTGTAATGCAACTTGAATTTTTATGTTTTCAATGCTGTTAGGTGTATTAGAGTTGCTTACTACTAAAGTAACTATAGTGAATGTTTTTATATTGTAAGTAACTTCCAGTTTATCTGCTTTGAAAGTACCGGTTTTCATTTATTGACTTTGCTTAAAGTGAAGTTTGCCTGTTCTCTTTGTTGTCATCTTCTTCTAAAGTTTTGTCATTTGGGGGCCAGCCCAGTAGCATAGTAGTTAAGTTCCTACGCTCCGCTTCGGCGGCCCAGGGTTCAAAGGTTCTGATCCTGGGTGCATACCTAGGCATCACTTATCAAGCCATGCTGTGGCAGGTGTCCCACGTATAAAGCAGAGGAAGATAGGCACGGATGTTAGCCCAGGGCCAATCTTCCTCAGCAAAAAGAGGAGAATTGGCAACAGATGTTAGCTCAGGGCTAATCTTCCTCACCAAAAAAGATCAATAAAAATAAAAAAATAAAGTTTTGTTACTTGGGTTAGTAAAAGTTTTCATCTTGTCATAAAGCTTGCCTCTGTATAAACCTTAGCCTTCTCTAGAAGGTTAATTATGTGTATTGTCTTAAAATCTGTATATTTTGTCTATTATGTATGTTTTCCTAACTAGACAGGTGTTTATATCAGATACAGTTCTTTCTTTAGTAGACTTAATGTCATAATAATTTAATTGAGAACAAAGAAGTGCAATATGGCACTGCAGGTATAGTGAGCATTCATTTCATTTGATGATTGTTTATTGAATTCTCAAAATTAATACTTTACCACAGTCTATCAGTATGCTTTATGGTACCTTAAAAAAATTTTTTTTTTCAAATTTAGAGATTGAATGATGCTACATTACCTATGTTTCTTAAGTTTATCTAGGCATATCAAAAAATTACGAACTACCTGTATCTCTTTATTCTTCTGTCAACTCTGAGTGTGAAAAATTGTGATATAAACTTGAAATAGAATCTAGGTGCCATATCCAATAGGCTCTTCATCTTGGACTGAAAGAAAAAGTTTAGCAGATAATGAAACACCAAAGTATGAGCTAATGTAGTTTATGGGAAATGGGTGGGAAGGGAAATCAAAGGTGTAGACTTTCATTCTTTTCCTTTAGCACAAAAGAAATTGCGAAACCTCTTTGGAAATATGTTGGAAATATCATGCCTGGGTATAATTAAAATCTTTACTTACTGATTGTGCCTGAAAAAGAGGCCAGAAAGAATTTTTTTCGTAGTGAGAAAGGTTTCTTTTAATTCGTAGAACAGTATATCAAATAGCCAGCGGCAATATCGTACCCAGAAAATCATGTTTCACATTAGCTAACCTATTCTAAAAACATTTTATGCCAGTAGCTTTACATGCATTGCTTATTTGCTCCTTACAACAACCCCAAAGGGTTTTTTATGGATAATAAAAGGTCAAAGTAGCTTCTTTAGGTTCGCAAGGTCAAGGACCAGGTTTAGAACCCAGGCCTTCATCCTCCAACCCACCACGTCACAATTGACGTTGTCAACTTTCACAGGAATACAGCTCTTTACTATTCAGATGCTATCCTGCACTGGCACTTTTGGAAGACTGTTGATAAAGGAAATTCGGTGACCTTTGCAGAATAATAGCTGGAGAGATTTGGGAAGCATCTACACTTTTTATCTCTTCTGATGATGCTCTTGAATTAGCCATTGCAGAACTACTGCAGTAAATAAAAATGACTTGGTAGAATTAGAATGGGGCAGAGGGGCTGTATAGTTTCCTAGGGTTGCCGTAACTAATTAACAAAATTGGTGGCTTAAAACAACAGAAATTTATTCTCTCTGGAGGCCAGAAGTCTGAAATCAAAGTGTCAACAGGGCTGCTGCACTCCCTTCCAAAGACTCTAGGAGAGAATCCTTCCTTGCTTCTTCTAGCTTTTGGTGGCTCCACACATTCTTTCGCTTGTGGCTACTTAACTCCAGTTTCTGCTTGTGTCTTCACATGGCCTTCTCCTCTTTCTCTATCTTATGAAGACACTGTCATTGGATTTAGGGTCCACCTGGATAATCCAAAATGATCTCCTCTCCATATCCTTAACTTAGTTACATCTGCAAAGACCCTTTTTCCAAATAAGGTCACATAATCACATGGACATAATCTTTTGGGGGGCCACCATTCAACCAACTAAATGGGGTAGGAACTTCTTTGGTGATAATTTTCAGCTGCTGTGTCACACAAAATCCCAGATTAGACAAGTATTCAATAGACCATGATACAAAATGGGGAAAGGTATTAGAAGTATAGAAGGACAGAAACTGAAGTTCAGAGGAAGGTTTAGGGAACCAGGGTTTCATGGAGGTTATATTGTTTGTGACAGATCATGAAGGATAGATAGACTTTCCAGATGGTCAGGATAGCCTGGAGTGTACAGGTAGCAGAAGTCACAAGAACAAAGATAGGGAGGCATCTTCAGGGAACCATAACTAATGCATTTGACTAAAGTGTGGTACTTAGAGAAATAGTGAAGAATGAGGCTGAAAGGTCCAAGCCAATTCATGAGAGGCCCTTAGTGTTGAGTTGATGAATTTGTACTTTGTTTAGTGTTGCTTGTGCATGAGAACACTGTATTACAAGAGTTTCTAACCAGGGCCTTCACAGCTACAATAAAACCCTTTGAAAAAAATATGTAGTTTTTTTTTTTTTCTATAGGAGGATTTTCAGAGGGGGTCCATAACCCTAAAAAAAATGTTAAGAACCACTGCTCTATTAGAAATGAAATGTTGTTTTTTTTTTTAATAAATTTTTTAATTAATTAATTTATTTTTCCCCCAAAGCCCCAGTAGATAGTTGTATGTCATAGCTGCACATCCTTCTAGTTGCTGTATGTGGGACACAGCCTCAGCATGGCTGGAGAAGCAGTGCGTCAGTGCGCGCCCGGGATCCGAACCCGGGCCGCCAGCAGCGGAGCACGCGCACTTTAACCGCTAAGCCACGGGGCCAGCCCCTGAAATGTTGTTTTAAGCTTTGAAGATGTTTCTGGAAGCTTATTGATTTTCTGTTTGGTTTACTTTGAACTACTTGGAAGATGATTTGAATGTGGAGCTCCAAGGAACCTTAGTCAGTACTGTCTGTGGAATATATTGTGAATGTTGCATACTAAAAGGGAAAATACTATTTCAGGTGGGATGTGAGTGGGTCCTGGGTTCTTAGAAAAGTAATCAAATGATTACACAAAAAGAAAAACTCACAGTATTCAGTTCAAAATGCAGCTATGACTTATGTTTTCTGTGTCTCGGTTTTCTCTATTTCAGTTCACTACCACCATGCATTTGGAACTCCAGAATTATATAAACACATGACACAGTTCTGAGGGGAGGAAATGGACAGCTGCATTCCTAAATTTTTTTTAATGTATTCTGTAAAACTGCTTGTTCTCTACTGTGGGTTTTCAGTAGAATAACCTACTTCAGGAGTAAAACAATTTATTACATAGCTGTCTGACTGTCTTAGTCATTCAGGCTGCTGTAACAAAATACCATAGCCTGGGTGTCTTATAAACAACAGAAATTTCTCCCAGTTCTGGAAGCTGGGAAGTCCAAGATAAGGCAACAGCAGATTCGGTGTCTGGTGAGGGCCCACTTCCTGGTACATAGACAGTACTTTTTGCTGTGTCCTCACATGGTGGAAGAGGTGAGAGAGCTATCTGGGGCCTCTTTTATAAAGGCACTAATCCATTCATGAGGGCTCCACCCTCATGACCTAATCACCTTCAGATACCATTGCGCTGAGGATTAGATTTTGATACATGAATTGGAGGGGGACACAGACATTCTGTGTCTGTGTCCCCCTCCAATTCTGACCATATGATACAGTAGAAAATGGATATTTTCTGTATAACTCATTCAGTTTCTAAGTAATCAACTGCCATGTTAATTATTTTCATTGATCCGTTTATTTTCCACCTGAGATTAATGTTACTTAATAGATTTACCTGTGGTTTTCTTCAGGCTTCTCTGAAGTGAGGTTTTTCTTTTTAATTTTTTTATTATAAAAAACTGTAAATACACTCAAAAGTAGAGAGATAGTATAATATACCCCCATATGCCCAAAACTCAGATTCAACTATTATAAAGATTTTGCCACATTTGTTTCATTTATCCTTTTTTCTTTCATGTTTTTTTGTTGAGGTATTTTAAAGCAAATCACAGGCATTTCTGTATGTATACTCTGATACACTTCTGTGTGCATCTCTGAAAAATAAGGATGTTGTCTTATAGAACCAAAATGCCATTCTCACACCTAATAAAATTAACAGTTACTCCTTGGTATCATCTAATAGCTAGACCCCATTCAGGTTCGCCCAGTTGCCTCAAGAATATCTTTTTTAGGGATGATTTGTTCACACTGGGATTCAAAGTCTGTGGATCACATTTGGTCATTTTGTCTCTCATGTCTGTTTTGATCTAGGGCAGTTCTTCCTCCCTCCCTCTCTCCCCACCTTTTTTTTATGTCATGAACTAGTTGCAGGAAACAGGTCAGTTGTCCTGTGGAATTTCTCTCATTTAGGATTTGTCCGTTTGCTTCATTTTAGTGTTAGTTCGTTGCTCTGTTCCCTGCATATCCTTCAGATAGAAGTTAGCTCTGGAGGCTCAATTAAAATCAGATTTAAATTTTTTAGCAAGAATGCTTAGGAGATGTTTAATATTGCATCATATCCAGAGGCCTGTTGTGTCTAGCTACGTCACTTCTAGTGATGCTGAAAGACCCCACTAATGGTCGTGTCACTATCATTTATTTCATCCATTGTGGCAAAATGGTGATTTTCTTATTCTGTCATCTCTTCTATATTTATTAGCAGGAATTCTGTAAAGAAGACCTTTACCTCATCAACTAGGGCTGTTTGGGGTTATCCTGAAATACATTTTGTGAGAGACTGCTAAGTAATTTTATACTATTGTGTCCTTGATAAAAAATAATGAGTTTGAATCAGAATAAAAGGAATTGAGTTAATCTTTTGTTTTAATGAGTGTTACAATGAAATTCTGAGTACTGCAGCAAAATGTGAATGATTGCTTTTCTTTTACAGTTGAGATGTGTACTCCAATTGCTCTGAAAGTTAAAGATGGAGATATATGAAAGCCTTTTGTAGACTAGAATCAAAGAGTGGAGAGAAAAGAGCACTAGATTAGGATTAAAAAATTGGGGGATTTCCGGAGTCAATTTGGCCCAGCCCCTGAATGTCTAATCCATTCATCCTTCATAGACTGGGCTGTGTGTGTGTGTGTGTGTGTGTGTGTGTATGTGTGTTTGTGTGTCCCTAAAATATTGTCAGCATTTTCATGAAATTGTGTGTAAACTAAAGAAATCAAGGTTATGTATTATGGAATTAATGCTTAATATCTTTAAAGGCAGGGAGAATTCTTTATTGAATATCAGTCTTTTTATTTACATTGTACTTTATAGGAGAGAGTCCTTTGATCATTGTTTCTCATAGTACCTCTAGTTTAACTTTACATCTTCATATTTCTATTCTGTAAAATTACCAAATGAATTCATGCTGAATAAAGCTTTACTTATGTGTCCTGCTCCATCTTACCTTAAGCCAGTTTGTTTTTATTCATCTTCTGAACTCATGTCTTCTGGGGAAAGTAGACTTGATATCAAATGAAAATTAAACAGGTCACTGTTCTTAGCTTAGTGACCATCTCTAGACAGCCTCTAATTGTATTATTTGAGAAAGCCATTAAAAGTATGTGCTAGTGTGATTTCTCCTTAGGCAAACTCTTGCTATGCTTATGCTATTTATTTAAAAATAATAATACTGTAGATCTTTTCTGAAAGATAAAGAACGCCGTTATAAAAGGATGCCTCAAAATACCATAGATAAGATCAGTATACTTATTTTTAATCAGTTGAGCTAAGCATAAAAGCCAATTATTCCTCATCAGGACTCTAAAATGGTTTTAGTGCTGAAAATTACGTTTTCCTACCTGTTAAATTAAACAGCTGCTTGTAAAACATCTACTCTGTGCAAGTCATTACGCTAGGTGCTGAGGAGTAGGGTTGATTTCACTATTTGGATGAAGGTAGAAAGTACTTCTTTTTTTCAACAGGCCCTCTAGGAATTGTGTTTCAACTGTATTGCCTCCTTGCTCTCTTTTGATGCAACCAGAAGCCCCTGGGCTTGGCTCCATCGTGCAGCCTTTGTCCTGTTTCCTTGTTTGTTAAGTACTGTGTGGACTAGAAAGTGGTGGAGTACAGGGATTAGTGGGGTTGACGCTCTGCTCTTTGGAAGCCACAAAGCTTGTACATTCTCCTTTCTATCCTCTGCCAGAAACAACGGTGGTTTTTGTCTTTTTTAGGAATATTTCAATTATTTCATCCAGTATGCTGCTTGGATTTACCATCTTACCTTTATTCATGGCAATAAATATTTATTGAGTATCTTTTAAGTGCCAGATATTGTTCAGTCTGAATTTATAGAAATCCCACATCTTGTGGTAAGAAACTCTTGTTGAATAACTCTACTACATTTAATGAAGTTAAGATATAGTTCACGTCTGAATTTATTAGGTCTGAGGTTGTGATTTTAATATTCTTCATCTGACATTTTACATATGATCTAACTTAAAAGTTCCTATAAAGCTGAAGAAAACTGGCTCCTCATGAGGAATTTCAACACTTTCTTCAGGCTAAGATAACTAACCACAAATGCAATGAAATCAGTGGAGCCTGTATTTAGATTTTATTCAGACTAACTTCCAGCTCTTAAAAACTCAAGCATATATTTTTGCACAGTAAGTTACAAGTTTATTTTCATAAAGGCAAAAAAGAAGTAGGATGATGTAGTGAAAAGCATGTGGGATTTAAGTTCTGGCCTTACTATTTGTTAACTGTGTGGCCTTGGTGAATCACTACCTCTCTTAGCTTCAAATGGAAGTAATTATAAAGGAATGCTTCAGAGTTATTGAATTTATTATAATTGGATAACTTCAGAGTTATTATGAGCATAGTTTATCTCCTTTGATAAAGTGCCCTCATAATGATTGTCGTTGTTAGGCGAGGGATGGAACAATGGAAAGAGTGAACACAAGAACAAACAATCTTTCCTACATCTCACTTCTCTCCTTTTCATAAATATGAGACCAGTTATGCTGCCAGCTTAGCCTGGCTGCCAAGCTGTGGCTGGTTAGAGGTTCCATTCCAGTGGTGGTCAGATAGTGTAGAAAATTGTGTCTACTTAACTGCACTACAAACTTTCTTAACTTTTTACAAGATTCTGGATATATCATTTCTGATTGTTGTCTTAAGTCAGTTCTCTTTTTCCTTTTATTTTAAATAGCTTTATTGAGAATAATTTGTATCCCATATAGTTTACTCATTTAAAGTATACGATGCAATGGCGTTTGGTGTATTGACAGAGTTGTGCATCCATTATCACAATCAATTTTAGAACATTTTCATTATCTTTATCCCGAAAAGAAACCCTGCTCTCCTAGCCATCACTCCCCAATCCTGCTGCCCCCCTCCCTGCCCTAAGTCATCACTAATCTACTCTTTCTGTCTCTATAGATTTGCTTATTTTGAGCCTTTCACATAAATGGAATCATACAATATGTGGTCCTTTGTGACTGGCTTCTTTTAGCTAACATAATATTTTCAAAGTCTATCCATGTTCTCTTTTTGTTATATTAAGATTCTTAGGGGCACACTGACGTAGGCTGTAGGAAGAAGAGATGAAGTGACATTTTTTTTTAATAAAGAAATTACCTGGTGTCCCATGACTGGTTGTCAGTCACAAATGATGAGAAAAGCCCTATAGACAGTTACTATAGCTGCAAACCAAAGAATGGTATTCCAGTATAGAATGTGGAAAAGATGCATGTCCCATAATTCTTTTTAGCTGAACTTGTGTACATGAATAATGTCATTATTGTTGGGATATCTTTCAATATGGATAATAGTGAGGTGTAACTTTCTGGGACTATTGTAACTAAAACTGTTGCACCAGTGTCATTTTATTTACCATTTTCCTCTTAGAACTAATTTTCCTGCTAAGTGTTCTGCATAACTCAGACATATTATATAATGCCTGTGGTTACATGCTACATGTTACATGCTAATGTCTGTGGTCAAATGCTACATTTTTTATTTTTATGTGAGCTTGATGAGCTAAATGCTAGATATTTTATTTGGGGATAACCAATGATTGTATATTAGTATAAATGAGTTGTTGCAAACAGGATACATAGAAACAATCCTCAGAGCTTATTCCCTCCAAATTTGTGGATGTAGTTAAAAAAAAATAATAAAGCCCACCTTTTGACTTTGAAAAACCCAGCCTCTCTGTGTCTCAAGTTCTTCCTCTGTAAAGTGGGGCAACTAGACTGATATCTAATTAGTGCTGAGGGTCTTTAACTCTATGGTCCTGTGAAGGTAATTGGTAAATGTATTACTGATGGTCCCAGACTGCTTGCTACATCACATCAAGAAGATTGCCTTGTAATGTGGGGTTTCCTGTGTTCTAATTAGTTATGTAATGTGATGTCATGACAAAAGGCTAACATATGTGTAGTCTTAGCAAAGATCATGTTTTTCTGAACTAGAATTAGGATCTATGGTCTGATACTCCAAATGCTCTGTTAATACAAAATAATTTAAGATAGTACTCACCTAGAACATCTGTATATTAGATAGATAGGTTCAGCTGTTAGTGACAGAAAACCCGAAACAACAGGTCATTTAAAACAAGATTAAAATTGCTCACTCGTGTAAAAGTTGGCACAGGTCTGGTATGGAGTTTCATGGCATCATGGACCTTTTACCAATTATCCCCTTTTCCCTCTTAGCACTCTACTCCCTTCTTGTGTGTAAACCATATCCCTATTGAGGAGGATGGTGGAATACACATTATAGGGAGCAGGATGGAGAAAGGGGTAAAGCAGAAGGTAGAAGGCACCTTTGGTGCTCTGTTAAGCATAATTCCTGGACACTTCCACGTGCATCCATGGCATTGGCCAGAACTGAGACATGTGGCCATGCACAGCTGCAAGGAAAGCTAGGAGGTGTGGCCATGTGCCCAGCTAAAAATTCTAATTACAGTGGAAGAAAGGGAGAAAAGATATTGGGGGGTGAGGAGTCTCTGCTACAATCTGGTTAATGATAAACCAAAGGGGAAACCAAGAGGCATTTGCCATTATATCTCTTACTCTAAAGAAGGAGGGTTCTGTGTTTCTAGTAGCTGATATTGGTTCTCTATATGGAAATGTCCTTTTAGAGGAGAAGAGCTGACATTGTAATGGAAACATCTCTTAAGAATATGTCATTCTCTTTTCTGTAATTGGGTTAGTGCATGGGATCTTCCATGAGAGAACTGCCAGATATATTTCCTGGTTTGAATTCATGAGTTGATTTTATGATTTATGAGCCAGTCTCTTGTGAGTTTAGTGAGTGTGAATTTTTCCCACTGAGCCTAGTAGCCCCTGGGAAAACTGATCAAGCAGAGAATAGACCCAGTCCTAGATGTACAGTGACCTTACTGAGAACGTAGACCTTGTAAGGCTTCATCTGACCTGAGCCACCCATCTCTCATTTCTGATCTTGAAGGGGGAAGAAAAATCACAAACTTGTATGATCTTTAAAATATTCATCTATAAAATCAAAATAATAGTGCTTTGCATGATGAAGATAAGTAGTGGTCTTGTCAAATGTTTTTATACAGGATAGAGCTTCCAGGGCTGATGATATGGCAAGTCTTGACTCTTAAAAACCTAGTTAGAGGAGAATTATTCACTGTTCTGGAATGATTGTGACCTTTTCAGAATTTTTGAAGACATAAAACTAGCAGAACCAGACTCACCCACCAGAATATTGAAATAACATTTCATCTGTGCCATTGTCTCAGCTGTCCATTGTCTGCCTAAAATCATCTTAAGGATGAACTCTTCCCATATCTTTCTTAAAAGAACAAAGTGATCTCAGTAGACAAAGGAGGGACTTTGAGGCCATGCTTAGGACTATAATACATAGAAATTTAAGGTAATTATCCCCAGTATCAATCTACCAGGCAACCTGCACACTTTGCTGGATTCATAACTATTTGAGGTTTGCTGAGTTAGTCATAAGCATCTTAGATGCTGTTTTATGGTTTTATAATTATTCTTCTACAAAATTAAGATCCAAAAACTGATAGGCTTTTGATTTACACAGGTTAGCCATCTGGAAATTGTTGTTGAAGAAATGTAGCTAAACTAATGCCTGTTTGCCAAAATTCCCTGCTCTGAGTCACTTCAGAAAGGAATCTACTTGCGGCCCAGGCTCAGAGATTTGTATCTGAACCAGAGTGGCCCAGGGAGATGTGGCCCAGGCCCAAATTATCCCTGACTCAGGAAAATTCAGACACCAACCCTAGTGTCAACCTTGCACCAAAGAACCAAAAGAGACCTTGATGATGATAAGCATTCACTATCAGGCACACCCCCCAGAAATAGATGTAACTATCCTCATTTTACACATGAGGAAATTGAGACTTGCTTACAGTCCTGGTGGCGGGAGTGGCTAAGCTCCAGTCTGCAGTTAATGCCTGGCATCTTTCGTGGAGCCCTCTGATTTACCCTCGTTTCCTGGCTGATGCATTTCTAAACCACAGAGACATTGTTTTCTCTCATTTTTAAGGCTGTACAACAACAGAATCTTCAATTTTTCATTTGTTAGCTTGGTCTTGTTTTACCACTTTAGAAGTGCTTGTGGTTTACTGAACTTCCTTGTTTCAGTTTTAATACATGTAACTTATGCCTTCTAATCTTTCCTCTTCAGGGATTCTAAGCTCCTGTAGGAATTCTGCAAAACCAGTATGCTTTCTGGTAATTGAGAATTCACCAGTAAAGTCCTGGAATTAATGTGCTCAACCCAGAACTCTCAAGAATAGGAGATAACCTATTGAGGTTTATAGAGGACCCTCTTGCCACTTCTTCCACAGTGACTTGAACAGGGTCTAGAGATTGCACCTTCCCAAGTGTTCAGAGTTTGAATTAGAGTCACCTACAGCTCAGCAATTTTTATGCTACAATTTAGAAAAGGGAGTTCATATGCAGAGGAAATTTAGTGCCTTCTAATAACCTTTTGTATACTTAAATTTAGTTATTAAGTTACCCTGTCTGTAAACTGAACAAACTCAAGTCCTTTAATTTAAAAACAAGTTAATCTTTCATGACAGCACCGTTAAACAGATTTGTATTGATTTCTGTCTGATACCCTGTGCATTTCCAGGGAATTATAACTTATTGTTGGTTTATTTTCTATGGACAGGTGCCCTAAATACAACTGACCTGTTCAGATTATCACAGCCAACTTTTCTCTTTATTTAAAAAGTGGCTCTTTTTTCTGTCTTTAGGGCCATTCTGGCTCTTTATTTCAGGATGTTTTCTTGGTTATCGCATAGACCCAGCAATTCCCAAGGCAGGTTTTCGATATTCAAAGCTGTTTCTAGAAATGCCATGACATTTTCAGAATAAAATAAACCTTGATTAATTTTAATTTAAAAGATGTAGTTCTTTGTCACAGATTGGAGAAGACTAAAGAGACATAAGTAAATGTGATGTGGGATCTTGGGTTGGATCCTAGAAAGGAAAAAAACATAATGGAAAAACTTGTGAAATTTGAATAAAATCTACGGTTTGGTTAATAGTATTATACCAGTGTTGGTTTCCAGTCATTGTAATATGGTTGTGTAAGATTTTTAACATTAGGAGAAGCTATGTGAAGAGTATGTGGGAACTCATGCAACTTCTCTGTAAATTTAAAATTATTTCAAAGTTAAAAGTTTAAATAAATATATACACTCTGTTCCAAATTGTTTGGGAATTATGATGTTGGCCTTTCTTGAGGCTCTGTAAGACAATGAAGATGACCCGGGATGCATCCGCATACTCACTGCCCACAGGAACCAGTCACGGAAATTGTTTCATTTGTGCGTTCGTCCATTCAAACTCTGCCAGTCTGCTGCAAGCTTACTAAGGTCCGTGGAAGGCAGCAGAATCTCATGGGAAGAGTGAGGAATTTGAATTCAGATGTGGGTTTCAGTCCCTCTTCTATCACTCACTAGCAGTTTCTGTTTGGGCAACTGACTTGACTTTTCCTTTTGTTTTTTTTTTTTTTTTTTAATTTTATTTATTTATTTTTTTCCCCCAAAACCCCAGTAGATAGTTGTATGTCAGAGCTGCACATCCTTCTAGTGGCTGTATGTGGGACGCGGCCTCAGCATGGCCAGAGAAGCAGTGCGTTGGTGCGCGTCCGGGATCTGAACCCGGGCCGCCAGCAGCGGAGCGTGCGCGCACTTAACTGCTAAGCCACGGGGCCGGCCCTGACTTGACTTTTCAATTTTTTCATCTGAATATGGAGGAGTATAATACTCATCCCACAGTGATTATAAGGATTAAATGAGATTTTTGTATGTGAATGCTAGTCATAAACTCTAAAACACTATGCAAAATGTTCATTTTGACTAATATCCTAAAGAATTGTTTGAAAAAAAAAAGATTCCCCAGTTTCAGGGATTATGTTAGGCTGGCTCTTCTGAAGTGATTTTTTCCTGGATTAATTGTATTGCTGCATTGAGTGCAATCAAAATCCCTAAGTGATGTATTGATAATTGTGTTTATGATATTTTGAATCTTTTATCATTAACAGTTCAAACTTTAGCCAATATTACAAATAAACGCAAAGCAGTAAGCTGAGCATTATCATCAATTTAATATAGAGATTTTACATGCACATGTTTTTTACTTACTTAAGCCAATGTCTGGCCCTTTTGCTTTGGAAGCCATGACACTAGGAAGAGAATTTCACATATGAAAGCCCCATATTTGTTAGTTTTCCTGAAATTTAAAGCCAAAGCCATCAATGGAATCTGTGGAGCTATTTTCAAGAAAGACCCTAGAAAGATACAATGTCCAATCTACCAATTATATAAGATTTATAGCCTTGTAGTTTGCTTCCAAAAGTAGATTATTCTATAACTAATTGAAAACAGGAAGCTCAGTCAAAATATTTAAGTAGTGCTGCCAACTGTGACAAAATTTTTTTATTTTTTTGTTTGTTTTTTTGTGAGGAAGACCGGCCCTGAGCTAACATCTACCAATCCTCCTCTTTTTGCTGAGGAAGATTGGCCCTGGGCTAACATCTGTGCCCATCTTCCTCCACTTTATATGGGACGCCGCCGCAGTGTGGCTTGACAAGCGGTGCATCGGTGCGCGCCCGGGATCCGAACGGTCGAACCCTGGGCCGCCGCAGCGGACTTAACCGCTTGCGCCACTGGGCTGGCCCCCAAAATTTTATTTTTTTAATTTTACATCTGAGAGATGTAAAATTGATTTCAGTCCGTATTTCAGATGGTTAAATGCTCTGATTCAGTGCCTGGTGAAGGACTGCTGTGTGGCTTCAACCAGATCTTTATTCTTCCTGCTGTGTCCACTGTCTGTTGATTTTGCTGCTTCACTAAAGCAGTCTCACGTAGATCAATCAGGTTCTTTTTCAAAAATCCCAATCTAAAGCCAAGACCAAAAGGGGTCAAAGAAATAGAAGATCTTCTAGTAAAGTCAGAGCTGCTCATCAGTAGTCCTAAAGTGCTTACCTTTGAATCAAGAGAAGTATTAAAAAGAGTAATTGTTACTGAGTTGGTGAAATGAATGAATAAAATCTCAGTCATCCTCAAGGAATGCATTTTCCAATTCAGTAAAAAGTAGTTTATTAGGACTAGATGGAAATTTCCTTAATGTGATAAATGCGTGTGTGTGTGTGTGTGTCAAGCAATACACATCCTATTTACTGATGAAATAGCAATCCCATTACATTAGGAATAAGACAAGAATGTCCATTATTAACATGGTTCTAGAGATATTAAACAACTCAGGGAAGAAGCAATTTATATATAATTGTAAAGGAGGGATTAAAGTCATCATTAGATAATTACCTTATCTAAGCAAATGTTGATTTAAGACGGGATATTTATGAAACATCTAATAAACCTTGTAGAAAATTTTCCTCACCAAATCTATCCAAAAAAGGCCAGGGTTTTCAACCAAGTCTTTTAAATAAGAATCAAATTTGAAAAATTCTTACAAATCTTTGCAAAGAACACAGGGAACCTTTTTTCTATTTCCATTTACAATTAAATTTTTATCTTATTTTCTTGAATAAGTAATATGTGCGCATACTACAAAATACCAAAGGTATTATAAACAAATATTATATGAAAAGTCAGTCTCCTCCCAGCCCTATCAGAGGCAATCACTGGTACCCGTTTGTTATGTATCCTTCCAGAGACTTTCTAGGCATATACAAAGCTAGCTTCTCTCTTAATTCTTTTTACGTTAATGGTATCATGCCACATAAGCTGTTCTGTACCTTGTTTTTATTTTGTTTACTTAGCAGTGTTATCTTGGAAACTGTGCCGCATCAGCACATATATAGATCTACAACATTTTTTTAACTGAAAAATATTAGATTATGGTGATATACTAGAATTTAACCAGTTACATGTTTAGGTTGCTTCCAACCTTTTGCTATTACAGGTAAGGCTACAAAGAAGACCCTGGTACGTATACGTCTTTGAGTACATACGCAAGCACATTAGAAAGATAAATTCCTAAATGTGGAATTGCTGCGTCAATGACTAAGTCCATATATAATTTTGCTAAGTTGCTCTCATGGAGGCTGACAGTTTTACTAGTTGACAACTTTAGTAATAATGTGTGAGAGTGCTTTCTGCCACTAATGGGTAACATCAACTTCATATGTTAGATTTCTATGTGAATTTGGGCTGCTCTTCAACTTTCTCGTATCTGCCAGGATAGGCTAGGTTATGCCATAGTAAGTGTCTCAAAATCTTAGTTACTTATAACAATAAGGAATTTCTTTCCTTTTGGTACATGTCCATCAAGTGTTGGCTGGGGCTTCTGCTCCGTATCTCCTCACTCAAAAACTTAGGCAAACAAGGATGCCACCATCTTGAATATTGCCGATTGTCCTGGCTAAGAGAAAGAGGGCCCTGGAGAATCTCACACCATTAATAAAATGTTCAGCCTAGAAGTGACGTACATCAGTTCCCTTTACAACTCGCTGACAAGTATTCATCATATGGCTCCATCCACTATTATGGGTCCAAGAAGTATAGTTTTACGTGTACCCAGAAGATGGAAAGCTAAAAACATTTGGCAAAAAGTCGCTGTAACTAACTACCCTATCTCTATTAACCATATCCTGTTAATCTGTCTGTCAGTTCATGTGGTAGTAACACAGGTTTTTCTTTTTTGGAAAATTTCTGGCTATTCTCTCATTTTTATTTTTTCTGTTGAACTAGAATTAGCTTCTCTAACCACCTTTCCCCCTCCAGAAAAAGCCAAAATCTGTCAGTATTTTTTTATTGTGTCTGCATTAAATTTATTGATTTAAAGAAAACTGGCATCTTTATAATATTGAGTTTTTACAACCAAGAGACAGATATATCTTTTCAGTTATTCACATCTTTTGTATCTTTCATATTTTCCTAGTGTAAATTGTATACATTTATTAATAAGTATTCTTTTTTGTTGTTCTTTTAATGGGATTCTTTTTTATTTTACTATCATCTGCAAATAAGGATAATTTTAATTTCTTCTTTACAATCAAGTTGGTTTCTTGAAGAGACAGAAAAGATATAACCATTTCTCAAGTAACATAGCTTATTACCCAATCAAAAAATTTTTCAAAAAATTTTGTACTATAGATTTTTCTTTTCATAATCCTTCTTTATATTAATCCCGGTAAATAAGTAGATTAACATTACAGCAACAGTAAGTACAGTTTACTCCAGCAACTGGAAGCACTTACCAAATTTTTAAGAATTATATTTGTTTTGTGCTCTGCAAGTGTCTATTATGCCCATCTGTACAAGAACCAGAAGGTGATGAGCCATTAATGTAGAATAAGATCTGGCTCTAGAGAAAGAGGCTCACTGGCCCCTTCAACAAACTTGAGAGATGTTGAAAATTAAACATCCGCAGGTAATTAGAGTATGGTTTTGAGTGACATAGGCATTGCTGTCCTATTGCGTTTTGATTTCCTTTGTTGTGAGAAGAAACATGTTGTTTTGTTGGGGGGAAATATCTGCTTTTTTCTAAAATTAAGCAGGTATTGTATTACACCTAGGGTTTATTTCATGTTGAGGATGAGAACTGCTCATTGCTCCTTATTTCTTTTCCCTGCCTTTGTGTAATTATGATGTGAAGTTCAACCTGAGAGTGTTTTCCTCTCTCACAACTTGTCTTTCATTTCATCCTTCTTCTATCTCAGCATTACTCTGTGCTCTTTTTCCTACAGCCCAGACTCTTAAGAGTTCTGTCCTTAATCACAAGACTGTGAATTAAATAGAAGTCAGTAGTTAAATACTATAAGCAGATTATTTGTGAACTTCTAGTGCATGTATGCTTGTGCCTGGGATAGAGGTCAGAGGGGAATGTGCGACATCAAATTTGAATCCTCACCATCGTCAAGGTGAAGTCTCATAAAGATATGATGGAATGATTTAAATTGAAAACAGAGACTTTATTATTACACAAAGATGGAGGAAAAGTGTTTATGGAGCCAACACAGAATAATTACTGGGGATGTGACACAGTAAAAATAGACCCACCAAAATAACAAACATCTGAAATAAAAAATGTTTAAGAAAGCAAACTTCAATTATGTTAAACAAAACACCTCAGATAGCACCTCAGGCTTCATTTTAGAACTTTGGCAACACCAACCAAGGGGAAAGCTATGTACAAAGCCAGGGAAAACAGTAGCGGTAGAAGAAATGGAAAAAAAACAAACTGCAGAAAGAATGGAATTGTGAATAATAGGGCTGAAAAGGGTAAAAGACACAGAGTATTAAAAGGAACTGGTTAGAATTAAAAGCAGCAACCCTCAAGCACGGTGATAAAAAGTGTAAAGAAATTTACAACATCCCTTAAGGAAAAAAATGGCATCAAAATAACGAGGTAGTCAGTAAAATTGAGGCTAAATGGAAATATCCAGATTAAAATAGATGGAATAGACAAATAGGTTATGACAAACGCTGTAGACCTAGTTTTTGCTCCTGCAACTCTCCTCTCAATAATGGGGCAGGGGTGGGGTGCAAATAGGAGGAAGCCTTAGTAAAGGAAAAATTGAAGAAGTTATTGTAGAGAAAAATAGACCTTTGCCTACAGATTGAGAGTTTGTGGAGTACTTATTTTCCAGATTTGGCGCTTAAAGACAGTATACACACATACCTTCTTAAGTAGTTTCTTAAAACTGGAAAAAAGGAAGAACTGTCCTCTGGAGAATAAAAGATAAGAATGACCTCAGACTTTGCAACTCAAACAATAGAGAGAAGGTGCATTTAGAGGAATGTTTACAGAATACCGCCACTTATCTTGCCTAGCTGTCTGCCTTTTGAAGATAAGATTTTTGAACCCTGATATCTTGAAAGAATTCTCAATAGCTAAGTACCAGAGAAGATTATAAAAGACTGGGAATGCAGAGGAAACTTCTGAAATGTCAGTGGTAGAGACTGGAGCACTTTGAAGGAAGTGAAGTATTATGCAGGAGTGGCAGCTTAGGTACTCAGGCACAGAACATCTCAGTGCAAGATCTCCACCCAAGGTGCTGCATTTGGAGGTCTGGGTCTCTACACATACAGAAATACAACCTTACCTTTCTCAGGGATAACCAGGCCCTAGGAAAATCTTGCTAACCACAGCTCACAAGATTGCCAATGTATAGATTGGTTATGAGAAATAGAATTTTCAGATGAACGTTGACTAGGCATGAGTAAAATTTTTGAATTCTTTCTCGTAGGTAAGTCACGTGGGGAAAACAATTAAAATCAGTGTATAACTTCGGTGGATTTAGAGTTAGAAGAAAGGAATGTAAGTGTGTTTTTCTGCTAAAGAAGTGTTTTTCTGCTAAACTTGAAGTATTCTTCCCTGGCAAATGGATGCTTTATGGGGGATCTAAGTGTTTGACACTGACTGGTGCACTCTGGATACAGCAGGAAATGTGTGCTTAATTCTATACATATAGTCTATGCTTCTTTACAGACAGACTTCTACTAATACCTGCCTTTAAATCGTTTAATACCGTTGTCTCTACCAGGTTTTAGGTGCAGATGTAGACAACTATTGGTCAAATACATCACTGACTTTTTACTTTAAATTCAAAAGATACAAAAGGATATGTACGTATAATGAAAAGACTCTGTCCTCCCTAGGTTTCTCATCCTCTCACCAAAAGCAGCTGTGTTATCAATTTCTTGGATATCCTTCCGGGGATAGTTTATGCATATTCAAGCAGATTCCTGTATTCTTTATAGTGGTGAAATCTACAAATCCAACTGGTAATAGATGTGTTTGCAATTTTATTGGCCTCTGGCATGGTGCAGAGCAGTCAGCTATGGGCCTAGCTGCAGAGGCTCCACATCTACCTCTGACTGTTAATACAGACATAGAACCTGCCATCTAGTGCTCTTGGGCTCAGTTATTGCAGGAGGGCCAGGTACTGGCCAGTCAGTGAGGCCACAATGTGGCTCAGCAGCTGAACCTCGGTCACAGGTCTGAGAGTATGATCTCTTCTGTAATTGGTTCCTGTACTCTAACTGAATAAAACAGGGATGTATCCTGGTTTTCTCATATTTATAATTTGTTCTTGAGACCACCTTTGGTTATGTTAGGAAACAAAAAGATTGTTATCTCCTAAAGCACGGACAGTATTTGGGCACAATCCTATTTGGACAGGGTCTTGAGAGACAACTTGCCAGTTTGCTATTTTGTTGTCACAAAGATGAGCTAGAGATCAACTGGTCCAAAAAGGACAAAAGTTATATTTGGTGATATGTATTTTTTATAATTATTTTAGATGATGTATAAATAAAAAGCCCATATAGAAAGTCACTATGTTTAGTTGTGTTGGTGTATATTTTACAGCTAGTTTTTCTTGGAGTGCTCACTGCTCAGAGCTGAGTTTTCTATGGGTGCTTTATTAAGATTTATTTTTATGCAGGCAGTTAGTTGCACCTGCCCTAAAAATTTTTTCCAGGTTAGGCTCCAAAATAAATATACAAAAAGCGCTAGTTTTTTTCTATGCCAAGAATAACGAGCTTAGAAAATATAACGAAAAAAAAGATCCCATTCATAATAGCAACAAAAATATATATAATAACAGGGAATAAACTAAAGAAAATTATAAAACCTGTATGAATAAAGCTATATAAATCTACTGAGAGGCATAAAATAAGACTAGAATAAATGAGACATATCATGTGCCTGGATATAAAGACTCATTCTCCCTAAAATAAGCTATAAATTTAATATACTTTCAGTCACCTTCCCAGCAGGATTTTTTTAACTTGTTTATCTGAAAAAAGATTGTGTCAGAATAGCCTTGAAAATATTAAAAAGGAAGAATAATGATGGAAATTATTCCTTATTATGTATGAATTGTTGATATGCTAAAGTTATATTAAAACAAAACTTTGAGTGCTGATGTAGTACATCATTGACAGAAAAAAGGGAACAGACTACAAAATCCAGAAACAGACTTAGGCATATGTAAAAAGTGACTCTGTGAAAAAGGTGAAATGTTAAGACAGTTGAGAAAGAATTTTATAAATGCTGTTGGAAGAAGTGACTAACCATTTGCAAAAACAGTTTTAGGTCTTTTTTTCCATGTCAGAGATTCAAGATGGATTAAACATTTAAATTTAAGATGCAAAACCATGTAAATATTAAGAGTATAAGTATTTCTGTAATCTGGTGTGGGGAAAGCAGGGGCACAAACTCAGTGCCAACACAGCTAGGTAGGAAATTGAATCATCTGAGTATGCTGGGTAGAAAACAAAATCATGCAATCCTCATTTTCTTTTATTTTGATTTTTTTTGATAGAGGTAGAAATATTTATCTTCTTTGAGAAAAATAACAGCATAAGCACAACAATAAGTGACCACTGATACTTGGTTCAGAGCTTGGGAGTGATAGGGGGTGGTAGAAATTGTGACAAATGAGAGCATGCTGACCTAGGCCCAGGGGTGCACTCACACTAGTCTGTAAAAGTGTCCCCTCCTTTCCTCCCAATTGTGCAACAACATGGCAGCTTGGAGGCCACAAGGCCACTCAGCTCCAAATAATTGTTTCCATGCAAAAATGAAGCTCAGAGTTATCAAATCTTCTGATCTTTTTCTGTATAAAGCTGGAAATTGCAAGTTTTATGTTAAATCTCTCAAATTTAAACTATCTCAATTTTTAAAGCTTTGTATAGGCCCAACAACACATATTCACAAGGCCAAATTCAGCCCATAGGCCTTGAATTTGTGAACTCTGCTGTGTAGTTTTGGTTTTGGTTTCAGGACTGCTTAGCTTTTAAATGAGTTGGGACGCTTTCCATCTTTTTTTTTTTTTTGTCTATACTCTGGATCAGTTTATATAGCAGAGGAATTATCTGTGCAAGTTTATTTATTTTTGTGTGTGTGTGAGGAGATCAGCCCTGTGCTTACATGCACCAATACTCCTCTTTTTTTCCTGAAGAAGCCTGGCCCTGGGCTAACATCCATGCCCATCTTCCTCCACTTTATATGGGACGCCGCTACAGCATGGCTTGCCAAGCAGTGCGTCGGTGCGTGCCTGGGATCCGAACCGGCGAACCCCAGGCCACCACAGCGGAGCGCGCACACTTAACCGCTTGGGCCACTGGGCTGGCCCTATCTGTACAAGTTTAGATGGAGTTCCATCTCCATTGCCATCGGGGTCTGAGGCCTTTTTGTGAAGACGGAATTCCATATTTTTAGGATTTCTTCTTGAGCCAGTTTTTGTTGTTTATATTCCTGTAAAATCATACATTTAATCTAGGTGTAAGTCATTCTGTTATAGATTTTTTTGTTTTAACTTCCGCTTATCAATAGTTTTTATCTCTTTCTCATTCTTAGTATTTTGTTGGTTGGTTGGTTGGTATCAGTTCCTTTCTGAATTTTTTTGTTTGTTTTAGTTCATCTATTTTTGTTTGACTTTTATTAATTCCTTCTTCTGATTTGTTTTGTTTGCTTCATTCTTTTCCTAGCTTCTAAAGTGAATTCTTTTGTTCATTTATTTTCATAATTCTTTTTACGTTGATAATACAAGCATTGAAGATTGTGAATTTTTCTTTCAGTACAAGGCTTTCCCCCCCCAATGTGATTAATTTCTAAATGGTCTATGGTTTGTTTTGGCTACCTTCTGGACCCAAGTCATTTCAAAGATTATTTTTTGAATTTCCAAGTAGTTCGTTTTCTTTTATCATCTTACCGTTGAGTTAATTTTATTGCATTATGGTCACAGAACGTGGCCTATTTCTATTCTTTTGAATGTTCTTTATGACATAATAAACAATCAGTTTATCTAAATGTAGATGTTCCAGATTCATTTGAAAACAATGTATTTTCTCTGTAAGATACAAAGTTCTAAACATATGTTTATTTGTTAAATGGTATTATTTATATGCTCTCTCTTTTTTTTTTCAACTACTGATCTGTTAAATTCTAAGAGAGGTGTGTTAGGCTCCCACCATGATTATGTCTTTACCAGATTCTTACTGTGTTTCTAATAAACTTTGCTTCTGTATTTTGATGTTATGTTAAGTAAATGTTCATATCTGTTATGTCTTATTTGGTTATATATATCTATAATTTTTTTAATCACTATGAAACGTCATTGTTCTATATAACTTTTTTTGTCTTGCCTTCATTTCTACTTTTTTTGAGATTGGCACTCCTACTTTCTCTTTGATAATACTTGCCTGCTATATTTTTGCTCATTTTCTTATTGTCACCCTCATTTAAAAATTTCTTACAGGGGCTGGCCCCATGGCGTAGCGGTTAAGTGCGCGCACTCTGCTGCTGGCAGCCCAGGTTCAGATCCTGGGTGCACTGACGCAGTGCTTGTCAGGCCATGCTGTGGCAGCGTCCCACATAAAGTGGAGGAAGATGGGCACGGATGTTAGCTCAGGGCCAGTCTTCCTCAGGAAAAAGAGGAGGACTGGCATAGATGTTAGCTCAGGGCTGATCTTCCTCACAAAAAAAAAAAACAACATTTCTTAGAATCTTTTTTTTTTTACTGAGTAAGATTCACTGTGAGCTAAGTAACATCCATTGCAATCTTCCTCTTGTTGCTTGAGGAAGATTCACCCTGAGCTAACATCTGTGCCAGTCTTCCTCTATTTTGTTTGTGGGTTGCCACCACAACATGGCTGCCAACGAGTGGTGTAGGTCCACGCCAGGGAACCAAACCCGGGCCACCAAAGCAGAGCATGCCTAACTTAACCACTAGGCCATGGAGCTAGCCCCAAAATTTCTTAGAGTTGTTTTAAATATTTTCTCATAAACAGCATATATAACTGATTATTGTTATTATGTAGTTTAGAGTCTTTTTTAATAGGGGAATTTAAGCCATTCATTTTTCTCATAATTAACTTTAGATGTTGTTCCTACCATTTTGTTTTATTTTTCTTTCGTTTGCTTTCTTATGACTATCCTCCCCTCTCCCTTTTTTCCTTCCTAGATTTTACTGAAATGATCCAGTTTTCTTTGCTTCGGTTTCCTGCCTCCTAGTGATGAAAGTTCTACATCCCATTTGTGGCTCGCTACATTTTAACACACATATTTGTTGTTTAATTTGTTTGTTTATTTTTTTGTAGATGCTTTTTATCAAGTTGAGGACATTTATCAAGTTCCCTTCTATTCTTATATTTCTGGGAGTTTTTATAATGAACGGGTTTTATTTTGCATCAGTTGATATGGTGATGTGATTTTTTTTCTTTAGCCATTTAAGATGGTGGATTAAATTGACTTTTTGAATATTAAACCAGCTTTGCATCCCTAGACTAAACCTCACTTGGTCATGGTGTAAAATTCCTTTTGTAAATTGCTGAATTCTACTTGCTAATATTTTGTTAAGAATTTTTGTGTCAATATTCATGAGACACCGTCCTTAACTGGTTTGGCTATCAGGGTAATACAGGAGTCCCCCATTAACCATGATTTCGCTTTCTGTGGTTTCACTTACCTGCAGTCAACCAGATACAAAGATATTAAATGGAAAATTCCAGAAATAAACAATTCATAAGTTTTAAATTGCATGCAGTTCTGAATAGCATGATGAAATCTCGCACTGTCCTGCTCCATCCCACTCGAGATATGAATCATCCCTTTGTCCAGCTTATCCACGCTGTGTACGCTGCCTACCTGTTAGTCACTTCGTAGCCACCTCAGTTATCAGATCGACTGTCTTGGTATCGCAGTGCTTGTGGTCAAGTAACCCTTATTTTACTTAATAATGGCCCTAGAGTACAAGAGTAGTGATGCTGGCAATTCAGATATGCCGAAGAGAAGCTGTAAAATGCTTCCTTTAAGTGGAAAGGTGAAAGTTTTCCACTTAAGGAAAGAAAAAAAATTGTATGTTGAGGTTGCTAAGATCTATGGTAAGACCGAATCTTCTATCCATAAAATTGCGAAGGAGGAGAAAGAAATTCATGCTAGTTTTGCTGTCACACCTCAAATATATGTGTATAGAAAAAAACATAGTATATATAGGGTTCGATACTATCCCTGTTTTTAGGCATCCCCCAGGGGTCTTGGATTGTATCCTCTGTGGATAAGGAGGGACTACTATATATTGGGAGAGTTGTGGTAGTTTGTGTTTTCTGAGGAATTGGTCTATTTTATTTATTTGCTAAATTTATGTGTGTATATCCTTATTTATCCTCTTGATGTCTGGAGGATCTGTAGTGATATCTTGTTTAATTGTTTTTTTTGTTTTTTTTTTACAATGATACTCTGTGCCATGAAATACTATATTATCTTTTATTTATTTTCCAGTTTTATTGAGATATTATTGACATATATGTAAGTTTAAGGTGTACTGCATGATGATTTGATACATGTATGTATTGCAAAATGATTACCACAATAAGATTAGTTAACACCTCCATCCCTTCACATAATTAGCTTGCGTGTTAGGTGATAACTTTTAAGATCAACTTTCTTAACTTTCAAGTATTATAATAACAGTATTGTTAATTATAGTCATTATGCTGTACATTAGATCCTCAGAACCTACTCATCTTATACCTGAAAGTTTGTACCCTTTGACCAATATCCCATTTCCCCCACCCTTAGCCCCTGGCAACCACCATTCTACTCTCTGTTTCTTTGAGTTTAGCTTTTTTAGATTCCACCTTTGGGCTGCTCCCAGGCGGCTGTGAAGCTGGCGGCTTGTGAAGGCGGCGTTTTTTCTCTCCAGAAGGGAGTTTCTGCCTCTTCCACCTCGATTAGGATTGTCCTTTGTTGCAGGAGTTCCTCTTATCCAGCTTTCAGTTCTGTCTCAGGGGTAATTTTTCCACGAGTAGTTGTAAATTGGCTGTGTCCATGGGAGGAGGTGAGTTCAGAATCTGCTTATACCGCCATCTTGACTTCAAAACCCTCTTGTTTAATTCTTGATATTGGTAATTTGTGTCCTCTCTCTCTCTCTTCTTATCATTCTTGCTAGAGGTTTGTCAATTTTATTGATCTTTTCAAAGAACAAAGTTAGCTTTTGTTTCGTTGATTTTCTGTATTGTTTTCCTGTTTTTCAATGTCATTGATTTCTTCTCTTTATTATTTCCTTTTTTCTGCTTAACTTGGGTTTATTTTACACTTCTGCTAGATTCTTGATGTAGGAGCTTAGATAATTGATTTGAGATTCTCCTTTTCTAATGTATGCATTTAGTGCTATGAATTTCCCTCTGGGCACTGCTTTATCTGTGCCCCAAAAATGTTGATATGTTGTATTTATTTATTTATTTTTAATTTATTTTATTTTTTCCCCCAAAGCCCCAGTAGATAGTTGTATGTCATAGTTGCACAGCCTTCTAGTTGCTGTATGTGGGACACGGCCTCAGCATGGCCGGAGAAGCGGTGCGTCGGTGCGCACCCAGGATCCGAACCCAGGCCGCCAGCAGCGGAGTGCATGCACTTAACCACTAAGCCACGGGACCGGCCTGATATGTTGTATTTATATTTTCAGTCAATTTACTGTATTTTCTTTTAATTTCCCTTGAGACCTCTTTTTGATTCATGGATTATTTAGAAGTGTGTTGATTAGTTTTCAAGTATTTGGAGATTTTCCTGTTACCTTTCTGTTATTGATTTCTAGTTTGATTCCATTATGTGTGGGAATATATTCTATACAACTTTAATTTTTAAAAGTTTGTTAAGGTTCGTTTTATGGTCTAGGATATGGTCTGTCTTAGTATATGTGCCGTGGGCACTTGAAAGAATGTATTCTGATGTTATTAGGAGAGTGTTCTATAAATTTTGGTTAGAACCTATTGGTTAATGTGTTGTTGAGTTTTTCTTTATCCTGCTGATTTTCTATCTAGTTGTTCTATCAGTTGTTGAGAGAGGCTATTGAAGTCTTCAAGTATAATTGTGAACTTGTCTATTTCTCTTTTGTCTGATGTTAATATAGCCATTGTCATTTCTGATGAGAAATCTGCTCTCTTTCAAATTGTTTTTCCCCTAAAGGTAGCATAAATTTGTCTCTGGTTGCTTTCAAGATTTTTTTTCTTCGTCTTTAGTTTTAAGAAGTTTGACTAGGATGTGTCTTGGTGTAGATTTCTTTGGGCTTATTCTGTTTGCTCAGCTTCTTGAATTTGTACATTTATGTCTTTTGCAAAATTTAGAAAGTTTTTATTCATTTGAGTACTTTTTCAGCCCTGCCCTCTTTCTCTTCTTCTGGGAATTCAATTACATAGATGTTAAATTTTTTGGTATAGTCCACATCTCTAAGGCTCTGTTCATTTTTTTTTTCAGTCTGTTTTCTCTCTGTTGTTCAGATTGGGTAGTTTCTATTAGTCTGTGTTTTAGTTCACTGACACTTTCCTCTTTCCACCCCCCATTCTGCTGTTGAGCCTGTCCACTGAATTTTTTATTTCAACTATTGTATTTTTCACTTCTAAAATTTCCATTTGTTCTTCTTTATGTCTTCTATTAATTTGCTGGGACTTTCCTTATTTTCATTTGTTTCAAGAATCTTCATAATTGCTTGTTGAAATATTTTTATGATAGCTGCTTTAAAATATTTGTCAGATAATTCTAACATTTCTGTCTTCTCAGTTTCAGCATTTGTTGATTTTTTTTTTCCCATTCAATTTGTGATCTTCCTGGTTCCTGGTATAATGAGTGATTTTCAACTGAAAACTGGACATTTTGTGTGAATTCTGTTATAAGAGTCTGGATTTTATTTAAACCTTTTGTGTTATCTGGCTTCCTCTGATGCTGCTCTGGCAGCAAAAAAGATAGAGCATCGCCTCCTTACTGCCAGGTGAGGCTAGAAGTGCAGGTTCCCCCTTCAGCCTCTGTTGACACAGAGGAGTGGGTGAGCTCCTTGTTATTGCTGGGCAGGGAGGGGTAGGAGTGCTCGTTGCCACTGGGTAATGGTAAAATGCTTATTCTCCGCTAGACCTCCTCTGTCACCACCCCAGTGGGGAGCAGTACAGTCACCTTATTACTGCTGGAGAGAGGTGGAAGTCCAGGCTCCATATGTGGTCTCCACTGACGTTGCAGAGGTGGGCCTCATTACTACCTTTCAGCTTCCTGCTTGGCCTTTTCTGACACTACCCTGGCAGGGCAGCTTGGGGCACTTTGTTATATCCTGGCAAGGGTGGAAATCTAGGCTCTCCATTCAGGCTTTGCTGGCACATGTAGGGGTGGGCCACAGTTTTTTCTGGAATGTTTGGCTGGAGTAGAGCAGTTACTGTCAAAGCTGTCTGTCTTACTAGGCTGCCCCTTTTGTTGTGGTCCTGTGGCCAGAGAGAACGGGATTTTTTTTGTCTTCACCTGTTCTCATTTCTGGTTTGCCAACTTCTCCAGCTCCGAGTCTGGGATATATGAGACAAAAAGAAGTCCCAGGGAACTCACCACCATGTTGTTCCTTGGGTCCTAAGGTTCTTAGCTAGTGTGCCTTCTTCTCACCACCTTTCAGAGTTTTCTCATGGACTTCTCATTGTTTTATATCTAAGGTCTAGTTTTTAGTGGTATTTAGATGGAGAAATAGGGAAATGTATGTCTGCTCCATATTTCTGCAATCAGAAGTCTACCTGACTGTCTTTTGATGGAGGTATAGACAGTGACCTCTGTTGTCTTGCATTATTCAGTGTTTTACTGAATGATGATGATAACTAACATTTCTCAAGTATACATTATGTGCACAGGTACTGTTCTAAGTGCTTTTCATGTATTGAGTCATTTAATTCCTATGAAACCCTATGAAGTAATTACTGCTATTATTCTACCTTATTAGATGTGGAAACTAAGACATAGACAAGGTAAGTAGTATGGGCAAAGTCACTGCTAAATCCATGATTAAACCCCAGGTTCTCTGACTCCGTAAAACCAAGCCCACTCTATTATCTGTGGCCTACGATATCTGATAACAGTTTGGTATGCTTTTCATTGTAGCAACTTGGCTTTTCTTTCTGGAAATTTGTTAGTTTTTTAATCCTAGAATTCAGAAATATTACCAATATATGTCTAAATGTAGGTCTTTTTTTTTTTTCCCCTAATAATTCTCTCTGGCACCCAGCACATCCTTTTGATGTGAAAACTTAGGTTTTTCTGTTGCTCAATGACATATTTTTGAAATTTTAAAAATTTCTTCTCATATACCTGCTCAAAGATCATTTAGAAAATAATGTTTCAAGAGGCCATAAAGATATTCAGTAAAGAACAATGAAGTGAGTTACTTCTAATTTGCCAAAAGCTTTCTTTTGTTTTTTATTTTTTTGTGAGGAAGATCGGCCCTGAGCCAACATCTGCCAATCCCCCTCTTCTTTTGCTGGGGAAGACTGGCCCTGGGCTAACATCCATGCCCATCTTCCTCTACTTTATATGAGACACCACCACAGCATGGCTTGCCAAGCGGCGTGTAGGTGCGCGCCCGGGATCCGAACTGGCGAATCCCGGGCCACCGCAGCGGGGCGCGCGCACTCAACCACTTGCGCCGCTGGGCCGGCCCCAAAAGCTTTCTTTTTTAATGAACAACTTAGAGAAAAAAATTATAAACAACACAATCAAGTTGTGAGGAGCTAGTTGGACCTTAAGACTTCAGTTTTGGATTGTATGACACTGGAAGACTTGCTGGAACACAGGTTTTGGTGTAAAGAAGAAAAGTGATATGATCAAGAAAAGTGAGCTATCATACCACAGTCAACATCTCTTGTTGTTGTTGCTTTTAATTATTTCAAAAAATAGAAGACAATTGCATAAAACAATAATTATTAAAATGTACCATTGTGCTTATGACATAGAAAAATGTAATCTATATAATAATAATAGCACAAAAAGAAAGGGAGGGAATGGAGTTATATCAGATGAAAGAAATAATACCAGATGGTAACTTGAATCCACAGGCAGAAATGAAGAGTATTGGAAAGAGTAAATACGTAGGTGAACATAAAAGACTCTATATATATTTCTCCTTTTTTTATCATCTTTAAAAGTCATAAAATTGTATAAAGCAAAAATTGTGATGCGTATCATTGGGTTTACAACATATATGAAAATAATATCACAAAGACTGGGGGAGGAGTGTAACTATATTCGAGCAAAGTTTCTGCATTTTACTTGAGTTAAATTAGTATTACTCTGAAATATATTGTGATAAAATACATATTGTAATCTCTAGAGTGACCACTAAGAAAATCACTAAAATATATGTAGTTTAAAAATCAACAAAGTTCTCCTGGGCATTTATCACAGAGGAATGAAAACTCAGGTTCACACAAAAACCTGTACCCAAATATTCATAGCAGCTTTTTGTGTAATATCCCAAAACTAGAAACAACCCAGATATCCTTCAGCAGATGAATGGTTAAACAAACTGTGGTACATACATTACCATGGAATACTACTCAGCAATAAAAAGGAACAAACTACTGATACATGCAACAACCTGGAAGAATCTCCAGAGAATTATGCTGAGTGAAGAAAATTAACTCCAAAAAAAAGAAAATTGAGGTATAGATGGGGCAAGTACTGACATCTAGCCAGTGACATCCTGGGAACAACATCCAGAGTTGGTGACTGCAAACCTGTCCCTTTTTCTACCACATCACTTTCTGTCTGTCTGCCTGTTTCCTCTCTGTTAGCCATCCCAGCATGGATATTTAATCTCTTATTTCCTAAGGTGAGAGTTATTTTACAAAGCCCAATTTGTCTGGTGAGGGATATTTCTAAGGGATTGAAGGACAGTCATCTAAGTCTTGACTGTAACAGGGTCATCAAGTGAGGCCCTATCAGCAATGTGGAAGTTAAGAGTTAAGTTTCGTACAGTAATTTTCTTATAGCTCTACAATATATGTGCTGGATGTATTTAGTAAAGTATTCCTTAACTCCTTCCCTCCCTTCCAAGAAGATCTGAGTGTAGGAAAAAGGAAATTATATATTTGAGTAAAAGTACTTGCAGAAAATGGCTGAAAGTTCAAAACTAAATATTACCCAATATTTATATTTGCAAGTTCTCAGAGAGGAGTTTCCATGAGATGAAGTTGTTCTTTGCAGCTGTTGACTTCCTGGTATAAGTTATTAGAAGCTAGAAATTAAAGTAATAATAAGACTTAGTTTTCAGATACAGCCAGTCAACATTTCAGTGGTGTCTACAATGTAAATACAGTCACACTCCACATAACGTTTCACTCAACAATGGACCACATATGTAACAGTAGTCCCATAAGATTGTAATGGAGCTAAAAAATTCCTATTGCCAAGTGATGTTGTAGCTGTCGTGACATCATAGTGCAATGCATTATTCATATGTTTGTGGTAATGCTGGTGTAAACAAACCTATTGTTTCATCCCAATATCAAAGTGGTGTTTCTCCCTCCAAACACCACCTCTTTGATCCAACCAATGGGTCAAGGACTTATAGCAGCTTTTAAGGCCTACTACCTGAGGAAGATCTTTGCCCAGGCTATTGCTGCAACTGAGGAAGACACTGATGCAATCCTGTAAGGATTACAACATCTATGACTGCATCAAGAACCTGCTTGGGCTTGGGGTGATGTCACGAAGGAGCGTATGAATGGCATCTGGAAGAAGACACTCATGAGGTTCATCCATGACTTCAAAGGATTTACTAAGATGAGGAGGTTGCAAAAATCAACAAGGCTGTAGTTGAGAAGGCAAACATTTTTAACTGGGGTGTGGATGAGGATGACACTGAGGAGCTCCTAGAGGTGGTTCCTGAAGAGTTGACTAATGAGGAGTTGGAACTGGAACAGGAATGCATGGCTGAGGAACAAGCAAGAGAAAAGGAAACTGCAGAAGAAAAAGAAGAACCCCCCAGAAAATTCACAGTGAAGAGTTTAGCAGAAGCTTTTGCAGACCTCCACAAGCTCCTTAAAACATTTGAAAACATGGGCCCCAACAATGAAAGGTTTTCATTAATAGAGAGGAATGTTCATGGTGCATTATCTGCTTACAAGCAAATCTGTGATGAAAAAAAGAAACAAACCAAACAAACCACCATGGACATATTTCTGAAAAGAGTAACACCTCCTCAAGGAGAGCCTCAGGCAGGTCCTTCAGGAGGTATTCCAGAAGAAGGCATTGTTATCGTAGGAGATGACAGCTCTATGTGTGTTATTGCCCCTGAAGGTCTTCCAGTGGGACAAGACGTGGAGTTAGAAGATAGTGATGTTGATGATCTTGACCCTGTGTAGGCCTAGGCTAATGTGTGTATGTTTTTGTTTTAACAAAAAAGTTTAAAAAGTAAAAAAATAAAAAAATTTAAAAATAGGAGAAAGCTTATAGAATAAAGACGTATGCGAAAAAAAAAATTTTGTTTTTGTTTTTGTGAGGAAGACCGGCCCTGAGCTAACATCTGCCAATCCTCCTCTTTTTGCTGGGAAAGACTGGCCCTGGGCTAACATCCGTGCCCATCTTCCTCCACTTTATATGGGACGCCACCACAGCATGGCTTGACAAGCGGTGCGTGGGTGCGTGCCCAGAATCCGAACTGGCGAACCCCGGGCTGCCGCAGCGGAGCGCAGGTACTCAACCGCTTGCGCCACCAGGCCGGCCCCCGAAAAAATATTTTTGTATAGCTGTACAATATGTTTGTGTTTTTACAAGATAAGTGTTATTACAAAAATGTCAAAAAGTTTTAAAAAATTAAAAAGTTCATAAAGTTATAGTAAGCTAAGGTTAATTTATTATTGAAGAAAGAAAATTTTTTTTTATAAATTTAGTGTAGCCTAAGCATACAGTATTTATAAAGTCTACAGTAATGTCCTAGACCTTCACATTCACTCACTCACTCACCCAGAGCAACTTCTGTCCTCCAGGCTCCATTCATGATAAGTGCCCTATACAGGTGTACCATTTTTTATCTTTTATACCATATTTTTACTGTACCTTTTCTGTGTTTAGATATGTTTAGATACACAAATAATTACCATTGTGTTACAATTGCCCACAATATTCAGTACAGTAACATCCTGTATGGGTTTGTAGCCTAGGACCAATAGACTATACCATAGAGCCTAGGTTATGTGGTAGACCATCTAGGTTTGTGTAAGTAAACTCTGTGATGTTCACACAACAACGAAACCTCCCAGCAATGCATTTCTCAGAATATATCCCTATTATTAAGCAATGCATGACTGTATACTCTTCTGGGAACCAACAAGGACACTAAAGATCTGTAAACACATTTTTAATTTACTTTGTATAAATAAAAGTAGAAGTTTGGTAGGTTTTTGTTTAGTTTTGATTTTGACAGTAATCATTGTTATAATTCAGTTATCATTATATGGTCTTGATATCAGGCCTGACAGTTGCTCTTTATTTTGTAATGAATCAAAATGACAAGGAAAGTTCCAGCCAGAAAGTGTGATGAGCCACTTTATCACTATAGCTCATCACCTAAAGGAGGGGGTAGCCTCTGTTCATGAAATTTGAACTGTGTAGTGATGAGTATTACCAAACAAATAAACAGAAGTAGCCCCTTTTTGAATGTTTAAACAATATTTGCTGTTTTCTGATTATAAAAGTAATGCATGAGAAAGACGGTAGAGCATATAGGCTGAGGGCACTGGCTTCAGAGTTGGAGAGGCCTTGGCTACCGTACATACTTGGTCAGTCACGGCTATGTGACCAAAACTCTCTAAGCTGTGGTTTCCTTAACTGTAAAGTGGGGAGATATTATGGTACCTACCTATAGAAGTTTTATGTGAGGATTTAATAAAACAAAGGCAGTAAAATGCTTACAACAGGGCCTGACTTAAGAAAGAGGCTTAAAAAAAAGAAAATCAAAATGACTAGTAAACCACAAGCCACTATTAACATTTTGATATGTTGGCTTTCAGGCTTTTTTCTGAGACACACACACGCATAACCTATATGTACACACATACATATATGTATATATATACCCACCTTTTTTTCAGTCTTTTACAAATTGGGATCATATTTTATATACAATTTGTATCCTGCTTAATTTTTCCCACATATCTTTATATTTCCCTTGGCATTAGAGATTATTGAAAACAGATTTTCCTGACCTCATAGTGTTATATAACATATGACTGTACATAATTATTTAATCATTACTTTCTTGTGAGATATCTAAGTTATTTCCAATACTTTACCATTATACATATTGCTACTTTAAAGGTTAAAGTGTTTTTAAAATCTTAAGACTTGTCCCTTTTTTTTTGCGCTTCTTTGAGGTTGAACTTTTTCATATGTTTATTGATTACTGGCATTTTAGTGAAATACCTTTTTGTGAATGAATGCAACTTATATAGCTTTTTAGGTAGGATCTCAAGTTTCTGCAATACTGCCAGGCACATAGTAAGTACTCAATAAATATTTGTGGCATGATAAATGAATGAATGGCAAGAGTATTAACTCTTTGTCTATCATATTTGTTTCAAATGTGGTCAAACCTTGAGAAAATTTTTGCCTCTATACATGTACAAAGATAGTGTTACCTTGGTTCTTAGTCTTTATAACCTAATTTTTTTCCGTTCTTTTCTTCCCCCATAGTTCATCCATGAGCTCGGATTTCCCACATTACAACTTCAGGATGCCTAATATTGGATTCCAGAATCTGCCTCTCAACATATATATTGTGGTTTTTGGCACTGCTATATTTGTCTTCATTCTTAGTTTACTCTTCTGTTGCTACTTGATTAGGTAATCAATTTTCATTCTATTTTATTTCAGAATATGTTAAACAATCAATAATAAATCAACTTTCTGCCCTTAGGTTAAAAATTCATAAGTATGAGAATTAGCAAATTTTCCAAAATTAAGGTGGCTTAACATTTTAAGCGTTTATGAGTTATCAGTAAAACACCATTATACAGTCTTCAGTCCTTTCTGCTGATGAGTATTTTACTGTATAGGGGAAAATTGTCTTCATTTATTTTTCCAACATATTAGTACCTGGTCCAGGTACACTTATGTCATTGTCTGTCCCCAAGATTTAATCTACTTTCACAGAGATTTCAAGATTACTTTTCAGCAGGGTGTGTTGCATCATTTGTTAGCTAAAGTCATTAGGGATCAGAAAACAATGTCCAAGACAAGATCCAAGCCTTTAAACACTGGTTCTCACGGTCTGTCACAAAGATTTTAAGCCCCATTTCTTGTCAAACTGGTCAGGTATTCAGGTGATTGATTATCTGTATAAAACACTAAATCTTCCATAAGCTCTACAGCACATGCACAGACAAGTGAGGAAGGCTAACACCTCATTTGAAGGAGTAATGGATTTGGCTAGTAAAGATTCACGATAGACTGACTTATAATTGTTTAAGCAGGCATTTTTCTCTTTTTAAGTTTTTAAATAGGGCCTAATTTTCAAAGCCAAAACTGAGACTATAAAAATTTTTATAGTGTATTGTTCAAAGAGCTTTATGGAGTAAAAGAGTAGAAAATTGAATTTTATTAAACAACTATACATCTAACAATTTTTAGTGTTTGCACAATGTATGATTATGGTTAAGATAAGTACCACCATCAGATATCTTTCAGCAATAATTCATTGTTGCCACCAGTGTTTTGGGGCATTCACTTGCTGATGGTCAAATTCTAATGAATTTAGTGTGTAGTTTCTGATTTTCTGACAAGTGACTTTCATTCTTTGTAGAAAGGGAATCTTTTCTGAAGTTCTCACAAAATGTAATCGCTCCTTATATCTCCTAGATATGTGATTTTTAGGTCTTGCTCAGAGAAATAAATTAAGTACTTAGCTAATATAATTATAGCATTTGGGGAAAACTTTTTAAAAATCTATTTCCAGAAATTTCCTTTTTTTTTTAAACATTTCGTTAATAATAGTTTGCTTAATACTTACGTTAACATTTATCATTTTTTTTAAAAGTAGGCATTAGCCATACCACAAACAAGACCTCACGGCATTAAAATATATTTTTTTCAGACCTACTAAATTTTTTGATAATTCCTCTACAAATAGTGATTTAACTCAGAAATTTGTGAATTTAATATTTGAGACCAAATTATTTTTTAAAAGAAGACAAAAATCATACAAAAATACAACAAAATGTAAAAAAAGGAAAGGTTCATTAAGGAAGAGTTATCATATATAAAATATTCTAAATGTATAGCTCATAGTACAGTTTTTATTACTATGTCAAAGAATTAATTAAGCCTTTAACTTTTTTGTTTTAAGAAAAACACTAATATACCAATTGTAATTCTGGGTAGACTTGTTGAGAAATAGGTTGTGAAACACCGTTTACGTCATTGTATTCCTTTTAATAATCAAGAAATAAGTAAAGACAAAGAAAAAAATGATAGAAATTGTTTTCATGCATTATTGTTGTATTTCATTTTATCCTTTCAGGATCCTTTTTATTGTTTTTTATCATTAAGCTAACAAAGCAAATAAGTGGGATCTGCTACGCTAAAATAAAATTATCTTGTTTAATCAGAGAAGCCAGTCATGTTCAAACATTTCTAAACTTCATTTACAAGTCGTCAGTACCATTTTGGAAAATTTAATCATGACTTAAGGAGCTTTCCCTTTCTGATAATCCTAGTTTGTTACTTTTAACCTTTAAAATGTTAAGTTTGGATGTAACGAGTCATTTGCAGTTAATCTGGAGATTCATGGATTCAGCTCCTCTAAAATTACCCAAGCCCATTTTTGTTGTTGTTGTTGTTGTTCTTTTTGTGAGGAAGATCAGCCCTGAGCTAACATCCATGCTAATCCTCCTCTTTTCGCTGAGGAAGACCGGCTCTGAGCTAACATCTATTGCCAATCCTCCTCCTTTTTTTCCCCAAAGCCCCAGTAGATAGTTGTATGTCGTAGTTGCACATCCTTCTAGTTGCTGTATGTGGGACGCGGCCTCAGTATGGCCGGAGAAGTGGTGCGTTGGTGTGCGCCCGGGATCCGAACCCAGGCTGCCAGTAGCGGAGCACGTACCGCTAAGCCACAGGGCCGGCCCACCCAAGCCCATTTTTGAACATAACTTAAGCTTTCCAGCACTTTCCTAGGGGCTCTTCTGTTCTCAGGCAGAAAGATTTCTCCAGTCACAGCCAGACTCGTCAGAAACACAGGAGGGATACAACTTAAGTCTAAATGAGATACCCACCACCAACCACAATCTTACACAACACTGTAGTATAGAATCTGCTGCCTGTGATAGGGCTATGAATAGATCACTACTGGAGCACAAAAGAAGGACATCTTACCTTGCGAAGAGTGATCCTATTTTATAACGAATCATATAATATTCTAATTTGTGTGTGTTATTCATCTCTCTCTGCAGATAGATATTTGTTTGTTCTGTTTGCTGTATTCCAAGTACACAGAACAGTGCCTGGCACAGTATTGGCACTCAATCAATGTTTGTTGGGTAAATGAAAGAATGGTGTCCCTAGTAGGAAGTCACCAGATATGCATAAAACTGAAAAATCAAGAAGTAGCAACACAAGAAAGGTATTTAGATACATGGAAATAAATATTAAAATAGTGAGCTAAAGGGGAAAAAATGGTTATCTCTGGAGAAGAGGGCAGAGGACTGCTGATTTTTTTGTTACTAACCCTGTAGAACTATATATGACTTTGCAATATATGCATATATAATTGTGATAAAATTAAAAACTAAAAGTAGAGGGAAAATTTTGAGTTACTTAATAGAAATTATACGGTCTTGAACCAAGATAATAACAGTAGAGCTAGAGAGGGTGATATGGATAGTTGTGAGAAATATTTGGGAAGTGAAAATGAACAGAATTTGGTGACTGGACATTAAGGACAAGAAAAGGATGAGCTTAGATTCTTTCCTCGACTTCTGGTTTAGGCAGCTGGGTGGAGAGCAGCAGTCCCTTCACAGAAATAGAAAATGGATGGTCATGTTTGGGGTGGAAGGATGATAGATTCTGTTTCAGACATGGGAGGACAGAATAACAAGCAAGATGTTTAGTACACAGTTGGATATATAGGTCTAAAGCTTATGAGAAGTCTCATCTGGAAATAGGAGGTCATGTAATAAGAGGTGGAAGCTGAAGCCAGAGTGTCTCCTAGAGAGAATGTGTGTTGTGAAATAAAATGGGTCCAGGAAGAATCCTAGGGAAACATTGATATTTAAGAGGAGCCCATAAAAAAGACTAGGAGAGGGGGCCAGCCCGGTGGCACAAGTGGTTAAGTGCGCACGCTCTGGGGTTCGCCGGTTCGGATCCAGGGCACGCACCACTTGTCAAGCCATGGTGTGGTGGCATCCCATATAAAGTGGAGGAAGATGGGCATGGATGTTAGCCCAGGGCCAGTCTTCCTCAGCAAAAAGAGGAGGATTGGCAGATGTTAGCTCAGGGCCGATCCTCCTCACAAAAAAAATAAATAATAAGACTAGGAGGGGATAGCAGGAAAATCATGAGAGAGGTGCCCCACAAGTTAGAGTTTCAGTGGATTGAGTTAGTTTTGTCAGCTGCTTCCAGGGAGGTCCAGTAAGAGAAGAATTGAAAAGTTCCCATTACGCTTGACAGTTAGGTGTGCATCTATAATCTTTGTTAGAAAAGTTTCAGTAATGTGGGTACGGGGTAATGAAAGGCAGGCTGTAATGGGGCAAAGCCTGACCAGCAGGTGAAATGAATACAAGGAATATAACCTCCTCTTTGAAGAATCTTGGCTGAGAAAAGATTGGGGGAGTGAGCAGTTGCTATAGAATCAAGGAAGTATTTTGGTGTTTGGTTTTTTTTTTTTCCCCAAGATAGAGATTTGGGCATATTTTAATACTGTATTATAATATTTTTATTAATATTAAGGAGAATGAACTAGTTGTGGATTTGTGAGAATGAATGAATCATGGAAGTGAGAAGAAACACATCTAAAAGTTATAGTAGTATTAATCCTAAGCAAGAGAATAACCTTATTAAGACAGAGATGAAGGTAACTGTGGAGCACAATATACATACAGGTATATGGGGCTGGGATCGAGAGAGCTGCGTACCTGACAACCTTTCTTTCTCTGTAAAGTAGTTGAAAATGCTGGGGAAGGAGGTGGTAGAATAAAGCTTGAAGAGAGTGGCTGGGTTTGAAGCGACTACTACATGGAAGCTTGGGATACTGAGCATGAATAGGTAGAATTAGAGAGCAATGTGGAGGGTCTGGCTGAGAATGGAGAACACAGATTTGTAGTGGCCATAAGCTACATGGTTTTATCATTTTCTCCAGCACTGTTCAGCCTTGTTAATCATGTCCCCTTACATACTTTTTTAGGAATAAATATTTATTAGGCTTACTATTAGACTTACTATGTCAGATCCTGTGCTGTGCATTGCAGTTAATCTAGGTAATTTTATTATCTTTATTTTACAGATGTTAAATAATTTTCCTACAGACACACAGATAAAAGTTGGTTAGAGCTGGGCCTCAACCCAGTTGTGTCTGACCCCCAAGTTATGTGCTCTTAACCACTTGAAAAGTAATAATAAATTGTATTTATCAGGCTTCATTCCAAAATAACTATTTAAGAATTTCATAATCACTCTCAAAAGACAGATTTGTATATTGAGGCTATCTAAAACTGTTTTTTTTATTTTGAACCTGGGATTTTATTTATTTATTTATTTATTTTGTGTGAGGAAGATTAGCCCTGAGCTAATGTCCGTTGCCAATCCTCCTCTTTTTGCTGAGGAATATTGGCCTGGGGCTAACATCTGTGCCCATCTTCCTCTACTTTATATGGGACGCCGCCACAGCATGGCTTGACAAGTGGTGCGTCAGTCCTTGCCAGGGATCCGAACCTGCGAACCCCAGGCCGCCGAAGCGGAACGCCGAAACTTAACCGCTACACCACCGGGCCAGCCCTTGAACCTGGGATTTTTTAATGAAGACAGTACCTACTTTTGTTTTAAATAATGGATAACAAGCTACTTAAGAAAAAGGAAATAAAAAATGTTATTCCTCAGTCTTATCTCCTTTCACCAAATAAGTCACAATCTGTATTACTAGTATGTTTCGTGGGAGGAATAGCAAAAAGATATTTGTGTTAAGTGCATAGCAAATGCAAAATAGTGCAATCTAAAATATTAGGTAATTAGTGAGACTTAGAGTAAGGGAGTAATCAGAAGGGTGAAGTTAATTAAACTAGGACTTCCTAGAAGGGCTGAATATTTGAGCCACGGATTGAAGGAAAAAGTGAGCACAAATTGACCCATGCTGTGGCTAGAAGTAACAATGCTCTGGGAAAATACGCAGCTCCAACTGAAAGAGTCAAATAAGCAAAATAAATTTACAAATCAAGGCTCATTTTAATGAACTCCTAATGGAGTTCATTTTATTCCTTTACATAACTGTACACTTCTCTTGGTAAAACAAGCAGACAAAAAAACAGGATATAGATGATTTGAACTAGTTATATGATTAATAAATTTGACCTAATTAAGAGAAATTTATAGTTTTAAAATCATATATTAGACAAGAAAGACTTGAAAACCAGTGATATAAGTTTTCGTTTCATGGAGCTAAAAGAAAAAAAAAAGCCAGTTAAACTCAAAAGAAAGAGAAGGAAGAAAACTGAAAGGCTAAGCACAGCCGTCAATAAAATAGAAAACAAATGTATAATAGAATCATTGAAACCAAAAGCTAATTCTTTGGAAAGATTAACAAAATTGATGACTCTCTAGAAAGACTGATCAGGAAAAAGAGGAGAGAAAACATAAACTACTGCTATCAGAAATGAAAAAGGGGACATTACTACAAATCCTACAGACATTAAAAGATCACAAAGGATATTATGAACAACTTTATGCCAAAAAATTTGCACTTTCAGTTGAATTATACATTTTCCTAGAAAAAATATAATGCATCAAAACTGATACTAGAGTTGGGGCCGGCCCAGTGGCATGGTGGTTGAGTTCGCAGGCTCTGCTTTGGCAGCCCAGGATTTGCAGGTTTGGATCCCAGGCATGGACCTGCACGTGGCTTATCAAGCCATGCTGTGGCAAGCGTCCCACATATAAAGTAGAGGAAGATGGGCACGGATGTTAGCTCACGGCTAATCTCCCTCACAAAAAAAAAATACCCCAAAACAAAAAACTGATAATAGAAATGGCATTTATGAAAAATGACAACTAACATCATACTCAACAGTGAATGACTGAAAGCTTTCCCCCTAAGATCAGGAACAAGACAAAGATGCCTGTTTTCACCACTGCTATTAAACATTGTACTAGAAGTTCTAGCCAGAGCATTTAGGCAAGAAAAGGAAATAGAAGGCATCCAACTGGAAAGAAAGAAGTAAAACTATCTCTTTTTGAAGATGACATGATTTTATATACAGTCATGTAACATATAATGACATTTCAGTCAATGACAGACCACACATACAATGGTGGTCCCATAAGATTAGTAGCATATAGCCTAGGTTTGTAGTAGGCTATACCATCTAGGTTTATGTAAGTACCCTCTATGATGTTCACATAATGACAAAATTGCCTAACAATGCATTTCTTAGAACATGTCCCCATCATTAAGTGACACATGACTGTATAGACAATCCCATAGAATCCACAAAAAAAAATCTACTAGAACTAATAAATTAAGCAAACTTTCAGGGTACGAAATCAACACACAAAAATCAGTTATATTTCGGCCGGCCCGGTGGCGCAAGCGGTTAAGTGCGCGCACTCCACTGCGGCGGCCCGGGGTTCGCTGGTTCGGATCCCGGGCGCGCACCGACGCACTGCTTGGTAAGCCATGCTGTGGCGGAGTCCCATATAAAGTGGAGGAAGATGGGCACCGATGTTAGCCCAGGGCCATCTTCCTCAGCAAAAAAAAAAAAAGAGGAGGATTGGCGGATGTTAGCTCAGGGCTGATCTCCTCACAAAAAAAAAAAAAAAAAAAAAAAAAAAATCAGTTATATTTCTATACACCAGCAAGGAACAATCTGAAAAGGAAACAATTCCATTTTCAATAGCACCCAAAAGAATAAAATTCCTAGGAATAAATTTAACCAAGGAGATGAAAGCCTTATATACCAAAAACTACAAAATTTTGTGGAAAGAAATTAAATAAATGGAAAGACATCCTATGTTCATGGATTGGAAGACTTCAAATTATTAAGATGTCAGTACTCCTCAAAGCAGTCTACAGATTCAATGCAATCCCTATCAAAATTCCAATAGCCTTTTATGCAGAAATGGAAAAACTGATCGTCAGTTCATTTGGAACTGCAAGGGGCCCTGAATAGCCAAAACAATATTGAAAAAGAAAAAACAGGAAGACTCACACTTCCCAATTTCAAAACTTACTGCAAAGCTATGGTAATCAAAACATTGTGGTATTGGCATAAGAATAGACATATAAACCAGTGAAATAGAATTGAGAGTCAAGAAATGAACCCAAAGATCTATGGCCAATTGATTTTTTTTTTTTATAATTTTATTTATTTATTTTTCCCCCAAAGCCCCACTAGACAGTTGTATGTCATAGTTGCACATCCTTCTAGTTGCTGTATGTGGGACACAGCCTCAGTATGGCCGGAGAAGTGGTGTGTCGGTGCGCACCCGGGATCTGAACCCGGGCCGCCAGCAGCGGAGTGCGCGCACTTAACCACTAAGCCATGGGGCTGGCCTATTTTCAACAAGAGTGCCAAGACCATTCAATGGGGAAAGGATAGTTTCTTCAACAAATGGTGGGACAACTGAATAATAGATGCAAAAGAATGAAGTTGAACCCCTACCTCATATCCTATATAAAAATTAACTCAAAAATAGATCAATAACCTAAATATAAGAGCTAAAACTATAAAACTCTTGGAAGAAAACAGGGATAAATCTTAATGACCTCAAATTGGCAATGGATTCTTAGATTTGACACCAAAAGCACAAGCAACAAAAGAAAAAATAGGTAAATTGGACTTATAAAAATTAAAAACATTTGTGCATCAAAGAACATTATTGAGAAAGTGAAGACAACCTACAGAATGAGAAATATTTGCAAATCATATATCTGATAAGTGTTTAATATCCAGAATATATTTTAAAAAACTCTTACAACTCAACAACAAGAGAGCTGAATTTAAAAATAGGCAAAGGACTTAAATAGCCATTTCTCCAAAGAAGATATACAAATGGCCAACAAGTACATGAAAAGATGTTCAATATCATTGGTCATTAAGGAAATGCAAATTAAAACCACAATGAGGGGCCAGCCCGGTGGCATGGTAGTTGAGTTTGTGCGCTCCGCTTCGGCGGCCCAGGGTTTGTGGGTTTGGATCTCGGGCACTTACCTATGCACCGCTTATCAAGCCATGCTGTGGCACGCATCCCACATATAAAGTAGAGAAAAATGGCATGGATGTTGGCCCAGGGCCAGTCTTCTTCAGCAAAAAGAGGAGGATTGGCAACAGATGTTAGCTCAGAGCTAATCTTCCTCACAAAAAAAAAAACAGAAAACCACAATGAGATACCACTTCACACCTACTAGGATGCTGTAATCAAAAATACGAAAAATTTCAAGTGTTGGCAAGGATGTGGAGAAAGAGGAACCCTCATACATTGCTAGTGGGAATGTATAATGGTGTAGCTGCTGTGGAAAAGGGTTCAGTGGTTCCTCAAAAAGTTAAACATAGAATTACCATATGACCTCCAAATTTCACTACTAGATATGTACCCGAGACAAATGAAGAGATATATCCACACAGAAACTTGTACAGGAATGTTTACAGCAGCATTATTCATAATGGCTAAAAGGTGTAAACCATCCAAAAGTCCATCAACAGATGAATGGATAAACAAATTGTGGCATATACATAAAATGGAATATTATTCAGCCATAAAAAGGAGTGTGAAGTACTGATACATGCTACAAGTACAATGAGCCTCAAAACTATTATGCTAAATGAAAAGCCAGACACAAAAGGTCACATATTGTATGATTTCTTTTATATAATATATCCATAATAGGCAAATCCATAGAGACAGCAGATTAGACGTTACCAGAGGGATGAGGGAAGAGGGCAATGGGGAGTGACTACTTAATGAGTACCAGATGTTTTTTAGAGAGTGATGAAAAAGTTTTGAAACTAGAGAGAACTGGTGGTTGCACAATATTGCACAACTAAATACCACTGAGTTATACACTTTAAGATGGTTAATTGTATGTTATGTGAATACAAATACAGGAATAATAAAAAAATTATTAAAAACTGACTCAATAAAAAATAGAAAATATTAATAATTATAGATCTAATAAGAAATTGAATGTGTTATTAAAGTGTTCCCACAAAGAAACTGCAAGCCAGGTAACTTCACCAGTGAATTCCTCCAAACATTTAAGGAAAAAAATATCACTCTTATATGACTCTTCCAGAGAGTAGAAGTAGAAGAAATACTTCTCAATTCATGTAATGAGGCCAGCATAATTTTGATTCCAAAGCCTGACAGGGACATTACAAGAAAGTAAATTATAAACTAATCTCTCTTATGAACAAAATATTAGTAAATCAAATTCAGGAATGTGCAAAAAGGGTAGTACATCATAACCAAGTGGGGTTTATTTCAAGAATGAAGGTTGTTTTAACATTTGAAAATCAATACTATATACCACATTAACAGAAAAGGGAAAAAAGCGTTTGATAAAAATGCCTATTCATGATTTTTTAAAAATCAAAAACTAGGATACAAGGGAACTTTGTTTATTTGAATCAAGGGTATCTACAAAAAATCTAGAGAAAACATCGTACTTAATAGTGACATATCAATAGGGACATTCACTGTCACCACTTTTATTTAACATTGTCCTGGAGGTCCTAGCCAGTGCAGAAAAAAAGGAAGGAAAGAAAAGTGATATAAAGAATAAAGAGGAAAAATATGTAAAGTTATGAAGGCAGAGTTTAAACTGTCATTATTTGCTGACAAAATGATTGTATTAAAAAACCCAAAAGATTCTACAGATAAACTATATAGAATTAATAAGTGAACTTAGCAAGTCACTAGATGGAGGATCAGTATATAAAATTTTTTTCTATATAGTAGCAACAAGAATTAGAAAATGAAAAAACATACCATTTATAGTAGACCAAAAATTACCAAGTAACTAGGAATAAAGCTAATGAAAGATTTATAAGTGTTCTACCTATGAACGTGTAGAGAGAAATTAAGGAAGATCTAATAGAGCAATATACTATGTTCATAGGTTGGAACCTGAGTCTTGCAAAGATGTCAGTTCTATCCCAATTGACCTAAAATTCCATACAATCTCAGTCAAAATCCCAGCAGATTTTTTTGTGGAAATTGACAAGCTCATGAAATTTATATGAAAATGCAGAGGACCAAGAATAGCCAAGACAGTAGTTAAGAGCAAAGCTTGAGGACTTATGTTACTAGACCCCAAGACTTGTTACAAAGCTCCAGTACTTAAAGCAGAGTGCTATTCACCTAGCACCCAGATCTGGGTTTCTAAATACTATTCTCCAATAAAAGGAACCAAGGTTCTTTGGAAGAAGTGGTTAATTGCGCAACTGGGGCATGGAAAATACAAGGTGAGCCTGGAACACCTTTCGCTGCCAGTAAGCAAGGAAATCCATGGAAAAGGATAAAAGCATGTTGAAAGGACACAGGAGTCAACCTGGTAGAGCTCCTAAAGGCCAAACGTAAATCAATTTGAGTGACAAAATAAATAATGATCATATTATAACCCATAGACTAAAGCAAATATCCATGAGTCCATACGAATATAAATAAATGAGGAAGAAGGGACATCTCTTCCTTACAGAAGAATTCCAATTAATATATGTACAAGGGATTAGGAAACTACAGAACCACCACCAGGCAAACACTCCAGTAATTGTTACAAGCAAAATGGGTGCTAAAATCAATGGGCAAAAGCTTGAGAAAAAATAGAATTTTGCATAGTTTCAACATCTCTCCCCCAAGATATTGATCAGTTACAAAGGGGAAAATCGTAACGTTACAGGGGAGAGACCCAGTAAACACTGCCATAACCAAGTGATCATGGTTAATTTGTCAAAATCTTGAAAGACAAAGGAAAAATAAGGAACTGTCACATACTAAGGAGACTAAGGAGACATTACTAGATGCAAGGTGGGATTTTGGATTGGATCATAGAATGAGAAAAGGACGTTAGTGAAAAAACTGGTTAAATTCGAATAAAGTCTGTTGTGTAGTTAATATATCAATATTAATATCAGTATCATATCAGTGTTAATTTCCTGGTTTTGATCATTGTACTCTGGTTGTATAAGATGTGAACAATGGAAATGCTGAGAGAAAGGTATATGTGAACTCTGCTATTTTTTTTGCAACTTCTCTGTAAGTCTGAAATTATTTCAAAATAAAGGTTTTCTTAAAAAAACTGGCATGGTGTTGATACAAGGAACATTAGTTTCCCAGGGCTGTTGTAACCACAAACTGGGTGACTGAAAACAACAGAAATTTAATCTCACATTTCTGGAGACTAGAAGTTCAAAATCAAGGTGTCAAGCAGAGCCATGCTCTTCTGAAGTCTCTAGGGGAATATCCTTCCTTGCCTCTTCTAGCTCCTGGTGGTTACCGGCAATCCTTGATGTTCTTTGGCTTGTAGCTGCATTGCTTCAGTCTCTGTCTCTGTCTCTGTCTTCACCTGGCCTTCTTCCCTGTGTCTCTGTATGTCCTTTCCTCTTCTTCTAAGGACACCAGTCATACTGGATTTAGGATCCATTCTAATCCCAATATGACCTCATTTTAACTAATTAATAATCTGCAAAGACTCTATTTCCAAATAAGGTTACATTCTGAGGTTCCAATTGGACATGAATTTTTGAGGGAACACTATTAAACCCAGTATACAAGAATAGGCAGATAGACCAGTGGAACAGAATACAAACTCTATAAAACAGACCCACATATTGGGTCTGACTTACAACAGATGTGCCACTGCAATGCAGTGGAAAAAGGAAGGTCTTTTCAATAAATGAGTCAATTGAAAATCTCCATGTGGATAAAAAGAATCTTGACCCCTACCTCACATCATGCATAAAGACTAATTTCAGATGGATCATAAACCCAAATGTGATAGGTAAAATAAATTGTTTTCGTGATACACACAAGAGAATATCTTCATGATCTAGGGGTAGGCAAAGATTTCTTTAACTGGACACAAAAAGAACTGACATTATTGGAAAAAGTTGATAAATTGGATTTAATTGAAATTAAAAGCTTCTGTTCATCTAAAGATAACCACTAAGAGAATGAAAAAGCAAGCCATAGAGTAGGAGAAGATAATTGCAGTACATAGACCTAACAGACAGCTTGCATCTAAAATATATAAAAAACTCCTACAAATCAATAAGAAAAAGGTAGACAACTAATATTTTAATTTTTTTTTTTTGTAAGGAAGATTAGCCCCTGAGCTAATATCTGTTGCCAATCCTCCTCTTTTTGCTGAGGAAGATTGGCCCTGGGCCACCGTCCTTGCCCATCTTCCTCTGCTTTACATGTGGGACACCTGCCACAGCATGGCTTGATAAGCCGTGTGTAGGTCCACGCCTGGGATCTGAACCCGCGAACCCTGGGCTGCCAAAGCAGAGTGTGTGAACTCAACCATAATAGGAAAAGACCTGAACAGGCATTTCATAAAAGAAGATATCCAAATGGGCAATAAGCATAACAGAGGGTTCTTAAACATCATTTGGGAAATGCAAATTAAAACTGAAATGAGATACCACTGAACACCCACTAGATCAGCTAAAATTTCTTAAGCTGACGCTACCAAGCAGTGGCAAAGAGGTGTAAAACTAGAACTCTCCTGCATTACCTATATGAGTAGAAATCAGTACAAGCACTTTGGACCAACAATTCTCCTAGGTATATACTCAACAGGAATGAGTCTATATGTCCCCTAAAAGACATGTAGAAGAATTTGTGTAGCAGCTTTACTCATAATAGCCCAAAACAGGAAGTAATCTAAACATTCATCAACAGTAGGTGGATTGGGCTGGCCCTGTGGCTTAGCAGTTAAGTGCTCACGCTCCGCTACTGGCGGCCCAGGTTCGGATCCCGGGCGCGCACCGACGCACCGCTTCTCCGGCCATGCTGAGGCCGTGTCCCACATACAGCAACTAGAAGGATATGCAACTATGACATACAACTATCTACTGGGACTTTGGGGGGGGAAAAAAAGGAGGAGGATTGGCAATAGATGTTAGCTCAGAGCCGGTCTTCCTCAGCAAAAAGAGGAGGATTAGCACGGATGTTAGCTCAGGGCTGATCTCCCTCACAAAAAAAAAAAACAGTAGATGGATAAATAAATTGTTTAATATTCATATGGGTGGAACACTGTATGTCAGTCAAAAAGACGGAATTACTGCAACAACATGAATGAGTTTCACAAGTAATTGTTGACTGGGAGAAGCCAATACAAAAGAGTATATACCAAATGATCCATTTATGTGAAGTTCAAAAACAAGCATAGTTAATCTACAATGATAGAAATCAGGATAATGGGTACCTCTAGGAGTGGGTATTGATTAAGAGGAGTCATTTCCGGGGGGGCTGGAAATGTTCTATATCTTGATCTGGGTGATAGTTACACTGGTGTGTGTGTGTGTGTATTTAATATTTAGCTGTATTAAGGTTTTTGTACATTAAATCTGTTATACTTAAAATTTTTAATAAAAAATGTGATATATTAAATATTGAAATAAGTGGACTATGAGTATAAAAAGAATTGAGGCTTCATTAAAATATTTGTTGGTTTGAGGGCCGGCCCCATGGCTTAGCGGTTAAGTGCGCACGTTCTGCTACTGGGGGCCCAGGTTCAGATCCCGGGCGTGCACCGACGCACCGCTTCTCCGGCCATGCTGAGGCCGCATCCCACATACAGCAACTAGAAGGATGTGCAACTATGACATACAGCTATCTACTGGGGCTTTGGGGGCAAAAAAAAAGGAGGAAGATTGGCAATAGATGTTAGCTCAGAGCCGGTCTTCCTCAGCAAAAAAATATATATATATATGTTGGTTTGAGATTTTGTTTTAATGAGATTTCACTTGAACTTACATTTGGATGACATTTTATGGTTCACTTGTCACTTTCTCATAGCATGGTAACAGATGTATTATTTGGGTGTATTCTAGGATAAAGATTGATTTTAAACCATAAATTATATAACTTAATACCCCAAATCAGTTTTTTTTCCCCAGATTGTCATATTAGTCATCTCAATGTCGCATTGCTCATTTCTTTCTTTTAGGCTAAGACATCAAGCACACAAAGAATTTTATGCCTACAAACAGGTGAGAAATTTGCTTCAGATTGGCTTTGATTGTGTTTTTTACCAAAAAATGAGAACTCAGATTTCTACTTATATTTTAAACTGAGACTAGATTTACTTATGTTCATTTTAGCATTTCACTTGCCAGTTTGCAGTACAAAATAGATCAACTTCAAATATTCTTCTTTTCTTTCTTAAGTATTATTTGAAGTTATAGAAAGTTCAGATAATATAATAATATAATTTAACAGAGAACTTTAGCCAACATTTTGCTAAGGAGAAATGGTGTAGCTTATAATCTTTAAATTACTGTTATCCTACTTGGAGTTCAGAAATTCCATTAAATGCAGTTTTTTTCTCCTTCTCCATTAGCAGACACACCAGTTTCTCAGAGATGACCAGCTCTGTTAGAGTGATCTCATCTCCTCCCCCTTGTACGTTAAATGTTAGTTCTTGTCACATCACTAGAAGTCCAGATACTTGGATCATCGCTGTTGACCTCTAACCCTTTGTACTATCCCTTTACTGATTTGTTCTTTAAGGTAATAAACTTAGCTTTTCTTGAAGGTCAAGTAAAATTTGTTTTTTCTTCCATGTGCCATCCATTAACATTTTATCACTGACACCAAACAGTGGGCCTAGGTGTTCCTTAATTTTCTTTTTGGCTCTAAGAATGAAATTATTTTTGTTGTCCTTAGCAATTTGTTTTTTTTTTTTTTTTTTTTGGCAAACTTCAGCTTATTTGGGTCTTTAACCTTGCTGACACTGATGTTACAGAATCATGTCACCATTTTAGGATTTCATATCTTTTTGTCCATGTCTCTTTGAAATCTGAGCTCATTGGTGAGTTCCTTAGGTGTCCACACTGATGTCCGTAGGTAACCCTGCGCTCTTCCTCATGGGTCTCATGTGGGATTCACACATGGAGTAGAATGTTTTAGTTTTCTAAATGAATGAATCTTTTTGTCTCAATTCTATCATAATCCTAACAACCTACAAGATATTTGTATGTAAGCTAGTTAGAAAGTAAAATTGGCCTTGGCGGTCATTTTAAAAGGTGAAATCAACTGATAGAACTAATAGTCACAAGACAGTAAAAATGGACTTTAAGATATACTGAATTATAAATTTAGTATGTCCCTGCATAGCTGGATGGTAGCTTCTGGTTGTGATTTCTGAAAATGAGATTTGCCCTCAAAACCATGTTTGGTTCAGGAATGTAAGATACTCAAAATTTAGAGATTTTCCCCAAATTTCACTTGCCTGTTTTTTCACTTTATGATGAAATATAATTCTAATAAGTTTATTCTCAGAAATTTTCTTTTTAAATAGTAATCTGCCCTATTATCACTTGGCATTCCTTTTAACTGATATTTAGTCACCACAAAGTCAGGTTAGGGACAGCAGTTGGATGAATTTTAAGCTCATTTACATAATTCTGCGTAGAGCTAAAGTTTCTGAGCATAGTGATGTATAATAATAAGCAAAACTTCCAAAATTAAGATTTACCTTACTTTCTAATCTTTTATGAATTACTAATCAGTCAGTCCCATCAGCCAGTGCTGTGTTTTACTGAATCATAAGACAATCGACCTCATTTATTTTCCCCCTATATTAGCCCTTAGTCTAGATGGGCAAGTGTTAACGTCTTTTCCCAAAAGTTAATCTATTCTCAAAGAGATTTTAAAATTGCTTTTCAGAAGAATATTGCATCATTGCTCAAGTTAAAAGAATGTTGCTAAAATGTTCTGTCTCAAACTGTAAAAGAGATTCTCTCCAATATTGCCTAGGAGGGGAATGAGCTATATACACAAAAGAAAAATATTTGTGAGTATAATGAGAAATTTTTTAAATTACAGATTTAGATGGGCGTAAGAACATACTTTTTTATCTTACAGGTTATATTAAAAGAGAAAGTAAAAGAACTGAATTTACATGAGGTAAGTTGCCTGTAAGTATTTTAATCTTGAGCTATTTTCTAATAAGTGGTATGCTGTGGTATGCTTCAACATCTTTCTTTTCAGAAGGTGAAAAAAATTAGGCTCATTTTGATCAGCTTAATAGAATATTTGAGAGTGAGGTCACATAAAAATCAATTGTATGAAGACTTTAAGAGAGTAACATAACTCTTTTTTTTTTTTTTTTGAGGAGATCAGCCCTGTGCTAACATCTGTCAATCCTCCTCTTTTTTTGCCAAGGAAGACTGGCCCTGGGCTAACATCTGTGCCCATCTTCCTCCACTTTATATGGGACGCTGCCACAGCATGGCCTGGCAAGCAGTGCGTCGGTGCGCGCCCGGGATCCTAACCGGCGAACCCGGGCCGCCACAGCGGAGCACGCGCACTTAACCGCTTGCGCCACCGAGCTGGCCCCCATAACTCGTATTTTTAATAGGGATGGTGCCAATGTAAGATTTCATAGCAGAGATGCTGCTTGCTGTCCATGCTATATGTGTAGGAGACAGATATAAATTAGTTTTTCTACTCAAGATGAATTTGCACTAATTTCACACTTAAAAATGTTCCCGGCAGCCCCTTCTTACCAATTGCACAAAAAAGACAGTGATTACTTCATGAGGATGGGGGTTTGGGGAGGTGAGGCAGAGGAATGGAACAGGGAAGAACATATAGGGAGGGAGAGAGAGGAATCCTCAGGATTGTCTAGTGATGAGGGTGCATGGTTGGTTCACAGGTGTCACTATGTTATTATGCTTCGTAACTTAAATACAAAAGTCTGTGTGTATCCTTAAGACACCAGTCTGTAAGAGTTCTTTTTCCTTTCATTCCTTATGTTGCCTCTGACTACAAATATTCAGAATTTTTATTTTTAATTTTAGGGCCCTTTCTCTTCCTCCCTGTCTGAGTTTTTGAATTGGTGTTTAAAGCAAGGACTTGGAAAGCTGCACATTTTAATATCTGTGTTTTATATAATCTAACTGTGGTGAAGCTACATTGTCAGTCACTTCAAAGAGAGTTAATTTGTGAAATTATTTGAATAATAATAAAAATAATGTTTTGTATTATTGTTAAACACTGAAATCGTCTACTGCTCCTTTGCTCTTTCTACATATTTTTTAATCAGAGTTCATATGTTACAACATTTTAGACCTAACCTTGGATTAAACTCAAGCATTGATTACTGTTTGATTTTTAAAGATTTTATTTATTTATTTATTTTTTCCCCCCAAAGCCCCAGTAGATAGTTGTATGTCATAGCTGCACATCCCTCTAGTTGCTGTATGTGGGACGCGGCCTCAGCATGGTGGGAGAAGCGGTGCGTCGGTGCACGCCTGGGATCCGAACCCGGGCCGCCAGCAGCGGAGCGCGCGCACTCAACCGCTAAGCCATGGGGCCGGCCCTACTGTTTGATTTTTAAATTTTCCCAAAAGTTAATTTTGGCACATGGCCAAAATTAACATGACATAATAGAGGGTAATCTCTTTTCTATTTGGGGTCTCTTTAATGACTGTAAATAAAAAGATTAAATTCTGACATACATTAGCAATATTGAATAACCAGGTTTGTCAGGAACAGAAGTCTTCCTTATTGGTTTGACCCATTAGTTTAGAATTTTTATCCTGAATTAGTGCATTGTGTTGCATTGTTATGTATCAGAGTTAGTATCCCAGCTGCACCCACCAATTCCAGTTTTGCTGAGTCTGACCAAGCTACTGATCCTCCCTCCCCCTGTTGTTTGAAGCTATAGCTAGGAAAACCTAACCTTGCTCTACAGCTTGCTTCTAGAGGCCATCAGGTATTTTTTGCAATGCATTTGGTCCTTTCTGATTGCATTTCTTGGTGATGAAACGATTTGTCAAACTTTTTTGTGTGTGCATTACTGTAGCCTAATTATACTGTACCTATAATTACAGTGATATGTAGCTTGGTCCTGTGTAAGCACATGGAATTTCAATATGGATGCTGTTATTATTGAATAATTATAATAGTAAAAAATCAGAGACAAAGTAAATGTCCCTCAATAAATAAAACATGATTCACTGGCAGATCATCCACCAAGGAGGGAGGGAGGGAGAGAAGAAAGGAAACCTGATACAGTGATTCATACAATGAGGTACTATACAGCAGACAAAATTAAGGAACGAGCTCTCTCTGTAGATAGATCAGCCTGGACAGATCTCTAACAGGACCTTGAAAAAAGCAAGCTACAAAATGATAAAAATATTTATATCACATATGTAAACTAAAATAACCACCACATTGTTCATGGATTTATATGCCTACTGTAAAGTGTTTTACTGGATTTGAGAAGGATGCATAATGATCACACAGAAGAGGAGAGAAGAGGAAAAAGATAAGAGGAAGTTGGTCAAAAGGGATGTTAGTTTTATATGTAATGTTCTTAATTTTAAAGAAGGAAAATAATATATTATGTTTAAAATTATTGAATACATAAAACATGTCAAACTGTGCTAAATAAACCATGGGGACACAAAGAGGCATAAAATACTAATTTTTGCTCTTAAGAAGTTAATAGTCTAGTAGAGGAGACTGTAAACAAGAAAGTCACGCTAGAGTATGCAGAAGGGTGCTGTGTGTTATCAGGAGCGTACACTGAGAGGCTCTTGAGGGGTCCAGTATTGCATGATTGCACAGCTTCTTCTTGGCTTTTGCTCCCCTAAGGCAGCCTTCCTGGGACCTTGCAGACTCAGCTGCCCGGACACCACCTCCTCCCCACCCCACCCCCACCCCAGCTTCTTAGATAGTTGGCTCTACAGCTGTGACTATTTATATGATTTTTTGTTTAGTTTTTTTTCTACCAGTTGGAGTGTCAAGCAACACTTACAATAAGTGAAGCTAAGAAGGTGATATATACATATTCAGAACATGAGAATATATTGTCCTTCTCTAAAGAAAAATACTCTCTCTTAAAACCTATAGCCTTCCCTGTTTATCTTTTCTTCCTCCATCTTCTTCTTCTTCTTTTTTTTTTTTTTGTGAGGAAGATTAGCCCTGAGCTAACATCTGTTGCCAATCCTCTTTTTGCTGAGGAAGATTGGCCCTGGGCTAACATCCACCCCTATCTTCCTCTACTTTATATGTAGGACGCCTGCCACAGCATGGCTTGATAAGTGGTGCATAGGTCCGTGCTCGGAATCTGAGCCTGCGAACCCCAGGCCGCCTAAGTGAGGTGCGCGAACTTAACCACTACGCGCCACCAGGCTGGCCCGTCTTCCTCCATCTTTTAATAGACACATAGATATAGAGAAGCAGATCTCCAAGAGAAACAACAGAACAGTCATGCAAGTGGGATAATACATGGCATCTAAAGGAGTCTTGGTTTCAAAAGAAACAAAAAGGTGCTGTGGAAGCTGTGACACACTGGGGCATGCAGGTCCTGTCTGAAAGAGTTGCCAGCACTCAGCTCTAGCTAATTGTTGCTATGGGGGGAATATAGGCCAGTTGTTGCCAGATCAGGGTTTTTTCAAGAGAAGCCTGAGAGTCTTCGCATTAGTCTGTTATCTCCTCACCGTTTGCATTTGGTCTGATTTGTTCATCACAGTATCCTGGCTCTGGTTATGGTGAGTAGTTGCTTTCTCTGTTAAATTTCTTTTGCACCTTTGTCAAGAATCCAATGGCCATATTTTTGTGAGTCTGTATCTGGATTTTTTATTCTGTTCCATTGATTTATGTGCCTATTCCTTCACCAATACCACAGTCTTGATGTTGTAGCTTTACAACAAGTTTTAAACTCAGGTAGTATGATTCCTCCAACTTTGTTCTCCTTTTCCAAAACAGTTTTTAGCTAGTCTAGTTCCTTTGCTCTTCTATGTAAATTGTAGCATCTGCTTGTCTATATTATTAAAAAAAGAAAAAATCCTGCTGGGATTTTGGTTAGTATTGCATTAATCTATAAGTCAGGGGAAAATTGGCATCTTGAACATGTTGAGTCTTCTAATCTATAAACACGTTATGTCTTTCTGTTTATTTATTTATTTGAAGCTCTGTTGTTAAGTGCATACCCATTTAGGATTTTTATGTCTTTTTGGTAAATTGACCCTTTTATCAAGATGTAATATCCCTCTTCTTCCCTGGTAATTTTCTTTGCTTTGAAATCTTTGATATTAAAATAGCCACTCTATCTTTCTTTTGATTATTGTTTTCATGGTATGTCTTTTTCCATCCTTTTGTTTTCAGTCTACCTATATAATTATATTTGAAATAAGTTTTCTTATAAACAGCATATAGTTGGGTCATTTTTTAAAATCCACTCTGCCAATCTGTCTTTTAACTCGTGTGTTTAGACCATTTGCATTCAATGGCAATTATTGATATGTTTGGAATTAGGTCTACCATTTTGTTGTCTTCTGCTTTTCCCTCTCTTTTTCATTCTTCAGTTTCCCTTTTCCTGCCTTCTTTTGGGTTATTTGAACATTTTTATTCCATTTTATCTATTGTGATTTTGACTTTATTTTTGTATAATTTTTTAGTGGTTGCATAGGGATTAGAAAATAAATACATAGAATCAATTTTTTAGCACTTTGATTGGAATATAGAAACCTTACTGCCATATAGATCCCTTTACCTTTCCCCCTTTTATGCTGTAGCTTTCATATTATATCTGTATACATTGAAAATCCCATCAGACAATGTTATATTTTTTACTTTTAACTATCAAATATAAAGAATTTAAGAAAGGAAGAATAGTCTGTTATATTTATCCAGATATTTACCATTTCTGTTGCCCTTCTTTCGCAGTGTTCCAAGTTTCCTTCTTATATGTCATTTTCCTTCCTTCTGACGAACTTCTTTTAGCAATTCTTTTAGAGCAGATCTGCTATCTATGAATTCTGTTAGTTTGCTTTCATCTGAGAATGTCTTTATTTCACTTCATTCCTGAGGGATATTTTTGTTGGATATAGAACTCTGGGTTGACAGTTCTTTTCTTTCAGCACTTTAAAAATGTTGTGCCACTTCCTTCTGGCCTCCATGTTTTCTTATGAGCTATTCACAGTCATTTGAATCATTGATCCCCTATCAGTAACATGTCATTTTTCTCTGGCTGCTTTCAAGATTTTTGTCTTTGTCTTTAGTTTTCAACAGTTTGATTATGATACAGCTGGGCATGGATTTCTTTGGATTTATCCTTTTTGGGGTTTACTAAGCTTCATAAATATGTAGGTTTGTCTTTCACCAAGCTTGGGAAGTTTTCAGCCATTATTTCCTCAAATTTTTTTCCTACATTGCACTCTTTCTATCCTGCCACCCCACCAGAGAAGGCCTCATCCACCTGCTGTGGCCATATGGGCCAATCAGAACACCATAGCCTTATAGAACCCTGAGCCCACAACCACAGTACAGTGGTACAGCCATTCACATAGCTTCTGAATTTGAACAAATTTCAGTCCATTCCCTCTTTCTTGTGTGGTAATGACTGTACATAAAGAAAAGAAAGGAGAACCTGCTCCCCTCTGTGTCTCAGCAGCAGCTGGGATCCTAGCTGCACAAGGACCAGGAAGAGCCATCTTAAGGTCAGTTTTCCTGAGTGAAGCAGGGAGTGGATGAGGAGTCATGTGGAAGACATGCTGTGGCCCTGCTCTGCCCTGCTTTCCACAGGAAGAGACTGCAGAAAGGTAACCCCATCAGAGTTGCCACCCTGTGTAAAGTGGCGTTAAGAATATCTTTTCCTTCTTCTCCTCACCTCCCCACAGGTTCATGCCCTTCCCTTTGCTCCAGTGAGGAGGTATCTCTGGTGGTGCAAGTTTTGCCACATCCCTTTCTTACAGAGGAGTAGATTTAAACTCACTCAGTCTTTCTAGGATTATTGATCAGTCTTATTATAAATCACATTCCTTGATTTAATTTTTAAATTAGTATACAAATATTTGGAACCCAATTGAGATTTGTCCCAGGTTTAAATTGTTAAAATAGTTTAAAAAAAAATTGTGTAGTGAGCTGACAGTATACAGGGCCCTAGAGCTTGAGTGGGCAGAGTATAGTCCCTCCCTTCCCTCAAAGAGTACTGGTCCCATGCGAGAGAAGGTCACAAGCCAGTGAGGCAGTATTGTAATGGACTGAGCACACAAACACATGAGGGCCATGTGTTCATGGCCCACTGTACTTCTTTGGAACAAAAAAGTTGGATCTTCCCTGAGTAGCACTCCCATCCTTAGATTGTTTTCATAGCTCTCAAAGACTCCAACTTTAAATGACACTTCTGAACTAGAAATACTGCCTTTACAGAAGATATGATATCCTCATAACCACTCAAGGAAAGGCATAATAATGAGTGCCCACCACCACCATCATAGAATGATTGTCTATTTAAAAGAAAACCATTTTGGCTAAATCACCTGAGCTGTGGGTCATTTTCATTGTGTGACATTGTCTTCCCTACATGACTCTCCATTCCCTAGTTTGCATTTGAGGTAATTTTATAGACTGTGTCAACTACTTGGAAATTATCAAATCCTTCCTTCTTGGACATTTTAGAGATCATGCACTCTGTCAATACTAGAAAATTAGGCCTCTTTCCAGTATACATATTGTAGTCACTGTAAAGCCATGTTTTTCCCTTGAGCTTATTTTATTTATGGGTATAATCTCAGTGTAAAGTATATGGAATCACCTATACAAGGTGGCAAGATTACCAAAATGTCTATTTCTTCATATAACTATCTTAGGAGCAAGGGAACTCAAACTTCAAAAAATTTAGATAAGGTAAGTGTTATTCTTTATTTTGCATTTATAGAAATTGAGGTTTAAGAAAGTTGAGTAGAGGGGCTGGCCTGGTGGCGCAAGCAGTTAAGTGCGCACGCTCCGCTGCGGCGGCCCAGGTTTCGCTGGTTCGCTGGTGCACTGATGCACCGCTTGGCAAGCCATGCTGTAGCAGCATCCCATATAAAGTGGAGGAAGATGGGCACAGATGTTAGCCCAGGGCCAGTCTTCCTCAGCAAAAAAAAAAAAAAAAAAAAAAAGAGGAGGATTGGCAGATGTTAGCACAGGGCTGATCTTCCTCACAAAAAAAAAAGTTGAGTAGAATGGACATGTCATCCAGCTTCTGAGTGTGGAGAAAGAATGTGACCCTATCTGTTTGAGTCTAGAGCCATCACATTATGATGCCCCTACTACTCCCACAGACTTGAAGCTTCTGCTGTTCCCCAAGCTGCAAAAAATTACTTTGGAGTGACTTGACCCAGCTGCCTGCTGCTCTCTGCAGTTGCCATCAATTAAGGACCTTTCTGACTTTTTTTTTTAATTTGTTACTGTATATATGACTCCCTTCACCCCTTGTGCCCACCCCCCACCCCCATTGCCCCTGGTAACCACAATACAGTTTTCTCTGTCCATGTGTTGGTTTATATTCCACATATGAGTGAGATCATACAGTGTTTGTCTTTCTCTTTCTGGCTCACTTCACTTAACATAATACCTTCCAAGGACCTTTCTGACTTTTAACATGTAAAATAGGCAAACTCAAGTATCTATAGACTGACCAGTCAGTAAATATATGTTCCTAGCCCAGCTTCTGGCAGGGCTGAGGTTATCATAGGATCTATTCTTTGACTTCAAAGAGTGAAGAATGATGGGGAGCACTTCCTGTCTCATTCTGTGAGGCCAGTATTACCCTAATATCAAGAGCAGGCAAAGACATCACAAAAAAAGAAAACTCCAGACCAATATCCCTTATGAATATAGGTGTAAAAATCCTCAACAAAATATGAGCAAACCAAATCCAGCAGTTTCTAAAAAGGAATATATTCCATATGCTAATGGAATTTATCCCAGGAATGTAAGGTTCGTTCAACAAAGGAAACTCAGTCAATGTAATACACTCTATTAATAGAATAAAGGGGAAGGGGAACACATGAATACCTCAATAGATGCAGAAAAAGCATTTGACAAAATTCAACATTCTTTCCTGATAAAAACACTCAACAGACTAGGAATAGAAGGGAACTTCCTCAATTTGACAACAACTTGGGCATCCATGAAAAACGCACAGCTAACATCATACTTAATGGTGAAAGACTGAAAGGTGTTCCCCCTAAGATCAGACACAAGACAAGGATGCCCGCTCTTACCACTTTTATTCAACATTGTACTTGAGGGTCTAGCCAGAGCAGTTAGACAAGAAAAAATAATAAAAGGCATCTAGATTGGAAAGGAAAAAGTAAAACTATATTTGCAGATGACATGATTTTGTAAATACAGAAAACCCTAAAGAATCCACCAGAAATCATGAGAACTAATACATGAGTTCAACAAATTTCCAGGATACAAGATGAGTATACAAAAGTCAGCTGTAAGGGCTGGCCCTGTGGCTTAGCAGTTCAGTGCACGCGCTCCGCTACTGGCGGCCCGGGTTCGGATCCCGGGCGCGCACCGATGCACCGCTTGTCTGGCCATGCTGAGGCTGCGTCCCACATACAGCAACTAGAAGGATGTGCAACTATGACATACAACTATCTACTGGGGCCTTGGGGAGAAAAAGGGAAAAAAAGGAGGAGGATTGGCAATAGATGTTAGCTCAGGGCCAGTCTTCCTCAGCAAAATGAGGAGGATTGGCATGGATGTTAGCCCAGGGCTGATCTTTCTCACACACACACAAAAAAAAAGGTAGCTGTATTTCTGTGTACTGGCAATGAACAATCCAAAAATGAAATTAAGAAAACAATTCCATTTACAATAGCATCAAAAAGAATAAGGTGCCTAGGAATAAATTTGACAAAAGAAGCTCAAACTTGTATCCTGAAAACTACAAAACATCATTGAAAGATACTAAAGACCTAAATAAATGGAAAGACATCCCATGTTCATGGTTTGAAATACTTAGTATTGTTAAAATGTCAATATTCCCCAAAATATTTACAGAATCAACACAATCTCTATCAAAATCACAGCTGCCTTTTTTTTTTTTAAAGAAATTGACAAGCAGATCCTAAAATTCACATGGAAATGCAAGGAACCCAGAAAAGCCAAAAACCATCTTGAAAAAAAAGAACAGAGTTGGGGGATTCACACCTCCCAATTTCAGAACTTACCACAAAGCCACAGTATTTAAGACAGTGTGATACTGGCAGGTGGATAGACATACAGATCAATGGAATAGAATTGAGAGTTCAGAAATAAATCAATACATTTATGGTCAATTGATTTTCAACAAGAGTGCCAAGACAAATCAGTGGGAAAAGAATAGTCTGTTCAACAAATGGTGCTGGGATAACTAGATACCCACATGCAAAAGAATGAAGTTGGAGCCCTGCTTCACACCATATACAAAAATTAACTCAAAAATGGATCAAAGACCTAAATGTAACAACTAAAATTGCAAAACTCTTAGAAGTAAACCTAGATATAAATCTTTATGGCTTTGGTTTAGATGGTGGTTTCTTAGATACAACAACTAAAGCACAAGCAATCAAAGAAAAAAATAGATAAATTGAACTTCATCAAAGTTAAAAACTTTTGTGCTTCAAAGAATATTATCAAGAAAGTAAAAAGACAACCCACAGGGAAAAATATTTGCAAATCTTGTCTCTGATAAGAGTCTAGTATCCAGAATTTATGAAGAACTCTTACAGCTCTGTAAGAAAACACCTACAAAATAAAAAGATCTGCAAATATTTTATCCCAGTCCTTTCATCCTAACAGTCTTTTGCAGAACAAAATTTTTTGGGGGGTGGGGAGGACGATGAGAAAGATTGGCCCTAAGCTAACATATGTTGCCAATCTTCCACTTTTTGCTTGAGGAAGATTGTCCCTGAGCCAACATCTGTGCCAATCCTCCTCCACTTTGTATGTGGGACGCCTACCACAACATGGCTTGATGAGCAGTGTGTAGGTAGGCACCCGGGATCCGAACCAGCGAACCCCGGGCCACTGAAGCGGAGCATGCGAACTTAACCACTATGCCACTGGGCCGGCCCTAGAACAAATTTTTTTAATTTGATGAAGTCCAATTTATCAATTTTTTTTCTTTGGTTGCTTATGCTTTAGGGGTCATATCATGCTTTTGGTGCCTATGGATGTCCACTTGCTCCTACATCAGTTGTTGAAAAAGCTGTCCTTCCTCCATTGAAATGCTTTTGCACCTTTGTCAAAATCAATAGGCTATGTGATAAGGGATTTGTGTTTAGAATATATAAAGAACTCTTACAACTCAATAATAAAAAGAAAAATAACCCAACTAAAAAATGGGCAAAGGATTTGAATAGACATTTCTCCAGAGAAGATATACAAATGGCAAATAAGCACAACATCATTAGTCATTAGGAAAATGCAAATCAAAACCACAAGAAGATACCACTTTACACCATCTAGGAGGGCTATAGTCAAAAAGACAGACAATAATCAAATATGGAGAAATTGAAACTCTCATACATGCTGGTGGAAATGTGAAATGGTGCAGCCACTTTGGAAAACAGTTTAGTAGTTCCTCAAAAAGTTAAGCATAGAGTTACCATATGACCCAGCAATTCTAATCCTAGGTATATACCCAAAAGAATTGAAAACTGAAACAGATACTTGTACACCAATGTTTAGAGCAACATTATTCACAACAGCCAAAAGGTCGAAACAACCAAGTGGCCATCAACAGATGAATGGATAAACAAATATGGTATATCTATGTAATGGCATACTACTTAGCCATAAAAAATGAATGAAGTTTTGATTCATGCTACATGGATGAACCTTGAAAGCATCACGCTAAGTGAAAGAAGACAGACACAAAAGACCACATATTGTATGATACCATTTCATGATTCCATTCCATTCTGGAAATGACCAGAATAGACAAATCCATCTACAGAAAGTTGATTAGTGGTTGCCAGGGACTGGCGAGAAGGTGGAATGGAGAGTGACTGCTTATGGGTATGGGCTTTTGAGGGCAGGTGATGAAAATGTTCTGGAATTAGATAGTGGTGATGGTTGCACAACTCTGTGAATATACTAAAAACTGCTGAATTTTATACTTTAAAGAGGTAAATATTATGGTATGTGAATTATATCCATTTTAAAAAAGGGATGGGAAGTCACGCTGGAGAAATAATCTGTTGTTGAAATACTGGACAGTAAAGCTCATTTGCAAAATATGATCTGTAAAGTTGTAAAATTAGTTTGACCCTTCAGGGAACTTCCAAGAAGTCAGATCTGAGGCTTTTCTCTTTGTGATTGCCCTTGGCTTTTGGTCACCTTTAGCAATTAAAATGTGAGAATTTATCTTATGCTTTTTTTTCAGGTGACTATGGTTTTAGAATTTGTTTAATAAGAACATAATAGCACATTGTAACCATTAATAATAACTCCATTTGAAAAGGCTACAAATCTAATTTTGGATCCTGGAAAAATAAGCAAATAAAAATGAGAGACTTGTCCAACTTCTTGTCATTTGGTAGGATCAGCACTGAGTCTCCAGAGGGCAGAGCCAGCAGTCCTGACCCTGTCTCTCAAAGGCTATGCTGGGAGAGAAGCTGGGTGTTTAAGGCCAGAGGGCCCATTCACACAGTCTAGGAGGTGGAAACATCATTCCCCCTTTACAGAAGCTGAGGCCCAAAAGATCACCCCAAGCCTGGAACTGCTAGTTTCTCATCTTTACTCACAGCTTATTCGCAACCTTCTTCCAGAAAACAAAAATGGGCTTGAAAATTGTGTTCCCATCTCGAAATTTAAACATGAATAAAAACAACTGGTATTGGTTGACTGCCTTACTCCTCCTCAGCCCTGCCCCCCAACCTGAGCTGATGACAGTCCTGTGAGGTAGGCAGGGCAGGTAGTGTCCTCACTTTACAGATGAAGGAACAGAACTTGAGAGGCATCATGACGGCAGAGGTCACACGGT